>NW_027270912.1:10000-215000 GCF_040938485.1 Diadema antillarum
TTTAATTATATGTCTTATTATTTACAATTCATTTAAATATTTGCAACAAACGATGAACAAGTTTAACTTCATTATTGGTCATGATTGAAATTCTCAAGGTCATCACTTGGGGGCGCTATTCATTACAATGTAAACAAGCATATTATCAGCCTATGCTGTTTGGAATAGGTATACTTGTATTTGTATGACAATCCATATTCCCATGATAGGAATACTGAGCTTGTAGATTGATAATAATACCTTGATGAACAAATGATACTACAGTTTCTGTACTAGTTATTACCCTTGTGTGATAGATTCAAAATGATACAGAATAAAAGGGTATAATTTGGAAAAAAAATTCTTCAGTTATCTCTACTTAGTTTATTGTTTGATGTCTCTGTCACATAGAAGAGAATGGAAATAATAAGAGCACTTTACAGGTCCATGCACCCATAATTACCTTACTTTTTTTCCCGGGACACGCCTATTTGATCTGCTATATATTGTTAATTGAAATTGAAACAAAAAAAAAAAAACCCGTAAAATCTGACTTGCATGGTTTTCAATTCATGGTTCCATGGCAATCAGCAATACTAAAAGTAGCTGAATTATATTTCATAGTATTTGCAGTTAAATTTTAATAGAATTCACAATATTTGGTTGAAATAGTGGAAAATGAATGTACTGTAGGGGCATAATGTGCCCCATCCACTTTAAAGGGTTAAACAATCATGGGAAAGGGTATAGTCCACCAGATACTAAGCCCCGATCATGTCCATTGAAAATATTAAGACAAAATAAACATAAAGTAAAGACAAAAAATACAAAATGAAGACAAAATAAAAATGAAACTCCAATAGATTCAAGACCGTGCCATTTCACTTCTTTATGTTTTTGTTGGGGTTAATGTGGCTAGGTTCTGTGAAAAAAATGGTTTGAGTCGTGATAGTTTGTGTGTGTGTGTGTGTGTGTGTGTGTGTGTGTATGTGTGTGTGTTTGTTTATCTGTTTTGTTGAATGCATACAATAGTACGTTTCATCCCGTAAAAATGATCATGTTACGGTAAATGAACACCAAACAAAGAATCTGGAACTCACTCGTCACCAGGAAACTGCTTTAGGGACGTCAAAAATTGGGCCATTTTGCAGCTTTTAAATCTGACTTTACCTCATATTTGTAAGCACTACACCTCCATGTATACAATACTAGTAATCATAACAAGTATGAAATCATTTTAAAGAGAATTAAACAATCTTCGTGTGGTACTAAGCAAAAACAAAAATTATTATTTGTAAGGAAAAATGAGAAATGATTGATCAAACTCAGCTTCCAAACTTATTTTGAGGAGTATATATATATATATATATATATATATATAAATGTATCCAAGCATGCATGTTAAGATTTCACGTATTGGCTCTACGAAGAAATGAAGAAACAAACTGGTAATGCACTTTTGGCAAATAAAACATGACTTCATTCGACTCAAATTTTCGCCGTCCTCCGCTTTCCTTAAAAGGAGTCTTGACAATGATACGTTTATGATTTATTCAATTTGAGTTCTTCTTTTTTTATTCTGTCGTTTTCACTTTTTTATTGCATTTTTAATCCCATTTGCACAGTTATGATCATAATATTTACAGCTCGATTAGAGGATACAATAGAGAAGTGTGGCATATGTGAAATCACATACTCTGTTTTGTTATGCTGATGATACTCAGATTTATGTTTCACTGCTAAAAGTACGAGATCTGATGCAGTGTTTGTTCAGATAGAATCATGCTTGCATCATGCTTTTGTACAATTCAAGATTTGCCTTTGCAAAATGTGAATCTTGAGAAAATTTGGGTTTTGCATGTGATATCTCGTATCTGATCCTCAACAACCTATGGGGAGGGGTGCGTGCGCCCCCTTTAATTTTGTAAACGAGTCCCCTCTTTACGGAATTCCTGAATCCGCCGCTGGATCCTGCCAATTAGGCAATGATTCAATGTAAACACAATAGGCCTACGTGCCAAATATGTCGAACATGAATATTGCTGCACGATCGTGCTGATCCGTGACCTGTGCATAACTGGGCTCCAATCACAGACGAAGACGGTACTGCACGCATGCAGCACATGCAGCTATAGTATCTCCGGTTCTGAGATCCAAGTTGTCTGCCAGCGGAGGAGAAAAACCTACATTTCTTTAGTTTAACATCCGAACAGAAAATGTCGAAACCACTGGTAAATAATGCGATGGACCTTGAAATCGAAGACGGGCTATCTGGACAACAGCTGTTTGCCTGTGGTGATGGTCTTACATACAATGATTTTCTGATCCTACCAGGATACATGGATTTCACATCAGATGAAGTGGATCTGCAGTCCAAACTGACAAAAAATATCACACTGAAGGCACCTCTGATCTCTTCTCCCATGGATACCGTGACAGAGTCATCCATGGCAATTACAATGGCTTTATGTGGAGGTATTGGTATCATTCATCACAACTGCACTCCAGAATTCCAGGCAAATGAAGTCAGGAAGGTCAAGAAATATGAACAAGGATTCATCATGGATCCTGTGGTGCTGGGTCCAGATGCCACAGTTTATGATATGCTTGACTCAAAGCAAAGGCATGGCTTTTCAGGCATACCAATCACAGACTCAGGCAAGCTTATGGGAAAGCTGCTTGGTATCGTCACTTCCAGAGATATTGGTTTCCTGAAGTCAGAGAGCAATACCAAGCCTCTCAGTACTGTCATGACAAGGAGGGAGGACCTCGTGGTTGCCAATGCCAACGTCACCCTGAAGGAAGCTAATGATCTTCTTCAGAAAGCAAAGAAAGGTAAACTTCCCATCGTGAATGAAAAAGATGAGCTGGTGTCACTCATTTCACGCACTGATTTAAAGAAGCACAGAGAGTTTCCCCTAGCATCCAAAGACTCCAAGAAGCAGCTTCTATGTGGGGCGGCCATAAGTACCAGAGAGGAGGACAAATGTCGATTGGAGCTCTTGGTCCAAGCTGGGGTTGATGTGGTGGTCCTTGATTCTTCACAAGGTAACTCAATATTTCAGGTCAACATGATCAAGTACATGAAGGAAAAATATCCTTCTCTGCAGGTTGTTGGTGGTAATGTTGTAACTGTAGCCCAGTCAAAAAGCTTGATTCAGGCTGGAGTGGATGCTCTCAGGGTTGGCATGGGGAGTGGCTCAATCTGTATTACACAAGAAGTGATGGCTGTGGGGCGTCCTCAGGGCACGGCAGTATACAGGGTTGCCCAGTTTGCACGCAACCATGGCGTTCCCATCATTGCCGATGGAGGTATCGCAGCCGTGGGTCATATCACAAAGGCCTTATCTCTAGGGGCTTCTACAGTTATGATGGGAAGCCTTCTGGCAGGAACTACAGAAGCTCCGGGTGAATACTTCTTCTCAGACGGCGTCCGACTGAAAAAGTACAGAGGCATGGGCTCTCTGGAATCATTTGAGCAAAACAGCTCTTCAGCGAGCAGATACTTCAGTGATCGGGACAGGCTGAAAGTGGCTCAAGGAGTCTCTGGTTCTGTTGTAGACAAAGGATCCATCCAGAAGTTTGTTCCCTATCTCATCGCTGCTATCCAGCAAAGCTGCCAAGATATTGGGGTACGCAGTCTCATTAAGCTCAGAGAGAAGATGTATGCAGGAGAAGTCCGCTTTGAGAGAAGATCTCCTTCAGCTCAAATGGAAGGTGGTGTTCACAGCCTCCATTCATTTGAAAAGCGCTTATTTTAGGATTGGACATCACCCGCTTTATACCGTGGAATGATTGACTAACTTTGTGCTTGAATCTTTTTTTTTTTTTGTAACCTGTTTCCAACAAGTATGAATTGCAAAGTTTTTAGACTACTTATTGTGTCTGTCTATGTCTGTGAATATTTTTGTTACTTTGGTGCAAGAAATACGAAGTACATGTATGCATTCTGTGATACAAATTGTTTCCCTCACTTTGTTCTAATCACCTAGTCTTGCGTTTACTGTGTATGTCCATTTTTAGCGATTTTCTCACGGTGTAATTTGACCAAAGAAAACAATACAGAATTCCAGTCTGTTGTGAAGCATTCATGGTCCTAAGAGAACAGACTGCTGGTATTTTGTGAAACTAAGACCATTCTCCCTCAGTATTTACTCGTTTGAAAGAATTCTATGATTGGCTACCTGAAGTAGTCACCTCAATTTTTTGTTCGCCAGAAGTGCATGTTGAAATCTTTAAAGTTTGAAGCTCTGCTGATCTGACAAAAATGATCGCAAATATGTTGATATCAACAGTCCCTTTTTTTGTATTTCATTTGTAGGTGACATAAAACGTAGCTCAATGCTATCAGTTGGCCAGATAACCCTACTGACCCTGTTGCTTGAGGTTCCAACAAGTACAAAGAGTCAACATTAAATGTGCCTGTCTTTTAATAACATAATTATATCAGAAATGATGGACTTTGTATTGTTTGCGCTGTGATTTGAGTTTGCTAACTTGACATTCTATTGTTTTTGTATATACCGATATATATGTGTGTGTGTGTGTGTGTGTGTGTGTGTGTTTTGTGTTCCATTTTCCCTTACATTTACCGTCACATTGATGCCCATGTGAGGAACCTGTCATTTCCGGATAAAATTAGCCTTTATTTCTATTCGCGTATGTAGGTTGAAAACAAATATGAGAGCAATCGATCTTGTAAATGATAATAAGATAAACAAACAAACAAACAAGATCTAACTTCAGGTTTCTATCATTTATTGATGATGAGATAATGAGAAACCTCCTGTGAAATGTGAAAGATCATGTGATTTCAAAAGGTGATAAGATGATTTTTCTGTTACTCAAATATACCATGAAATGAAAGTTATGCAATTTATTTTCTTAAATATATAGTCTAGTGGGATTTGGGGAAAATATGACTGTTAGAGGCATTTTTTTGTAAAAGTTGGGAACCGATCTATTTTGTATAATTCAAGTACGCTGAATCCAAAAATTCCGGCTCCCAAGCGGAATTTTGAGTCTAAGAGCATTTAATTTGCATAAACAAAATGGTCGCCAATCCATTGCCTTTGAAGGTGATTCGATAGTCTAATTTTCATAAAATCTCCATAGACGTGCAAAAATAGTAATAATTTCAGAAATTAAGATGCAGAGACAATAGCTAGGTTATCAATTATTCACAACTATCACATACATATGCAAATTAAGAAGTGACATATGCAAATTAGGAGTAGCCGCTGATACAGCAATGCATTACCGCATATGCACATGTATAATAGTTATACCTACATGTACTTGTTCACTTCTGTTTTTAATAATTTTTAACAAGTTATCGGGCAAACAAAAAGTACGTGGTGTCGTCAGAGTCCAATCAAAATACGTCCTGCAATCAATCAATGCAAAAGAATTGAATAACACTTATGCAAATATCTATGCAAATTGGTATACGAGAGGATACAATACTGGCAGGGGTTCTAGATTCTTCGACGCATTGCTGCAATATATGAATCTGAATCATAATTCTGATGATAATTGTCATTGTATCAAGACCGGTTCACGATTCCTAGTGTGATAAAGAGACACAAGAACCAACTTCAAGTATTAAAGTAAAACGCATATCTCATTTGCATGATAAGTTATGCAAATATATTTTTCATTTTCTCAACATATTTTTCAAGAAAGCAAAGTTTTGCTATCAAAATGTACCTTGGCGTAGTGAAAAAAAAAAATATGCTATCGGTCAAACAAAGCGTACATGGTGTCATCGGAGTCCGAGGAAAATCATCAGTACTGGAATCAACCAATTAAATAAAAAAGAAATGAATAAAAATGTTTGCGATTACGTATGCAAATTGGTATGCAAGAGGCTATGCGACAGGCTTCGAGATTCTACAACACATTGCCGCGATATATGCATCTATATCATTATAGTTTTCATATCAAGACCTAAGCTGATGATTCCTTTGTGATAAAGAAATACAAGAACAGCTAACAGACAAGAAAAAAACAGCTGGTAGAAATACCCTTATAATCTAATTTGCATGATGAATTACAAAAAACAGATGGACATTTCTATGAATATATTCCCCAAAACAGAGTCTTGCTATCACAATGTACCATGTCATACTGAAATACAGCTAAGTTATCGGGCAAAGAAGTTGCACATTATACAACGTTATAGTGTCGTCAGAGTCCGAGGTAAATCAAGTACTGGAATCAATAAATAAAGAAGAACTGAATAACACTTATATGGAAATATGTTTGCAAATTGGTATTCAAAAGGCCTTAGACCAGGCAGGTTTCGAGATTCTACAACGCACTGCCGCAATATATGAATAATCATTTATGTTTCAGTTCAGAACAGTTCTTTCATCAAGACCTGTAAATGAGTCCTGGTGTGATTAAGAGATACTAAAGTTAACTGCAACTACTAAACAACAAATCTTTATTATCTCATTTGCGTAATATATTTACCAATTTTTTAATGCATATTTACCACCAAAACAAGGTCTTGCTATCAAAGTTGTCAGGCAATCACATCACCATACATTGCTATATAGATAGTGCAAGGTCACTTTATATTTCCCTGTACTTTGTCGTTTTCATTGGATAAATTGGTTTATAGTTATTTTTAATCTGCAGTTGAATGTAAAATCAAATGGCAACTTTCATAAATCTCGTCTGCGAACATAATTTATGTCTTTTCTATCTATAAATTCACCCACTCTGTAGGCTTAAGCAAAAAAAAAAAAAAAAAAAATTCTGGTATCTCGGACAGTGTCTGAAACAGAAGCGAAGGATGACTTTGTAATTCTTTAGTCATCAACACCTTTATATTTTGGCTGTCGAAGAAACATAATCTGAGTCGAAAAGTCTTTTTCTCAATTGAGCTGAATTGATCTACATTCATGCAAGTTTTGCATCATCACATTGTTGCTAACACGCACACACTGGCTGACTGCTGTACATCGTAGGCCGCCTGATTTGTGACTTTTGCATCGAAACGTTCTGCATTGCTGTCGCAAGCACATTAAATCCTCTCAAGACAACTTTGCAGGATTGGAGCTAGATGCATCAGTTGTACAGGCTGTAGGCCAGATCAAAACGTTCCCATCCATTGTCTACTGGCGAAGAAAGATCAGGTCTGGCACACGGTGAGCAGGGTTTCTTCTTTCTTTCTTTTTTCTTTTTTTTTTATACAGGAGTATTGTTGAAATGCTTCCGCGAGCGTTCAGCTAACTTTTGTCGGTAATCAATGGAGGAAGGTATTTTGTGCCAAACGAGCTTGTGTTATGCATCTTGTGAATCGAATATAATTTTATTCTTGTAAAGACGACTGATAACAACCATGTTCTTGGAATCCTTTAGTTTTCTTCTCGTACAAGCAGCATCCTTCATGATAGTGAGTCCTTGATCACTTGCTTTACTAAGAGTGCTACTGTCAGTATTGCGTAGCGGACATCGGCATGATCGGACGCGTTTGAACTCTGCTCTCTATTTCATCGTTTCCGTGAAGTGTTAACTCTGAAAAATGCATCGATAAAGGACTCCAAAGTCATTTCTGCTTCTGTTGACTTATACTGACGGTAATACTCATATATTTCTCACTCTTTACTGTCGAAATATACCTTTTGTTTGAGTGATTTGCATATCTGAACACCTGGCAGCGCACCCCATGAAATCGGCTTAGTCCCATGTACATCGATTATATGGTTTCACCTGCGACGACACTATGAGGTCGAAACGGGGACAGACTGAGGACGCTGCTGCCAGTGACCTTGCCAGAGATATTCGTGAAGAGGTGTCTAAGGCAATTGAAGACAATCGTCAACTTGGATACAAAAAAAATATATATATACCTGATAAAACATAATAAAATGAGAGGCAAAAAGGCGACCATTTACGTCTGATACGAAGTAGAATCTTTTGTATGTAACATGGCTCATAATAAGTTTGTTGTTGTTATTTTAAAGATCGAAAGAAGAGAGAGAGAGAGAGAGAAATGGGGCCCTATACAAATAATTTGCCCCAGACAGCACTTATAACATAAAACAAACATTATAGATCTTAAAGAGATATAAACAAGAATATTAAATGCATACCAAGTCTCCTCGAGGGAGCTCATATCGTCTCCACGAGGGAGCTCATATTGTCTCCACAAAGGAGCTCATAAAGTCTCCACGAGGGAGCTCATATTGTCTCCATAAAGGAGCTCATTACGTCTCCACGAGGGAGCTCATATGATACTAGTACAGTATTGATGAATACCTCATATTCTTCAGACAAACTCAAATAACTACACAATACACGCGCGCGTGTACCGCACACTAACTCATCCACGTGCACACACTCAACCACATACACACACCTCCAACCACGCATAGACACACCCATATCATGGTTCAATCCAAAATAATGTACAGTATTTAAATAGAGCACACACACAATGATATGTTTTTTACAAAATAGATAAAATTACTACAACTGTATCATTGTTTCGAAAGAAAGAAGAAGAAGAAAAAATATATATACAGTGTTTATATCAAGGAGCTCTAAGGCGTTGATACAGAAAAATATTTGCATATACAGAAAAATATTTGCAGTGTTTATATCAAGGAGCTCTAAGGCGTTGATACAGAAAAATATTTGCAGCAAACAACGGAGAAATATGATACAGATATAATCCTGGAATCAAAGACGTATGAGTATACCTGCGGGCTTCAAGCCCCCCCCCCCCCCAAAAAAAAAAAAAATACAATTTAGTGCCAGAAATTCATAATTTCATAAATTCAGAAATTCATAATAAGTAATTCAGTATTCGTTAGCTCTTGCAAACCATTGGCCCTTAAAACTAGAGGCCTATTTGCTAAGAATGTCATTTCTATGATCTGAGTCACACCTGGTGAGATATATCATAAGTCAGACAGACAAGCGAGCGTGGCGTCGTCCAAGTCCATTAATACCTGGTGGTTATTACTGGGGGCATGTCATCCACGTATATTGAAAACAAAAACAAAAAGGACCAGGAAGATGTAAACTCCTTATTTCGCAGATTGCCTGGCCGAGGCAATTTCAGAGTTAAAATTGTCTTGAAGGTTGACTAAGTTACATTCTTATAACAGATGTAGTAGAAGGATCAAAGCTAGGTAGATGTGTGCCACACGTCTTTTTTTCCCCTTTCTTCTCCCTCACTGCTATTCCAGCAATCGTTATTTAAGGTTATCATGTTAAGGCGCGGTCAGAGTGGCAAAAGATCGCGAAGTTTTCGCGATCTTTTTGTCCGGTCACACTGGCAAGAGATCGAGAAGTTCGGCGGGGATTGCATGATAAAATGAAATATCCCTGTATAGCTATAGTGGGAAGTTTCGCAGTCACACGCACTTGACAAACTTCAGGATCTTAAAGATTGCAATCTTAAACTTGTTGATATTTTGCAAATATGACCGCGTCTTTTGAGATCTTAGACATCTGGCTATAAGCCAGTTCGTAGTTCTGCTTTGCGCATTAGCAGAAAAAAAGTCATTCGTACCAAGATGCATGATGGTTTTTAAATTCACGGAGATAAGCATCTGCCATATGATGATTATTCATACAATCCCTGTGAATGATACTTGCTAGTACATCCGGCTGATAGCAAACCTGGTATCTGGCATAGGCGTCACCAGGGGGGGGGGGGGGGGAGGGGGGGGGGGTGCGTTGGTTGCGGACGCACCCCCTTTTTTCCAGACAAAAAAAAAAAAAAAAAAATCACCACTTCAGTCTGCGAGCGACCTCAACGCCGGACGCTAAATAGAATTACATGTATTCTTGTTGTTTTTTGTTGTTTTTTTCTACTCTTTTTTTTTTGCACCAGGGACAACAAAATCGTGGATAAAAACAATCTCATCCTTGGCTCTGTCAGCACTGATTTTATACATATCTACGAGTATTCTACAGTGCTTACTATTTATCGACCGTACTGGACATCCGTACGGTACGGAGCACGTACACGTTTGCATGTACGTGTAGGGTCTGTGTACAGCACGTTACTTCTGACCAATCCATTTTGATAATGCGAGCCCAAGTGCGAAAAAAAAAAAATGGAGGGGCAAGTTTGTCATTTTGCCCACCCCCCCCCCCTGCAATTCCCGAGACGAGAAGATTTTCTTGGTTTTTTGTCAGAAAAAAAAAGGTTTACCCCCATAAAAAACATTGGAAGGGCAAGCATAATTTTGCCCCACCCCCACCCCCTTAATTGATAATTAGTGAGATGAGAAGATTTTCTTGCTTTTTGACATAAAATAAAAATGCCTCCATAAAATGTTTCAGGGGTAAGCGCACCATATCTGCCCCACCCCACATAATTATGATTCCCGAGATAAAAAGATTTTCTTGCTTTTTTTTTTGTTAGATATCTGTCCAATTATTTCATCCAAAGTGTGCAAAAGATGGAAGGTTGCTGAATTTCAATTCTAAAAAAAGCAAAGTCTCAGATCTCTCATGTGGGAGGGGGATACCTCTTCCCACACCTTCCCCCGTTCGATCTATTTTCCATGGATTTAATACACCATAGATTGACAGATTTACAAATGTTTCATCAAAAGTGTGCACCAAATCTGTCTTAATAAAAGAAAAACGCAAAAGTTCCGTCGTGGGGGAGGGGATATTATCTCCTTTTAATTAACAATTAACCCTTTCCCAAATGGCGTAGCCAATGGAGAGGGGGAGGGGCGATGGGGCAATTGCCCCCCCCCCCCCCCCCAAGATTTTGACCGGGGATTTGGAAGGCGGAAAAAATATAATCGAATATGGGAGAGATATCTTCTTACCACCCTTCCATTGCCTTGTCCCTTCTAAAGACTTAGACTATGACTATAGACTTAGACTGTTAGACAATTTCCTGATTTTCCACAAAAAGTGTGCTTCAGATCGCTTTATTTCAATTCTCAAAACTCAAAAGCTCCGTCGAGCGGGAGGGGGATACCCCTCCCACATCCTCCCCCTAAGCTCTATTTGTAATACCTCACTATTCTTTATACATACACAGTGATGATGCACAGTCAGAATAATAGCCATTAACATTAGTGGTCTTTCACCGGGAAAAAAAAACACCTTTTTGTTTAAATTATTATTTTTTGGAGAGGGCTGAAAAATAATTCAAGTACAGTTGTATTGCACCAAAAGTTTGCACCAGATCGCTGAATTTCAGGTCTGAAAATACAAAGTCATCTTCGTTTGGGAGGAGAAATGCCCCTCATGTTCACCCACGTGTGCATACTTTTTTCTGTTTGATTGCTTAACAGACAGTGTTCCAGTGTAAGAATTAACGCAAGAAGTTTATTTAAATTGCACCATTTTGTAGGCAAATTGTTTAATAATGATTTACATCAAAATGTACTGCTACCTTAGTGGGACTGTTTCAAGTCGATAAGACACGCAAAAACCTGCATCAAATTGCACCGTTTACAACATCAAAATGCAAAAAGTTCTCACCGTCGGAGGGGGACACCCCCTCCCACATCCTCCCCTCGCTCACTCCGCTCGCTCTTGTTTCGTCGCGTTCATGATATTCAGTGTAAATACTAAAACAGGATGTTTATTTTGATGATACTACAATGTATTTTATAGGCAAGTTGTTCAATAACAATATACATAAAAATATGCTGCTACCTTAAACAAGTGGGACTGTTTCAAGTCGATAAAACAAGCCAAAACATGCATCAAATTGCACCATTTACAACATCAAAATGCAATTTCAGTTCTCACCGTGCTATAGGTGGGACGACCCCTCCCCCCCCCCCCCCCCTCGCTCGCTCCGATTGCTCGGGCTCGGTCGCGTTCATGACATCAGTGTAAGAATTAATATGTCACCCTGTTCCCTAAGCTCATTCTGGCAAGGCAGATTCATTTGCATTTTTATTTCATTTTCTTAAACTCACTCTGGCAAGGCATTCTCATTTGCATTCTCTCTTGTTCAGCCTAGTGCTGTAGTAGGTCTCCGCGCTTGGCTAATTTTAACAAAGCCTCAGTCAGGTGTTTTAGCTAGCTGTGCTGGGGCTGTGTACAGTTTATATAGGCATAGGAATGCGGTAATTAAATTGTTTTTCAGTTGCTAGGTTATTTTGGCAGGGTAGGAGATAATTGGTCAAGTTTTTTGGGTGTGTGCAGTCCTGTGTAGGAGAGAGTTGTGTGAGGGAAAATCGGTGCACTCCATATTGAACCTTTGAGTTGAGAGGTTGAGCTCTTCATCCTCACAGTGGTGTGACTGGATGTGTGTGGATTTTGGGTGTGAAAAAGCCTCGACTTGGATCCCCCCACTAGCAAGTAATTGTCAGACTTGCAATTTCGGGACTTCCTTTTGGCTGCCACAGCACACCAAAGCACATCTCCAAACCCAAGACCACAGAGATTCCGTAAGTTGACATTGTATGTATTTGTTAAGCAGCAGTAATGATATAGGGTGTGATTTGACAGCATAAAAAGGAATAGTTTTAATGCTCAAAAATTTTTGTCACATTGCAGTAGATGTAACAGTTATAATTCCAAACTGTTATGAATGGTGGATAGCGTATGGAAAGCAATTACAATACACACTAAAAAATAGGAGAGCAAATATGTACCCCTAGAGGTACAGATGCTTGTCGCTATACAAGGAACCCTAGCGGTACTTATATGTACCCCATACAGGGGTACATATAAGTACCCCTGCCTTGGGTACTTATATGTACCTCTAGGGTACAGATTGTGTACCCCTGTATGGGGTACAGATGAGTACCCCTGCATAGGGTACAGATGAGTACCTCTAGGGTTCCTTGTATAGCGACAAGCATCTGTACCCTTACCGGTACATATTTGCACTCCTTTTTTCGTGTGTGTGTGACTGTCTAAGTAAACAATATGACACACACACAAACACGTACACAAACACGCACACAAACACGTACACAAACACGCTCACAAACACGCACACAAACACAGGCATGCAATCTATGAGAGTAAGTTTACAGCATACAACTGTATGTATAAGACATGCTAAGGTGTTTTTCCTTGATATATACAAATTATACGCTTTATTTCCTGGAAACTAATAACAAAGCAAAAGCATCCACGTGTTGATATTGCACTACAAACACAGAGGACAATACATACGAATAAGGTTGTTGCATGAAAAAAATAATACATGTTCATGATGTAGCAGTGCACTGTACCAATATGTTGCCATTTTTGTAAATTTGTGAATCATTTTTGGTTTGCAAATTTGACAAGCAAAATTCTCACCAAGCGCTATACTGGGGTATAATATTTAGTGCATTTAAGAGGGTCTCAGTGTCAATTTACGAAAACAAAACCTTGTGACAATACCTGTGACCTTCTCATTCACAAAAATATATATGTACGCAAAGACGAACAGCTTATGCAGTACATGTACTCAGTAGTTGAGACTGTTTATCTTTGGCACAATGTACAACAGTGTAGGTGCCTACAGGAATACTACAATTGCAAAACCAAAAAAATATGTCATAATATACACTCAAATACTAAGATTACACAGCCATAAAATCCATACATGCTCAAAATTCACATTTTCATAATTTCTCATCAATCATAAAGTTGGCTTGAAGAACATCTTTCACTTGTCCACACATTGAACATCCTACACAATCATATCAAATGAAATATCACTTGATTTAATTTGTTTGTAAACCACTTCAGTTACTTAACTTATAGAAACAGCTGTTCATAATCTTCAAATCACAGGTAAATCTGTGACAGAAAAACACTGTAGCACTAATAGGTAAATATGGAACAAAATTAGGCATCAAAATGGCAAAATGAAATAAGTATATCAGAATTGCTCTGAATTAAGAAGGGTTTTGTTTTTGAATTTTGAAATGGCCTTTTTAATCCTTTACCTTTGAATTTCAAGAGATATGGAATAAAACTAGAAATGTTGCTATGGTAAGTGGTATGTATCCACCATAATGCATGCTTCTCCCAATAGGTCTATGTTACGTCTGGATGAGTGACAACAGTTTCACATAAGTGGCAAAATAGTAAAATGACAAATGTCGTAAATGTCACAAATGTGTTGAGTGTTTACTTTCCTTGAACTAATTTTAATTGGATAATAGCTAAGAGAGAGTCTTATAGTCTAAGAAAGCAGGTATTTGGGGATTGAAGAAAGTTCTTTGCTTTCATAATGCACATGAACGGATTTTATGTCCCATGTGTATATCCACTTCTTCGTAGTAACAGATACCTACTGTCAATACACTGTAAATGTCTACCTTTGCTCATCAAAATTCCTCTTACTCTGTCACGAAGAAAACTACGTTCAACTTGATGCATTATAACAAAATGTACAGCGAGTTTTGATTCAACCAAAGTGATACCCCTTGCTCTTCACACAAGAAACACATTTGTATCTCTGAAAAAGTAAACAGATTATGCACCATTGAGAAATGGGTAGGCCATAGATATGAATTGGATGGTGGTAGTAGACATACTGCATATACATGTATTATTATCGCACTGTTTGCACCATCAATTATATTTCAAAGTACGATATTTCTTCCTATAGAACACAATTTCATACACTTGTGCATTTAGTGAAAGAGATTATCTTCATCATGTAAAAGCACACTGGTCATATCATAATGCATCAAATCCATGTAGTGAGTGCTTGTTTTGCACGCTGCATAAATGCAGCTTTATATCCAACTGGAGAGAAGTCATGACCCCCCCCCCCCCCCCCCCCCACAAAAAAAAAAGGAAGATGTGTGAACCCACTGAAAAGTCCCGAGTATACTGAGGCAAATGTCTATGGGAAATGCGGGTTGTATCAAACTCAAAACGTCCTCAATAGGTTAACATGGTCTTCTCTATCAGTTCACCACTGAAGAGTAACTTTTGGACGAGGATCACATAAATTAGTTTTGACCATCAGGCTAAATCTAATGGCAATCTCCTTACAGTACTCCCATCTGTTGAGGTAATCTCACTATGCACAACACCGTCCACTGGCACTGGTAAAACAGTCCAGGACTCAATCACCGTTGGACCAGTAATTTTTCAGGAATGGACCAGTAAAAATGGACAAACTGGGTTACCTACTGGTCAAACAGATGGGTATGGCCAGTAAAAAAAAAAAAAAAAAAAATGGGTTAGTGTGCAGACATGTCATGCAAACCATCCAATTGTCTACTCATGTCTTGCACACCGCAGGTACTATGTATATCAATCTGTTCGAACATAACACACTGCTGAAATGTAATGAATGCTCTCAGGGAAATGAATAACTTACAATGTAGCTGAATAGCGCTAGATCCACGCAAGGTCAACTAAAGCAAGGTTGGTTGCACTTCATATTCATTCTAAATAAGAAAATTATATACGGAGATCTAACTTCAATATAAGTAAAGAGAGGGCAGGTGTAGAACCCAAAGTAACCAAATCCTCACCCTGTTACTAGCAATGTAAAAACCTCAAGAGTGATTCAATTTTCCATTAACATCTGAACCTTTAGAAATTCTTGCCTCTCCTTTGGCTGTAACACATACACTGCAGTCAACCTATAATTTTGTATGGTAAGCACTCAGGATTAGTATCATTTTTAGTGAACTACTTCAGTTGCCAATATTCCTGTATCAAGTTAGTAGGCTCTGCCTGCAAAGAATATGTACACTACAAACACATTATTGTCAAATTTTTCAATTGATACTGCATCTGGTGCATGTGTATATGAGTACCTCAAACGGGCAAGGCAAACTATGATTTGCAATGAATTCAAGCAACATATTAAAAGATTTCCTTGCTCATAACTATGATGGAAATCACATTTTAACCTTACAGTGTTAAGAGTCCAGAGACGTACAATCACTGTAAGCAGCAAAACAAGAACCGTATTTAAGGATATTCTTTAACTTCAAGTTTACACACATGAGACATAAAAGCTCTAAATGAGAATTTGTTGCCTGAATTCAGCTGAGGTAAAAGGTTTCTGTCCTATCAATGGGCCAGAAGAAGTAAAACCACCGTGAATTTATTGGGATATAACGTTAATCAAATTTCCTGGAAATATTCAAAGCAATTTCCAGAATCGACCTGAATATATGGGATATTTAAGTTGATCAATCTTTGTACCTTGAATGGTAATTACTTGGAATATCCTAATCTTGTGAGAGAGCTAGGTTTGGATGAAATATTGGTGCACTCTTCGCGTTGGGCTATTCCAGCCCAAATGTGTACTACACAGCCAAAGTTGAAGCAATCCCTGCAGAAATGTTGGTGCAGGTGCAGAGAACTGTTCCTTCCACCTCCACAAGAAGGCCATCTGCTGCAAAAGGAATCCCACATATTACTAATAGGGACTTTCTGATTGTGTGGACACAGGCACCTTTCTTGTACAAGAGTGGTTCCAGATTGCTACAGTCCGTTTGTCACATCTGGGATGATATCGCCCATTTTGATTTTCAGTGTACGTCGTTCACTACGTACTGCTACGTCATGGCTCCCTTTCCTCCAACAGGCTGGCGAGTAGTTGCACTAAGCGATGATATCACTCATGTTCTGAATATAGGTGGCAATGAAATCCTTGGCAGACGCGTTTTGCGATTCAGGCCTGGGATGTACTGGAGAACATGAAAGTATGCACAGTTCCTCAAAACAACGTCATCACCTCGACGTCGACATTCAGGAGGTGAAATGGATTTGGATTTGGTCCCGCAGGTTCCTGGACAAATAGTGAGAAATGAATTTACAACAAATTTGTAAATAATAACAAACAAACTTTTCTTCACATTTTATCTAGTGCCATCAAAAGTGCAACATTCAAAAACATTATATTATCATTTAGTGTAAAACCCCGGTTTACATTGAAAATATTACTACATGCATTATCTATGCTCAAAGTAACCATCACCTTTTATATTATTTGAGGTTGATGTGAAAAAAAATCGAAGAAGCAGCATAATTGCAAAACTTATCAAATTTGCTTCAATAATATCTATCAACCTTTCTTTTTTTTTTTGGGGGGGGGGGGGGGGCAAATAATTAACTTAAAACTCTATAAACATTTACTTTCCACAAAACATTTGGAATGTACCAAAAGCTCTTCTTATTTTGTGACAAAATATCCAATCAAATATGGACTCATTCCCTTTCAAATCATATTTCACTTTACACAAACCTGTGGAATTACAGCCGGGTCTTCCATGATGGGTGCCCTTTTGATGAGAGTCCTTGCAGCTTCAGAGTATTGTAAGGGTGAAGAGAACCTAAGTGTGAATCTACGGACAGAAAAAAAAGAAAACAGGAAAAAAGGGGACAGTTTACCTTATTTGAGATTTATAAAGGAATTGGTCACTTTATCTGATTGATAATTCATAGGAATTACCATCATGTCATATACATTCTACATATACAGTGGACTCCCGTTAAAAGCGAAGTCCTCGGGACCGGCAGTTTTCTTTCTTTATATCAGAATTTCGTTATAACCGAACAAAGAAACAATATACATAGAGTGGATGAGATTGCAGCCCAAATTTTTACTTCGTTATAACCGGATTGCACTGTAATAGGAAAATCATTGTTTACGATACTTGCAAAGTCATTCTTTCTGCAAAGGTCTTGTAAGAATAACAGTAATTCACAGCCTGTCATGGACCACACATACCACGTATCTTGCCACTTGTTCACTGATGCTACATCCAGCAGTCATGGGGCCATCATGTCACTGCCACACAATCAGTAGTAGGCCTACTCAAAAATGGACATGCATCTTCTGGTGTTACAAGTCACAATTTATCAAATGATAGTATGACCCAGGGCTGAAGTCATGTAACTACGTGTACCGTACATCATGTAGTATTGTGCTCTGCATGGTTCTTTCCCGTTTTAACTACAGTACTTATGTGTCATTAAAATACCTACCATTACCAAGTATGCTTGATAACGTCCTTGAAGAGTTCTTGAATAATCTTTGCTCTCCACTGACTTCCAGATGGTTAGAAGAGATGCATTCCTCTCCTTTGTCACATCCATTCACAAGTGACATGAAGTAATCCACAGCTTGGTAGTGAAACAACTGCATTAGGAGCTGCTTGTCTAAATAACAATAACAACAAAAAAAGAAATGTGTAATTGGTAGCACTAATTTCAATTACAAATATATCATCCAGTCATCAGACTCTGTATATCTTAGAAGTTAGACTATTAATACATTGCATTAGAGATCTACCCAGTCTATGTAGTTGACTAGACATCACTTAGTCTTGGTCTGCCTTGTGTCCATCCGGCTTATTAATTCCGATTACAATAGAATCTATAGACCCTATTATAAAAGTTTGAACTCAATCGGCCATGGGAAAATGATAAGATAAGATGATAGATTAACTTGTTAAGACAGTGCAATTCACTTGATTCAGTGTGGTTCACTTGATTAAATCAGGGGTGGGTACAGGAATTCCGTAAAGGGGATGGGTCTTTACAAAATCAAATGGGAGATGCAGGCTCCCCCCCCCCCCAATATTTAACTTATTATTTCTTTGTTTTGGTTCAATCTAATAAAGAGGGAGCAGGCACCCGGTGCACCCCCCCCCCCCCCCCCGGATCCGCCCTTTCAATGGTAAATTAAATTCAAACGGCCACGCGTTGTATGTGTATGACGCGTAAACCAAAGGTATCCTGTAGTCTGTGGTCTACAATGTATGTTGGATGTCACACACTGGGCTATCGAAACGCAATTTTATGAGGGTTACAAGGAACTCTTTCCGTAGAGGGATGCAACTGTCTAACCTTACCATCTAAAGCAGCCCAGTGACAGCACAAACCATTGCTGCCTTTCAAGATGCTCCCCTTCCACTCAAACCAGAGATTGGAAGAATAAATTTTAAAAAGCCTCCTGTTGGGAGACAGGATGCTGCAATTCATGAGTATTTTTTGACTCGCACATGGAACATATGTTTTGGTGCCCATGTTTTAATCATATACAACAAACTTGTATCTTGCTTGGTATAACTTGCGCACCATCACATACAGTGACATAGACTAGAGCTCTACTGCCACTGCACAACCCTAACCCCTGGGCGCTCCTTGTACACATTTATTCTCGCGTTGGGGCTGGTCGTAGTTAGCACTACTACTAGTATTCAGTACAGTGTACAGTGTGTACGCTATGCGTATGGGGCAGCTGGTCGCAGTTAAGTTAACAGTAACACTGCACCACTGTACTGTATAGTTTGGCTGTAATGTTATTGTTGGGACTGTAGACAACAGTTCGACAAACAGGCCTTAGAACTGTTAGTGGTCTCGACACTATATATACAAAGAACATTCTAGCTAACAATGTCTTTAGATCCTCAGACAGACTCTTTGTACCTAACGGTAAGTCTGTTGTGATCCGTCATGATCATGCACTCACTCACCGTGACATTACGAGAAGTGGTCAACACGTCTGGTCCAGTGTCGAAGTTGTGCATATGCATCAGTTAATGGCCTTCTGTCGACTGCGTGCTTGAATTGAAGATCCTTGCAGTTGCACGTTTTGTACCAGCTGAAGCGCGATAATAGATGTTTAATCTCGCTAGTTAGCTTGATGATCGGCACATTTTGTTGCTCGGTTACATTCGGTTACGCGTAAGCTGTATGCAACGCGATCATCCTGCGTGAAAACCTACCGCTCGGCGACACGTCGTCGCCGCTCCAGATATTTGAATGAGTGGCCAACTTGGCGAGTTGTACAGATGAGGAAAAAAAGAATAACTTAAATAATCATACGTAAATTTTGAAGTAAATATATCATGAAAAATTATTTTGTAAACATTTTTAGCAATTTCTACGTAATTACATTAATTAATTGAGTATATCATTCAGAAAATAACGCTGGTTTTTGATAATCGCAGGAATTGATTTCCTTCTTTTCGCTTATTGGTCAACTAGTTTGGCGGTAGGTATTCTCGTTATCAGAACGTGATTTTAACAACCGTGTAGCCCCCGAAAAAAACATTTCCAAGATTGCAGGTGTATTGACACTTTGTCTTAAAACACGGTACTTGCAAGTTTTAGGTATACCGAAATATGCAAAATGTGTACTTTGACATAACCGTTGTATCCACTACCAAGATGTAATGTAACATGTACATACATAATTGGTCTTTGTGTCAAGACTATTCACGGTACTGACAAGTAGGAACGCCTACCCTCAAGGATGCCTACCCGTTCGCGTACCGACGAGTACCCCTAGACGAACTTACTTGCTCACAAGCCCGATACGGGTACGCAGGCGGAAACGCCTACCCCAATTGTACCGCTAGTTTTTAGTGTGTAGTGTTGTGGATAAGTGCTACTACACTTTCTTTTTAACGTTTGTTAGTTTTTTGTATACAGCCCTGGAAATATGGCAGATGAAGTTAATATTTTCAGTTGGTGATGAGACAAAATGATATCAATTGCTCAGTATAAGTATTATCGTATAGTGTTGCATTTGGTTATACGGTTGTACTTATAAGGTTTTTTTCTGCATGTATCAATTGAATATAATCGGTGTAAACAATAGTTTTTATGCTATTTGACACTTTAAAATGTGTCCGCTTTTTGTGTGAATTGACACTTCAGATTGAGTCCACTTTTTACGCTCGTATTTGGCAAGTGCCTTTCAAAAAAAAAAAGAAAAACAATTGCTATACAGGCACATTAAATGACCGTAAAGTGAATTGTTTATAATTATATAGTGATGGTTAATCGGTTTCCTCTTAAAGCAACAGTAATTGTATATGATAATGTTACGAACACCTTCTAGAAAGCATTCTGGTAGGCCCCTATATTTTTGTACAGTCATCCCGTTCCTCGTCTTACTACAAACTTAGCTGGGCTAAGTATAAAGCTCCATGTCTTCTTCGTAGACGCCGGCCATTGGCCAAGACTGTTAACTCCTCGAACTCCACGCTTTCGGCAAATTGGTCTCGAACGACCTCGATTATCTCCGACAACGACCTCGTCATTGATTACGACTCGCCGACGAACTCTCTATCACTACGATTACTCACGCGTGATCTCCCCCATCGCGGAGCTGTACATTTCCGCCCCCATGTTGAGTTGAGTTGAGTTGAGTTTATTTTATTTATACACGGAAATAAAAGCCTGCTTTCAGCTGGACAGCTGTTTTTCAGCAAGGCCGTGTTTCACATCGAATAACAAAGTATACATACACACGGCAAAAATGCAAACATATGCAATGATATACAATAAATAACAAACACTGAACAAGTTACAAAGAAGATCAATGAGAAAAAAAGAAGAAAAGATTCAGATATTAAAAACAAAAGAGAAAATCGATATACTTCTATGGACACATTAAGGGATTTCCGCTAACTTCATGATCTCTCTCGAGAAACTTTTGATGTCACTAATTCTTTTTAAATGAACAGGAAGGTTATTGAAAGTTTTACATGCAACATATAATGGGCTATTTCGGACAAAATTAGATCGAGGTTTTGGCATCACAATTTGAGTATTTGAGTTTCGTAGAGTGTAATTTTCAAATGATCTGAGTTGAACACTAGCGGACAAAGTTGTTGGAGCAAGGTTATGCAACAGTTTGAATATAAAGATTAAGGCTTGCTTTCCTCTTCTTTCTTTGAGTCGGTCGACCTGAAGAGAAGAATAAAGAGTTTCCCTATTGTAACGGGTGCCAACACCTTGCACCATTCTTAGGCATCTGTTCTGAATAACTTGCAATCGATGTAGTTGACCCGAGTGACCAGTCCTCCAGATTACACTACAGTAGTCCAAATGGGGTTGGATTAGAGTTTTGTATAACAACAGGGAGGTATCCTTATCAATGTACTTTCTTATACGCTTGACTGCATGAAAGACTTTAAGCGTTTTGCTTCTAACGTTTTCAATTTGTGGGGTCCATGTTAGGTTTTCATCGAGAATGACCCCGAGATATCTGCATTCTGAAACTCTTTGCAGAGGTGTATTTTGAATGTTAAGATGAACATTCTGAAAATTTCGCAAATTCCGTTTAGATCCAATCAACATAAACTGACATTTGTTTACATTTAACAATAATTTGTTACTTTTAAACCATTCAAGAAGTGACACTAGGTCATCATTGATTGTTTTCTGTAAACAAGACGGATCCTTTGAAGGAAAATATAAACAAGTGTCATCTGCATATAGGGAAAGCGCACACTTCTTGACAGATTTATGCAGATCGTTTAAAGCTAAGATAAACAAAAGGGGCCCAAGAATGCTTCCCTGTGGTACTCCGCTTGTAACCGTCCTACTTGCTGACAAGTTTCCGTTTACCAAGGTTGACTGCTCTCTGTTAGTGAAATAATCACTGAACAAATGCAATGCTTGTGAGTCGAATCCAAGATATCTTAATTTCTCAATGACAACATCAAAGGAAATCAAATCGAACGCCTTTTCTAAATCCAGAGTAATGACACCAATTACATTTCCATTATCAATTTGTTTACACATTTCATCTGTTAAATACCACAATGCGGTTAAAGTGGAATGACCAGGGCGGAAACCATGTTGATGCGAGCTGAGTATGTCATTTTGACACAGGTAACGATATATTTGATCAAATACAATTTTCTCTAATATTTTGGACATTACTGGTAAAATTGATATCGGTCTATAATTTGATGGGTTGTCTTTATCACCACCTTTGTGGATAGGTGTTACACGTGCCCTTTTCCATATACTTGGAATTTTACCAGTTTTCAATGACAGATTTAGAATGTGGGTCAAAGGTTCGACAATAAAATCAATAGTATCTTTTATGATACAGGCAGGAATTTGATCCAAACCAGTAGCTTTGTTCCTCGAAATATTTTTTGTAACATTCATTACATCATTTGGAGAAATTTGAGTAAAAGTGAACTGAGATCTAATCCTAGATAAATATTGTTGCATATTTTTACCAAATTTCGTATTAGACTCCTGTTTTCTTCTAGCAGCCAAGCTTACAAAATGATCATTCAAAGAGGCCGCTATTTCTTTTGAACCTTTAACTTCATTTCCCTCAATGATCAACTTTTGAATGGGAGTATCACTGTTTTTCTTTGGCATTATACGTCGTATTGATTTCCACATTGCATTTGTATCACCATTATTCCTTACAATGCTTTCAGACACATAAGCTCGTTTTGCTCGCCGTATCATATCAGTTACAGAGTTTCTCAATCTCTTATATAATTTCCAATCCTCGTCGATTTTAGAGCGAAGGGCTTGTTGTTTCATGTGATCTCTTTCACGCATCTTACGTAATATATCAATATTCATCCACGGTGACTCTCGATGCCGTATTCTTTTCTTTCGAAGGGGGGCATGTTTATCCAATAGAGGAATAAACTTATGAGAAAATATGTCATACGCACTGTTCGGATCTGACTCACCCAGTACATCATCCCAGCTAATCTTTTCTAAATGAGCCTTAAAGTCCTCCAGATTAAGCATTTTCATATTTCGGCAATATGTAAACTTATGGTAACCTTTCCCAGCCTTGGCTTTACCTAAAGAGCAAACGATCATATAATGATCACTAATTGATAACGGCAGTACATCACAGAATTTCACTTTATCCTTACAAGATGAAAACAACACGTCTATCAATGTAGCTGTCGACGGTGTGATTCTTGTCGGCTTGTCGACATATTGCTTCAGATCGAAATCTTCAGCTAAAAGTTGAAGCCGTCTCGATTGACATGACCAACGTTTCTTCATTAAATCACAGTTCAAATCTCCGTAAATTATAACATCTTTTGAGGAAAATTCTAACGACTGTAGTAAAGTTTCAAACTGATCAAAAATCGCATCGTGGGAGTTTGGAGGACGGTACCAATATACTATAATAATAGGTTTTTGCTTTGGCAAAAAAATTTCAATACACATAAGCTCTAGACCGTCAATGAATAAATCTTTTCTGACACTGAATTCAACATTTTCGTTGATGTAGGTCACAATGCCACCACCACTTCGATTCCTGTCTAACCTTATACATTGATAGCCTCGAATATCTACTTCAATATCAGAGATCGTGTCGTCCAGTCTGGTTTCGCATAATGACATTACGTGAATTTTCTCATTGCTTACAATGTGACGAATCTCGTCAATATTCTTTGTTAAAGAACAAATATTAAGATGAGCAATATTAAATCCAGGTAATGAGCGAATGTTATCAAATATATTCTTGGCATTACCATAATCATATTTACTGTGTAATGATACACCATCTGAGTTATCTTCAACTTCTGTTGATGGAGTATATCGAGGAAGTTCTTGAAAAATACACTTGTCGCAAACCCAATCTACCTCGGAATTAAATATATCTCGAGATGCTCTCGAACATTTTAAGTGACTCCATTTATCACATGATACACATAAAATAGCGTTTTGATCCCATTTCACATCTCTGCGGCAACTTATACATGGGTATTTGACATTATAAGGCATATTATATATATTACTATACATTTGATACACAAGAGATACTAACGATCAGT
The DNA here is from genome assembly GCF_040938485.1 of Diadema antillarum. Classification (NCBI taxonomy): domain Eukaryota; kingdom Metazoa; phylum Echinodermata; class Echinoidea; order Diadematoida; family Diadematidae; genus Diadema; species Diadema antillarum. The sequence continues at coordinate 34,480 of NW_027270912.1, forward strand.
CTCACATATTTTCGATGTCCAGTGCAGATGAGATTCTGACTCGCTTGGCGTCTTTGTTGTGGGCAAAAATGATGCCGTCTTGTGTCCAGCAGGTCTTCGCCTTTCTGCTATTGACAAGCTTCCTGTAAAGTGCGGCTCGGCTAGCAGTTAGGTCCTCTCTGATGAAGATCTTGGGTCCTTGTATGTCCCTCAGTCGAGTGCGGGCTTTGTAGACATCGCTTCTCGCGTTGTAGCGGCTGAACTTGATGATAATCGCCCGAGGTCCCTTCCTTCTGGTTGTATCTGCGTACGATGAGGTTCGATCGTCAGGCGCGTTGCGATCTTCGGCGGCGCCATCCTGCCATGGACGTGGAGTTATACGATGGCTGCGGTCGATCGCATCAGGAGGTATTTGTAGGCCCATTTTGGAGTTGAAGAGATCAAGCAGCAGTTTGTCAGTGCGTTCATTTGGGTCCTCTCTGACGCCGTATACTCGCAAGCAATTTCGCCTGCTGTACTGCTCAGCATCGTCTCTGTCGTCGTTGAGTTCTTTGATGTCTCTCTGCATATCCGAGATTTTCTTTTTCATGGCGTTAAGCTCATCAGCGTGCTTTTGAAGGTCCAAGGACACAGCATTATACACTTTGGACGTTACACGCTCTTCGAGCTTCGCAGCAATCACCTCAAAAACTTCGTTGGCAATCTGTTTGACAAGGTCCGGTGAGCGCAGAGAATGCCCAATTTGGCGTTCAATGGCGTCTTTCAGCGTGCTGTCGAAGCTATGGTTGCTTGACTGACCAGCTGGAGTTGACTCCTCGTCTGAGCTCAAGTTCGATTCTTCGGCCCCGGGCTCACCGGCGGGGGTCTTGTCCCTTCGCCGGTCATTCTCTGACAACTTGCCCCTTTGGGATTTCCGAGATTTTTCTTGAGCTTTTCCACCTGTAGGCATATCGGTTTAATGAAGAACCTATATTTCGAAGAAATGTGTCCTCATCCTTAGTACTCACGTCAAAAATCTCCAGTTGAAATGTCCTCAAAAAGGTGTAATTTATGTTTGAACAAGGACAAGACTTGACACTCAACTTTGACGTCACACGTATAGCAGTAAGAATGTAAAGTCGGTATCATTTTATTGGTGCACCTTCGGGTTTTAGGTCAAGTTAACCAAATTATATTGCAAGACTTTTGAATACTGAAACTGTTGCAGAACCATAAACCCATCAAATTTATAATGAAAATACGGTTTAGGTTGTAAACCAAAACAGTTCATTTCACTGTGATTATTGTATTGATATGTTTTTGAATGTTTGAGGGGAAAAGTATATTATATTAAAAATCAAGTTAATTGACTGTTTGGAACTTATCCAAAGTTTGACTGGTTTGATTCTTTGAAGTTGTGCCTTTTTGTACTTAAGTTCATAATTGACAGGGTTTTTTTTGCAATATTGAACAAAGTTCACTAAATTGTTTAGTCGATATTTAATTGGCAACAATCAAGTGACATAATACAAGAAGCTTATTTAAATGATATCATTTTTATCATAGGCACATCGTTCAATAACAGTTTACATCAAAATGTACTACTACCTTAAGCAAGTGGGACTGTTTCATGTCGATAAAACACGCAAAAACCTGCATCAAATTGCACCATTTACAACATCAAAATGAAAAAAGTTCTCACCGTCGGAGGGGGGACAACCCCCTCCCACACCCTCTCCCCTCGCTCCCTCCTCTCGCTCTTGCTTGGTCGCGTTCATGACATCAGTGTATAATAATTAAAACAGGAAGTTTATTTGGATGATACTTTTTTATATGCAAATTGTTCAATAATAATCTAGAGCTATTATACTGCTACCTTTAAAAACAAGTGGGACTGTTTCAAGTCGATAAAACAAGCAAAAACAGGCATCAAATTGCACCATTTACAACACCAATATGCAAAAATCTCTCACCGTGGGAGGGGGACACCCCCTCTAAATTGCACACCCTCCCCCTTGCTCCCACCTCTCGCTCTTGCTTGGTCGCGTTTTTTCATTTTTTGTTTATTTTTTTTAATTTTCATTCTTCTTCTTTCTTCTTTTTCAACAAAAACATAACACAAGATAAATCAGGTTTTACATCATAAACAAAGAACATTTGTCTTTGCAATTAATAAATGGTATCAATAAACATAAACAAGCGTTTATGATATTCAGTGTAAATAATAAACAACAGGAAGTTTATTTTGATGATACTATTTTATAGGCAAAATGTTCAATAGTAATCGACATCAAAATATACTGCTACCTTAATAAAACAAGTGCGACTGTTTCAAGTCGATAAAACAAGCAAAACATGCATCAAATTGCACCATTTACAACATCAAAATGCAAAAGGTTCTCACCGTGGGAGGGGGGACAACCCCCATCCCACACCCTCCCCCTTGCTCGCAGCAGTTCGATCGGGCTCGGTCGCTTAGCTCCGCTAGTATACTAACAGCCCCCCCCCCCCCCTCCCAAAAAAAAAAAAAAAATGAAATCCTAGCTACGCCGCACAGTGGGCCAGAATGAGCTCAAAGTGCGCCAAAATTATATCCCATGGTTTCTTTTTTCCCAAATTTGGTGTCATGGGGTAATTTGGGGCGTAGAATTGATTGAACATAATTTCAAACTCATATGACGTCACTGTAATGCTGATTTTTCATTGGCTACCAAAAATCGGTCTGTAAATGACGCATAAAGCAATGCAAATCTTAAGGTGTTTTATTTTCTTTAAAGATTAATTTGAAAAGGGGTTGATTTATCTTTCCACATTCACTGGCACTGCTTATCTACTACCACTGAATACAAGATGCTTACATATTATTATGACTCAGAAAGTGTATAAACATTCGGCAATTGAATTCATGCTGCGCTGGAAATTCCATAATTTACCCACGTACTGCAAAATCATACTGCTGTCCGTGTAAATTAGAATATAAGTTTATGATGTATGCTGTACTTTTGGGTGAATTTCTTCACTCTATTCTAGCAGGACATAAATGTGTGATATAAAATCATTTTCTCTACTTTATAACCTTAGGTCTCTGCCATATCAATTTATACAGGCGCAACACTCGAAACTTAACCATTTTGTCTAATTTTACTGGAAAGATAACAAATTGTGAAGTCAGTAATCAGGAAAATAAAAGTTTATGACTTAACAAATTGTGAAGTAAGTAATCAGGAAAATACAAGGTTATGACTTAGCAACTAAGAATGAGTCTGCCTTGTATGAAAGTTTACTTGAAAAAGCTATAATAACAGATTTTTTAATGAAAAATCTATCGGAATCACTATCATGTGAAATTATACATTCATCCCCGTTCCACAAGGATTTTTTTTTTCACATCAGTCAGTCGTCGGAAGCAAATTTTTTTGCTTCCGGCAAACCACCCAAGTATATGGGATCACAGTCCGATGAATCTGACTTGTGTAAGTCGTCTATCAGGTCAATGTCAGACAGGTCGGGCAAGATCCGATGAGGCAAGATCGTCCGATGAGGATCACGCGAACAATGTCTGACACTGACCTGACAGTCGGATTCATCAGACTGCGATCCGATACACTTTGGTGAGCAGTCGGATAGCAACAGACTTTGCTTCTAAAGAGTAACCGATGGGAATAAAATATCTGTGTGTAGGTGTATGACGTTCTATCTGCATATATTATGTCAAGAGTGGGATCGAAGTATTTAGGTGTCCATACAGTATGTATCGCAGAGGAAATAGCTTGTTTACAGTAGTGGCTATGACAATATGGACAATATGGCTATGACCTTGGCTATGTGCAGTTATGTACTCTTTTATCTTTGGAAGAGGGGTCTGTTAGGTGCCGGACCCTTACGAAAAAGTCCTGTGGTACTCCTGTGGTAATTACCACAGGACGGTACCACAGGACAGTACCACAGGACAGTACCACAGGAAAGTACCACAGGACAGTACCACAGGAATTGTCCTGTGGTATTTTGGGACATACCACAGGACAGTACCACAGGAATTCCTGTGGTATTTTGGGACGTACCACAGGGCAGTACCACAGGAAAGTACCACAGGACCGGTACCACAGGACAGTACCACAGGACAGTACCACAGGAATTCCTGTGGTATTTTGGGACGTACCACAGGGCAGTACCACAGAAATTCCTGTGGTATTTTGGCACGTACCACAGGGCAGTACCACAGGACTAGTACCACAGAACAGTACCACAGGAACTGTCCTGTGGTATTTTGGGACAGTACCACAGGGCAGAACCACAGGTCGATCATTACCACACAGCATTACCACAGGGCAGTACCACACAGCATTTCCATGGTACCACAGGAGAGTACCACACAGGATAGATCGAAAAAAAATCTGGGAAACTTTTAGCCACATATTTCAAGGAATATTCCTGATAGGTGAGTGATGGATTTCAGGACAAATGGTCCTACTTAATAACCTGTCCTACTCCTAGCATATAACCTCAAACGAGAGTCTAATGGCCAAGTGCCAATCTAGTCCTATAATAGATCTATATAGTCATATTCTATTCCGAGGTAGCCATCGACCCTATCAGTACATATATATATGGCCGTCTATCCGTAAAGCATTAAGGCATGGTTACTAACTCGATTATACTTTATTATCAAGATATGAAATTACACTTTCATAACAATATCTATGATATTGGGAATAACATAACATAATTAGACAATCTTTCATAAAGTTCAAAGTAAGTTCCATCATTAATACTTTGACTTTTTACCCACGCCGATGAAAATCGGCAGGGGGTTATGTAAAGGGTTCCGTATGTTTGTTTGTTTGTTTGTTTTTTGTTTGTTTGTTTGTTTGTTTGTTTGTTTGTTTGTGTACAAGATAACAAGAGAACGGGTAAACGGATTTGCACGAAATGTTCAGGGAATGTTTGGATAATGACAGGAAAGAATCGATTAGATTTTGGTGATAATCGGTTGACCCTTGCAAATTCTGTGTGACCTTGAAGTTTTGACCCCATGGTATAGTGACCATTCCGAAAATTTCCCGTTTCTCACTTTGCGATTTTCCGCTACCATACGAACACATAAACTCCCCAACGATCCGACTTCGCTGCTCAAATGTTCGTAAGAATTCCGAAATTTACGTTTAGGCCTATTTGAGGGACTATGTCCTTCTAGATTTATGAAAGTTCGTTCTCCGTCATCACAAACTGGCCCGTATTTTGATGATTTTTCAAATTAACATTGATTGTTTTTTTCGTTGGAGGAGCATTTTGCTCGGTCGCAGTCACACTGCACGATATGCGTGCTCAATGTCAATGCGTGTGCAAGGCCGCTGAAAATGCATCGCGCTCTACACTGTTGGTGCAAAATTGCACCGGGGACGTTGCGGCGCTCGTTGGTGGCCGAATACTGGTGCAGTAGACATTTGCATTCAACCCTTGCATTGAATAATTCCCGTAGACACTAATCATAGGGGTAATTGCCTAGGGGGTACGTAAATTTTGTTTTTCTTTTTTGCTTTTGTGGATACCATCAAAGATCGTACACTCATACGACCTTTGATATTTGATGATTTTTCAAATTAACATTGATTGTTTTTTTCGTTGGAGGAGCATTTTGCTCGGTCGCAGTCACATTGCACGATATGCGTGCTCAATGTCAATGCGTGTGCAAGGCCGCTGAAAATGCATCGCGCTCTACACTGTTGGTGCAAAATTGCACCGGGGACGTTGCGGCGCTCGTTGGTGGCCGAATACTGGTGCAGTAGACATTTGCATTCAGCCCTTGCATTGAATAATTCCCGTAGACACTAATCATAGGGGTAATTGCCTAGGGGGTACGTAAATTTTGTTTTTCTTTTTTGCTTTTGTGGATACCATCAAAGATCGTACACTCATACGACCTTTGATATTTGATGATTTTTCAAATTAACATTGATTGTTTTTTTCGTTGGAGGAGCATTTTGCTCGGTCGCAGTCACACTGCACGATATGAGTGCTCAATGTCAATGCGTGTGCAAGGCCGCTGAAAATGCATCGCGCTCTACACTGTTGGTGCAAAATTGCACCGGGGACGTTGCGGCGCTCGTTGGTGGCCGAATACTGGTGCAGTAGACATTTGCATTCAACCCTTGCATTGAATAATTCCCGTAGACACTAATCATAGGGGTAATTGCCTAGGGGGTACGTAAATTTTGTTTTTCTTTTTTGCTTTTGTGGATACCATCAAAGATCGTACACTCATACGACCTTTGATATTTGATGATTTTTCAAATTAACATTGATTGTTTTTTTCGTTGGAGGAGCATTTTGCTCGGTCGCAGTCACACTGCACGATATGCGTGCTCAATGTCAATGCGTGTGCAAGGCCGCTGAAAATGCATCGCGCTCTACACTGTTGGTGCAAAATTGCACCGGGGACGTTGCGGCGCTCGTTGGTGGCCGAATACTGGTGCAGTAGACATTTGCATTCAACCCTTGCATTGAATAATTCCCGTAGACACTAATCATAGGGGTAATTGCCTAGGGGGTACGTAAATTTTGTTTTTCTTTTTTGCTTTTGTGGATACCATCAAAGATCGTACACTCATACGACCTTTGATATTTGATGATTTTTCAAATTAACATTGATTGTTTTTTTCGTTGGAGGAGCATTTTGCTCGGTCGCAGTCACATTGCACGATATGCGTGCTCAATGTCAATGCGTGTGCAAGGCCGCTGAAAATGCATCGCGCTCTACACTGTTGGTGCAAAATTGCACCGGGGACGTTGCGGCGCTCGTTGGTGGCCGAATACTGGTGCAGTAGACATTTGCATTCAGCCCTTGCATTGAATAATTCCCGTAGACACTAATCATAGGGGTAATTGCCTAGGGGGTACGTAAATTTTGTTTTTCTTTTTTGCTTTTGTGGATACTATCAAAGATCGTACACTCATACGACCTTTGATATCATCACACTCTCGGCTTGCTATAATCAAAATATCCCGCAAGAAAACGGCGTATTTCTCGATTTTTAGCGCTTTTTCCGCGACCCGTCGCGTAGACAATACTCTTAAAACTGGACTTAATTCGCGCGCGCTTGGAAAAGTTCCGATTCTGCACTTTTGACGGTGGAATTTGGGATTTTCGATGGATTTTTGGAGGAGACTTAAGGACTTTCCTGTACGTGAATGAGTGTTAATACCGTATGTGTAATGATGTGATTTGCGTGTGATGTGACTGAACCAAAGATCGTACACTTCAGTGTACGATCTTTGGTAGAACTCACTGGCTGGTGATAAAGCACACTGGCAATTAAGTGGCCGAATTCTGGTAGATGACCGAATGCACATTATGTTTACCCCGACTTTGTACTTAGGCTTGGGTCTGCCGCCTTTGACGGCCCCTCTCTAGTTAAGTCATATATGTGTTTTCTAAAATCTAGAGTGCTTTTTATGAATATTCATGAGCTATGTAAAAATTTGTACCACAGGAGTACCACAGGAGTACCACAGGAGTACCACAGAAGTCCTTATGAAATTTCTCATGCTTTACATCAGCACTTTCACTAAATAGGTAATACTGTAGGAGTATAGGACAGGATAAGTAATGGCAAATCAATTGTTATAATTCACAGCATAACTCATCTATCAATTAATTGAGGAATATTAATATGTGCTTTTTTGTTTGTATTTTTGTTATAAATTTCAGTTGATTCTGCCTTACAATTTTCCTGTGTGGTGCTCCTGTGTGGTACTGCTGTTTGATATTCTCCTGATGTGATAGTCCTCTGGTATAAAATGTTTAGAAAAAAAAAAAGAATATCCTGTAGCATTTTTCTGTGGTACTTATGAATTTGATTTGCTGTGTGGTACTTCTGTGTGGAATAGCACCATATTATGATTTTCCTGTGGGATTTTGGACAGTTCCTGTGGTACTCTCCTGTGGTATACATCGAAAATTACCACAGGAATTCCTGTCGTACTGTCCTGTGGTACTGTCCCAAAATTCCACAGGACAATTCGTGTGGTACTGTCCTGTGGTACGTCCCAAAATACCACAGGACAAGTCATGTGGTACAGTCCTGTGGTACTATCCTGTGGTACTTTCTTGTGGTATTGTCCTGTGGTACTGCCCTGTGGTACTGTCCTGTGGTACGTCCCAAAATACCACAGGACAAGTCGTGTGGTACTGTCCTGTGGTACTATCCTGTGGTACTGTCCTGTGGTACGTCCCAAAATACCACAGGACAAGTCGTGTGGTACTGTCATGTGGTACTATCCTGTGGTACGTCCCAAAATACCACAGGACAAGTCGTGTGGTACTGTCCTGTGGTACTATCCTGTGGTACTTTCCTGTGGTACTGTCCTGTGGTACTGCCCTGTGGTATTGTCGTTTGGTACTGCCCTGTGGTACTATCCTGTGGTACGTTCCAAAATACCACAGGACAAGTCGTGAGGTACTGTCCTGTGGTACTATCCTGTGGTACTGTCCTGTGGTACTGTCCTGTGGTATGTCCCAAAATACCACAGGACAATTCCTGTGGTACTGTCCTGTGGTATATCCCAAAATACCACAGGACAAGTCGTGTGGTACTGTCCTGTGGTACTTTCCTGTGGTACTGCCCTGTGGTACGTCCCAAAATACCACAGGACAAGTCGTGAGGTACTGTCCTGTGGTACGTCCCAAAATACCACAGGACAATTTCTGTGGTACTGTCCTGTGGTACTATCCTGTGGTACTGCCCTGTGGTACTGTCCTGTGGTACGTCCAAAAATACCACAGGACGAGTCGTGTGGTACTGTCCTGTGGTACTATCCTGTGGTACTTTCCTGTGGTACTGTCCTGTGGTACTGTCCTGTGGTACTGTCCTGTGGTACGTCCCAAAATACCACAGGACAAGTCGTGAGGTACTGTCCTGTGGTACTATCCTGTGGTACTGTCCTGTGGTACATCCCAAAATGCCACAGGACAATTCCTGTGGTACTGTCCTGTGGTACTATCCTGTGGTACTTTCCTGTGGTACTGTCCTGTGGAACTGCCCTGTGGTACTGTCCTGTGGTACGTCCTAAAATACCACAGAACAAGTCGTGTGGTACTGTCCTGTGGTACTTTCCTGTTGTACTCTCCTGTGGTACGTCCCAAAATACCACAGGACAATTCATGTGGTACTGTCCTGTGGTACTGTTGTGTGGTATACGTCCCAAAATACCACAGGACAATTTGTGTGTATACTGTCTTGTGGTACTGTCCTGTGGAACTTTCCTGTGGTAATGTCCTGTGGTACTGCCCTGTGGTACATCCCAGAGTACCACACGAGCCTGTGAGACAGTACCACACAGTTCCTGTGTTAACATATATTTGTGTGGTACATTGTGTGGTACCAACCAGTACCACAGGGAGTACCACATGAGCCTGTAAAACAGTACCACACAGTTCCTATGGTAACATTTATTTATGTGGTACATTGTGTGGTACTGATAAATACTACAGGGAGTTACCCTACAAGCCTGTGGTACAGTACCACACAGTTCCTGTGGTAACATTACAAGTGTGTGGTACATTGTGTGGTACCGACAAGTACCACAGGGAGTACCACAGGACTTTTTTGTTAGGGGAACTAGCCCTATTCATGTATTTCATAACTCTGTTTACCTCTTATTCAGTGTTAATCATGTTTCTTGGCCTTTAACGTGCAAAAAAAAAAAATGATTTAAAATATAATGCCGCCCTCATGCGGCGCCGTATGATAACATAATTCCTGGTCCAGGTCCAAAATAGACGTAATGTGCCGCGGAAAATCAGCTCTAACACAAAAAGTGGCAAAAGGTGGCAGCCAAATCTGGTATCAGCTTAAAGCTGAGACTTCAGAGAATGTGGTGGTTATAGAATTTAGTTGGAAATCCGTGGCAATCTAAACTTTTCATTTGGATATATTAAAAAAGACAAATATTACCATCTTTTGAAGGATATTTACCAAAAAATATTCATGAAGATTAAGTTTCTTTGCATTTTTACGGCATTCATAACGTTAAATAAACTCTGAGAAATATGTGGGAAAAATTACAGGTTGATATCTCAAAAACTACATGTCGAAATTACTTATTTATTAAAGAGGTTGCAATTTGCTTTGAAACTCTTAAAATGTTGTATTTTGCTACTTCAGGTAGGAAATATATCCCTTTAATGTACATATCTGATTTAGATATTTTAAAGGGACACAGTCCTCACGAAATTAAAAAAAAATATGTTGTTGTTGGTACCTCCAATGAACTACTTTCACCAAAAACAAACTTTAAAATCACCAAATAAGCTCGTACATTTTGGTTGCAAAAGTGTGACTTTGCATGGTGAATATGCTAATGAGCAAGTCTTGGCGGAGAGTCATACGTCGTCGATGCACAACTCTTCCCAGCCGTGTTCTGCTCGTTATCCGTACGCTCCCTAGTTTACCCGGATGCATGAAGACGTCGGTGGCTACTCCGACTCGTATTTGACATTGTTTCTACGTTGTGTGTGTGTGTGTGTGTGTGTTTGTGTGTGTGTTTGTGTGTGTGTGTATGTATTGTGTATTATATTCGCACGTGTGGACGGTACAACTAGATGATAGATCTACGGTAGATACGCGTAGGTCCCTACGCACCCCGTACGCGGTTTGCCCTTCGCACTTTTCCAGTCTCAAGCGCAGCTGCAGCCCTACCTGTCGCCGCTCATGCATGTTCTATAGTACGTACAGAGTGTACATATTTGTAGGTAGAAACGATTCTACACAGGCCTGCTAGTACACTACAGGGGCGACCGCATTCAGCGTCGTCTGGTCAGGCTATCTTACATCAGTAGTTTTGCTCGAATCGTGCAGAAAATTTCCCAGGAAAATCCTTTTTTCCGTCCCAGACCAACAAAAGTATCGTGAAAGGTGAGCTGTATGGCTGGGAAATATCGGTACAACGATGCCGAACATAAGAAACTTAGGGCCTACAAAATCTCGAAATCGTGTTGTGACCTACCTGTGCGTGGACAATTTGTGAAGCGATGTTTTTACGTGGACCGGCAGGCTGTGGCCCTCGGTTATAAACCGAGAAAACTCCTGAAACCAGATGCAATCCTGACCATTTGCTCACATGAGTTATAAAACAGAAACACCTCGAGCATCGAATTCGAAGAGAACCGAAGGAAAAAAGCGTAGAGAGGTAAGGAAAGTGGCTAGCTATGTTTAATTGATAGATTAAACGAGAACTTACCTGTTTGTAGTTTGATCTCAATTATATGAGTAATATTACGGAAGGGATTACGTTGACAAGAGAGAGACCCGCTGACGCATGCGCAGATTCCCCAATATTCGTAGAAAACCGGTCATGGCTAACGAAAACATAGATCAACGAGAACTTTCCACTGTAGTTTGAATACACAGGGAGGGAAGGGAGGGACGTAATCCCTTCCGTAATATTACTCATATAATTGAGATCAAACTACAAACAGGTAAGTTCTCGTTTAATCTATCAATTATACTTCGTAATTCCGTCAGGGATTACGTTGACAAGAGATTTTAAAGCCGTTAGCCATGAACGGCCTATGTAAATTAATGGCTTATCTATGCAGTAGGTATTTACCTGCATTAAATGGCCCTGTAGTCAATGTGGGGCTGGCTGCCATTAATTCTGGTGGTACAGCTGTGGATTGCTTTTGCTCAGGATCACAGCTGCAGCATAACTTCTCCTCGTTTCCAGTGGTTTGTTGTAGAAATTTCTAAATGTCCTTTCTCCAGCCCAGCCTGCTTGTGCCAGAATTTGACTGATGGGCAAATCCGCACACCTTGCGGCTGATGTCGTAGCTGCTCGGGTAGAGTGGGCTGCGTAAACCTGAGTATTTATCCCTGCAGCTGAAAGCGTGCTCTTGATCCACCTGGCTATGGTTTGTGATGTCACGCGATGATGAGGCTTCTTGAAGCTAATGAACAGGTAGCGCTCCTTGCCTCGTAATGTGCTTGTTCGCTTGATGTAGTGCTGCAGATAGTTCACCACACACAGTCGTCTGTCTGGTGGGAAGGCCCTCATCGACAAATTGAGGTTAGCGTTTCCTGGCCTGCTGTGCTTTAAGAGGTCCTTGAAAACAAATTGCGCACCGCTGGTTTTTAGCTGCATGTGGTCGAGGTGAAGATTGTGCAGCGACTGTACTCTCTGCGCAGAAACTAAGGCCATTAATGTGCACAGTTTCCAGGTCAACACTTTCAAAGAAAGTGTCTTTGCAGGTGCCCACCTACGAAGTTTATTAAACACTATGTTCACATCCCAAATCTCACGATATCTGGGTAACGGTGGGCGAAGATGAATAACACCTTTAACGAAACGCGAAATGAGTGGATGTTTTCCAACTGGACAATTATCCTCCAATATCAAAAACGAAGAAAGTGCACTACGTGCACTGTTGATAACACTGTAACTACAACTTTCATCATAAAAAAGAACACTTAAAAATTCCAGCACGTCATTTGCTTGTGCTGTTAGATAGTTCAAACTACGCTTTGTACAAAAGGACTTCCATTTCCTGATGTAAACCCCATACTGCTTTTTTGTAGATTTTCGCCACGATGCTGCGATGATGTCAACTGTTCTTGAATTCAGTCCATCTCTGCTTAGGGGTTTTCGCAGCACCTGAAACAGAGCAGATCAAGTCTGTCATGCAGGGGGTGAGGTTCTCCCGTTCCCGGGAGCGTAAGCAACTCTGCACTATGTCTTAATAACATTGGTCTTTCAGTGGTCAGGGACATTAATACAGGGAACCATGGTTGGGTGGGCCAGTTTGGTACAACTACGATGCCTTTTGCTTTGTCCTGCCTAATTTTTTGTAGGCATCTTGAGATAAGACAGAAGGGAGGAAAGGCATAGAAATCCAATGGACCCCAATCGAGTGTGAAGGCATCTACATTTTCTGCCTCTGGGTCTGGCTGCCATGCTACATATCTTTCTACTTGTTTATTTAGCCTTGATGCAAACAAGTCGATTTCTGGGGTACCATAGTGACTGGCAATTTCCTGGAATTTTGCTGGATTTAGCATCCATTCAGACCCATCGTTAAACTGTCTTGACCTGTGGTCCGCTTCTACATTTAATTTTCCAGGAATGTGGGACGCAGTGATCCAAATGTGCTTATGTATGCACCATTTCCAAATTTCTTTTGCGGCATCATTACAGTTAGGGGACTTAACGCCTCCCATGTTGTTTAGATATGCTACAGCTGTAGTGTTGTCTACACGCAGCAAAACATGCACATCTCTTAGTTCTTTGCAGTACGACTTGAGACCATGCCCAGCCGCAACTAATTCAAGATAATTGATGCCACTATGCTTTGCATTATGTAGTTCCTTCTCACTCCATCTTCCCCCAGTACTACTGTGGAGGTTTGTGGCGCCCCATCCTGCCCCACTGGCATCTGAGCGCAATTCTAGATCTGCTTTCTTTCTTTGGATTGGTGCTAAGGCAGTGTGAATGTTCTCTACCCACCACTGAAGCTCCTGTTTTGCTTCGGTGGATAGTTCCATTTTTCTATCAAAGTGACCTTTGTTTGCCTTCAGAGCTTGAATTTTGTCTTTTTCCAGTTCACGATAGAACAATGGACCATACTGTACTGCCGGAAAGCTTGCTACAATCTTTCCGATCACTCGTGCTACTTGCCTAATTGAAGGTCTATTCATATGTAGCAAGTTAGCGCACAGATCTCTGATTTCTGTCATTTTTTCTTCTGGCAGACTGATAGACATTTCTACAGTGTCAAGCATAAAACCAAGGAATTTTATTTTCCTGGTCGGATAGAGCACTGATTTTTCTGGGTGCACCACAAACCCAAGATGTGTGAGAAGGCTTACTGTTGTAGCTATGGATTCCTTCAGTTTCGCTTCACTTTCACTGATCAGTATGGTATCGTCAAGATATCCAATAACGATGTGGCCCAATCTTCTCAGTGTTGCAAACACTGGTTTCAGTATTTTAGTGAACAAACGGGGGGCTGAGCTAAGCCCATTTGGCATTGCTTTGAATTGCCAACACTGGTCACTGAAAGTGAAACGTAGGAATTTTCTGTCTCCATCATGTACTGGGACTGAATAGTAGGCATCTCGAAGGTCGACTGAGGCTAAGAAATTGTTTGGAGATATCAATTCCAGTACTTTGTGAATATTGTCCATCTTGAAATGACGATACACAAGATACTTGTTTAACTCTGACAAGTCCAGAATTAACCGTATGCCCCCATTCTTTTTGGGGCGTGGGAATACATTGGAGATGAACTCTCCTTCCACATGACTGCATTGCTCAATAACATTTTTTGTCTGCAGATTTCTGATTTCTTCATGCACACGAGCATTGTGAATTGAATTTCTCCGAAAAGAGTGAGGATTTCTTGTGCTTGTAGGGGGGAATTTTCCCTCCTTAAATTCCAATTTCATGCCAGAAATTGAGTTCAGAATGAATTGATCATGTGTCACTGTCCTCCAGTTATTTCTAAATAGCCTCAGTCGACCTCCAATAGGCCTATCGTGTTTCAATGTACTAGATCTAGTGCCAAGTCTAGTGTGATTAGGTAAGCAGAGATTACTCACCGTTTCGGCGGTATCAGCTCCTACTCCTCCGATGGGAGTGCCCCCCTCGCTGGGCTGTCTGTTGAGTTGCCTGGCTCGACGAGCTCAGCGTTTGTGTGTGAGGTGGTGGCTGCCTGCCCCTCCTGTTGTAATTCTGGCCTAAAAAAGGTCCAGCAGTAGATCCAGCTACCGGTCTGTTATATGCAGCATGCTGAAAACCGCGTCCTCTCTGTGGATACGGCCTACTGAGCGAGCGCTGATACGCCGCGATTGGTCTCGCCCTCCCTTGCGATTTCATGACTCCAGCTGCCGCTAGCTGTTGATCTTTCAAGTCCTTGACTTGTTTTCCTAGATCGTCTCCAAACAGTAGACGGGTAGCAGGGAGTGATGGCTTACACAAATGTGCAAATCTAGAGTTTATGTCTGGTTTGATCAGCTCCTTACGGAGACAGTTGAGCTCGAAATTCGCGTTGCAAATCAGAGCGAGGGCATCTTGCTGCGTATCAGACACGCGACCTGCTGAGAGCGATCTTGTGAACGCATTTAATCCCTTTGTAAGCGATTTTTGCACCCGTTGTAGCTTTAAATCCCGACTCTTGGTCGCTGGTGGCAGAAAATCCCAGATAGGCGGATTCACTTTGGGCACATCGATGAGTTGACAATTGTTTGGAGAGGGATACTTTCCAACCACATCCTCCAGAACTTTCAGTTCGAGTTGGTGAGTCATGAGATAGGTAGTCGACTTTGCCACTTCATCGTCTATTGGATCCCCAATGTCAGTGGGCATCGCGAATTTAGCTGCTATGGTGGGGATCTCAAACTGTTCCACTTGGGACTGCGGGATCTGCTCTGCGTGGTCGAATCCAGACGCAGTATCGTCGTCATGATCTATCATGTACATATCCAGTTGCCCAGTGGGCGAGTTATCCGGCAAGTTCATGTCCGCGTGTGGCGCGGTTGGATAGTATGCACCCCGCGTACTCATATCTTGCTCGCCACTGCCCGTGGCGGTCGCCATGTTGGCCGGCGAACGCGATGAATTTGCGGTCGCTTGTGGTAGAGCTTCGATAACTTTGGAAAGCAAACTTTCCATTTTGTCAAGCCTTTCGGCGAATTCAGTCATATGAGCAGAAGTTTTTTGCTGTGAAGATCCCGCTACGGTTTTGGCAGCACCTTTCTTCACCTTCGTATTACTGACCGACGAAGCGATCGTCTTCTTCGCGGTGTTACTGATAGCTACTGCGGCCTTACCGCTTGCGTGTTTTTCTACCGGGATACCGACCTTGCCGGTGCCCGGAACCAGCGGGCCAGCTTTAGCGGGCGCCGCTGGGGTTTTGGGAGAGGCAGCCGTGCTCGCCTCCATACCGATCGTTAATTTTTTGATAACGGAAACGTGAAATATAGTCTCGAAAGTGACTTACACTTCGACTAAGAGACTTTAAGTTTCAATATTCCACTAAAGCGCTAACCTATTCTTGAGGATCGCGCCGATATTTTCAGGGGAAAAAACGGGCATCCGAAGCCGTGCTTCAGTGCAAATGCGCCGTCAACGAATTGGGGAATCTGCGCATGCGTCAGCGGGTCTCTCTCTTGTCAACGTAATCCCTGACGGAATTACGAAGTATAATTTACCGTGGGCCTGCAGCCGGGGTTGGACTGCAGTACAGTGCCACTGAGCTAGCTGCTGCCAGTGCCGACTGGACATGCACGGCAAAGTGGAGCGAAATCATATCCCTACGACCCCCTGTGTTTACCCTTCCCGGCTCACGTCATATTTTTTTTTCGAGGAAAGGCGATTATCTGACTACTTACAGAAATATTGAGATACAAACAATATTTTCTTTGAAGAATTCGACTCTCTCATGCGCAGGTTATCTTCGGTTTGAATGCCAAAATCGACTGGACGGAGTCGAGTCACTCGAGTGTACTGTGTATGTATACATTGGTATGGTAAGGATTTGCGCGCGAGAGTGGTTTCTACGCTAAGAAGTATACAACACGGACGGAAGCTAGAAAACGACCGTGCCTATTTGATGTCAAGTTCATGGTATATTTGGTTTAAAAATACATATAAATTTATGTTTACAATATTAATTTTTCGTAAATTATATATATCTAAGCTTGAAATATTTTGTTTGAAATTATAAAACCACAAACTTTCACATTATATGATAAAATTGCAACTAATCATTTGAACACTTAAATTGGTTTTTAGAGGCACGGCTGTCAACTTGGTGAGTAGGGCATGCACCACAGAACTCTTACACATAGAAGAATCACTCGCCACCCGTTTTGTCGCCGTCGCTCGACTCATTGTCACGTGACGTCCGCCATTTTGCTTAGCGGAACTTTTTTGCGTGCAAATCCCAGCAGACGCTATCCACATACAGTTACTGCATGTTGTACCGTGTTTTTCTGACGTTCCGAGACCCTGAGCGAGGCATTAAAATGCCATATTGTGCGGCTGTAAACTGCACAAATCACTTGACAAAAGGATTTGGAAATAGGTAAGTTTGACACCAAGCCATGATGAGAATAAGAAGTAAATTAATTCCCCAAGTAACGTTACAATTAGGCGGATCGGTCGTATGTTGGCTTTCTTGTGAGCGCAGTAGCAAAGGTAGTCCCAGACACTGGATTTTGTGTTTGCCGTCGACATATCTGTTTACCACCGAGTACTATGCAAAATAAAAAAGATCAAGTAGGCCTAATTTAGGCCCTGGGGCTATATTACACTCTGTACGTTATGTGTTGGGGCAACAGCTTTGTACATGAAAAAAAGTGTAAATTTATGTAAATTTGAGCTTAGGTGTAAACTTTACGCGTAAATTTATTCTTGTCTAGCTAGTTAGAGTCATAGTCATAGTACCAGTGGTGGGCCAGTGTCAGTGTCAGTGACAACACTACAGTCGTTTAGATACTAGATTGTCTAGACTGACTGTGTACTCTAGTATTAAAGTAACCCCGGGACATTGCTTTCGCAATATGCAATATTTGTCATACATGTATTTGCGAGACTTGTCTTGCCTACATATTGTTGCCACGTTAACATTTCGTACTATACCGGTACCATATAGTATGTTTTCACACTCATAAGGATTTCATTTTGAATTGTGCTTGAAGCGAACAAGTGCAAGTGAAATCTTGGATTATACAGTATTGCCTTTTATATTTTTTATATTCTTGCCAGTGTCCATTATTCATGGTTTTATTTTGCTGCCGTATTGTATGCTAAGTGATTGTACATGCATTTGCTTTCATGATATATAGGGACCTACAATACATGTAGTTGTCTTATTTGTGACGCTTGTTTTGCCTACATGTACATACTTTGAGATGCAGTGTAGTATGTTTTCACACTCTTTAGATTTCACTTTGAATTTCGTTTGAAGCAAATGGGTGCGTGTGAAATCTTGTATTATACAGATGTTCACGGATTGCCTTTAGTTGATATTGTTATGCCAAGAATGCATTTGATATTCTTGCCCGACAGTGTTCATTCTTATGAATCTTTATGGATTTTATGTTGTTGCTATATTGTATGATAGTTGATTATACAGGCATTTGCTTTCGTGATATACAACATTTGTTGTATATCTGTGATACTTGTTTTGCTTACATGTTGTTACCAAATTATGTTTTCATACTACACAGTGTATGGGATAGTGTTTGTTAAACTCATTACTAAGGATTTAATTTTGAATCATGCTGAGCTAAGTACAAGTGAAATCTTACATTTACAAATGTATTGCCTTTGTACTGTTGCCAGGAATGCCTTTGGTGTTCTTTTCAGTGTTTATAATTCGTAGATTTATATTGCCATAGTGTATGCGGATCAACACAATATGTTTTCATACTATACCATAGTGCGTTTTTACACTCATTAGGATTTTCTTTTTGAATCACGCTTGAAGCTATCAAGGGCAAGTGAAATTGTGCACTATATTGATGTATTGCCTTAGATAATCTTGCCAGACAGTGTTCATTATTCATGAATTTTATGTTGTTGCCCTATTGCATGTCCATTATAATTTATAGATATGCATTTGATTTTGTGATTACAATAGTTGTCACAAATTTGCGACACTGGTGGTCTTGCCTATCATTTGCATAATATGTTCCTGACGCATGTACTGCCTGTGATTATAGCCGCCATATTAGGTATGATAATGGTACGTGTACTTCAAGCAAATGGTATATCACTGTACTGTGGTTGATTCTCAGCAATCAACTTTGACCTTGATGAATGTCAAATAAATTGTAAAAAATCAGGAAAATTAACTCTGTCCAACTTAACTTTATGTTTTTTGTGGAAGACAATCTTGAAAGGAGTTCATGCTTGTAATGTGTGTGTGTGTGAGTGTGTGAATACATATATATGTATATATGTATATATATATATATACATAGATAATTATATATATATATATATATATATATATATATATATATATTGATTGAGTACCAGGTAGTCTACATGTTGGTGCAGCAATATCATGATATCGAAAGTAAAACAGAAACCAATTTCATGTTGATCACCAACAATTTATTTACAGCACACAAATTTGAGCGATTCGCTCTTTCTCAAGTGTTGTTGCAAATCGCTCAAAAATTGGTGTGGTGAAATAAATTGTCGGTGATTAGCATGAACTCGATTTCTGTTTTATTTCATGTATACAGATATACAGTGTATACATGCCTATAGGCATATTGCTTCCTATACCAATATGTGCAATAGTGGTAACTACATTGTACTACACACTACTAATGATAATGATAACAGCAGGAATATAGATAATTAAGGTGATGTTGTCTTCCAAATTTCTAATATGTTGAACGAGTGTCAGATGGGGAAGATGTATTACATGATCATATCCACAAATCATTGATTTTTACAACTGGACTGACTGGAAATTTAATTTGACCTGTTTAGTGGGAGAAAAATCAAAAGCACGAACACACATCTTCTTACAATATCATTGGAGGGGGGAAAATGCAAGACATAGGGGCCGGGTGAGAGGGGTATCAGAAAAATGGCAGGACACAGACAAGGACAGGCGCGCGTCTTTGATTATTTTATACCAAAGCAGATCACGTCTCCGAAGTCAAATAGATCTATCCGAAAGGTGAAAAAACACCTGTTTCAATACAGACAACTTTCAGAGAAGAGTGTGAAATAAATAACATAAATGAGTACATGAATCTGTGGTCAACGCTGGATTGAGAAGTACCAGTTTGACAGTTTACAAGTTCAAGTAAATATCAAGGGCTATAGCGGCTGTCATACTGTCCGATCAGTGAGTTGACCGTACCGTACTCGCGAGGAGCTGCGGAGGTACCGCTAAGCAACATGGCGGCGTGTGCACTGAGGCGTCACATCCGGGGTGCGCGGTGGCGACACCGAGCTCAGCGGGTTGTGAATGGGTATGATTCTTCTATGTGTAAGAGTTCTGTGGCATGCACTACGTAGCATCTTTTTGCCGGCTCTTTCACGATCGCTTGCAGGAATTATTTTTCAAAAATCGCGTACGGAGACAATTTTTGATGTCCAAGCGTATAAATTGGTGAACGTTTATATTTTTTACTCTTCTTAATTATCAGTACAGTGAAAATCTCAGGACTGCTTCCCTTTAAGGAAATATTCTTCAAAGTATTTCCTCTCAATAGCGCATGTCAAAAATTTAAAAATCCCAAGTGCCCAAAATGACTTTTGGCGCACTTTGGTATCTCTCTGGCCCACTGTGCGCCGGTGCCCTTTCCCTGCTTGGTTTCCCTAAAACCCCTAAAAGTCTGGGGATTGAGAGCTTCCTGAATTCCCAATGTCTGTCCAAAATATCTCGTTACGTTAGTGTCAAAACGCACCCCCCCCCCCCCTTGAAAAAAAAAGCTGGTGACGCCCCTGTATCTGGCAATACGAATAAACACATGTTTTAATGCATTCAATACAAAACAAAGAAATGGATGCTTCCCCCGAGGGTTGTTTGACGGACCATTCTGGTCACCGTGATCTCACTATCATTGTTGTTTGACACGAATTCCATAAATTGTTACCATTGTCATGGCAAACTTACCGGTACGCATTATGTTGCTCTGAATACGAGTGAACAGCCTAACCATCTGAGAATAAAGAAAGGTCATTTGTACCAACGTGCACATGAGGTAATTGCGAACTGGCTTATTCTACAAGCTTAACTTCCCAATTGATCCTTATCCAGTCTTAAATATATAAGATATAATTTCCTTTAACGGACTTACATACAATGTAATTTTGTTTACTTGTTGGGGCATCAGTAATGTTTGTTGTAGATTAGTGATGGTTTTCTTCGACTTGCAAGAAAAAGTATATATAATATATATATATGATTACCATCCTCTGGTTAGCTGAGAAATAGAATTTCCGTCCTGATGCTACAGATTTGCATATTGGAACAATACAATAATTGCATATGAACAAAATGGCACTGATCGATGACATTTTCCACCCCCCCCCCCCATTAAAAATTGGAGTCATGATTCGCGTAGAGAGAGTTTTCATCAATTCGTTTTGTGCATGTCGATGTACTAAAACATATTTTCATTAACAATTTTATGGCAATATTGAAGCTATTTTGTATGTATTAAGCAAAGTTGATCAAGGCACATGTTGAATAGATGTGATAGATTAGATGTTTTTATGAATGGTAAACCAGTACAACAAGTAGACCATGTTAAATACCTCGGTTTCATTGTTGATAATACATTGAAATGGGATGTTCATATCGAGAATTTATGTAAAAAAGCAGGGAAATTAGTGAAGTATTTAGGCAGACTTCGTCATTTCATCAATGAATCCAATCTGAAATTGATTTACCAGTCGATTATCTTACCACTTTTTGATTATGCTGATATTATATTTGAGTCAAGTTATAAAAAGTATCCTTCAAAATTGCGCTGGGCGAATTATCATGAAAACAAACCCTTATGAACATGTGTCTAATTTACAAATTCATTCTTGTTTTAAATTGGTCTTCTCTTGAATCCAGACGTAGGAAGCATTTCAACATGTTTGTATTTAAATCAACTCATAATATGTTATCCTTATCTATGAATGATATATTCCAGCCTTCCCGTTACTCATTTATCTTCGTAACGCAGGTAACATATTCTTCTCCCAAAGCCTCGTACTGATTATTGTAAAAGAACAACACATTTTATAGGGGATCGATGCAATACAATGCACTGCCTTATGCCTTGAAATTGACCTCAAGTCCAGATATATCTTTAAAGGGATTAGAAAATTGCGTTTCTCATTTTACTTGATTATTGTTTATGTAACGTGTAGATGTATATTCCGCATTCAGTTTCGTTCTCTGTTGAATGTACGTTGATGTCTGGTCTTTTTTTGTGCGTGTGTGTATGTGTGTTTATATTTCATCATCGAAGTTTATCATTGTATATAATTCACAGCTGAAATACTTCTCTGAATTTCTGTATTTTCTTCTTACAAATAACTGCGTAGATGCCTGTTTTTTGTGTTTATATATTTACCATCGAAGTTTATAATTGTATATAATTCACAGCTGATATATTTCTCTGAATGTTTGTATTTTCTTCCTATGTAAGGGACCCCTCTGTAAAACAGCGCTGTTACGATAACAGAGCTGAGTAGGGTCATCCCTCCGTTGAAGGTCTGTTTTATGTAATATATCTTTGTTTTGTATATCTTTTTAATGACGGAAAATAAATACAATACAATACAATACCCGCTGTATGCTAAAGGATTAGAACCAACGCTTGCTGTCGGGCGAAAGCTCGGTGGTCTAGTGGAAATGACGCCTGTCCGGTGATCGGGAGGTCGTAGGTTCGAATCCTGCTCGAGTATGTACGCCCATGATTTTTTTATCATGGCTGCTACTAAAACACTGATCAATTCAGTGCATATTTACGTCGATCGCATATTTACGTCGATCCGTTGACATTTATATACTTTGTCATTACTTTTGCCGATTTGGAACGTTGTGCTTTTGCATTCGTCGCAGCTGAATACCAAAATTCAGAGCGTTATGTAACTGACCCGGTGTGAAACTCATTGTTTTGTACAAGTCTACTTTTAAGTTCAGGCCTGTGGCCTTGCATTCGGCTCGGTTCATGCTACCGATTTGACTCGGTCTTGATAAATGTCATTATGGATTCCAACAGCTCTCTTTATGACCATAATTATTATTTGCAGAATGTTGAGCTGTCACGGATGTGTACTATGTATTCATTGTTCATTTAAAACATAGCTCTGGGATCGCCACTCTGGTTTCCCTCACGGTATTCCTATTATCCAGGGCTCGACACTAACAGTGGCCCGGTGGCCCGGGGCCACCAAAAATGAAAGTCGGGCAACCAAATTTCAAAAAAGGGCAAATTTGGTGGCCCGCCTCGGGCCACCAAATTTTTTTGAAAAGTATATGTCAATAAATTCGTAACTTTTTGCACCGGAAATTAGCAGTTAAATTTGTTCATTAAGGATGGATGAAAAGGACTGAATGAATGCCTGAGAGTTAGTGTTGCAAGTTTGTTGAAGTTTATTTATGAGTAGATATGTCCAACTTCTAATTCTTACTATCATAAATCTTAAATATTTGACTCATTAAAAAAAAGGACTTTTAATGTTTTTTATTGGGTTTTTGAAAAATTTGAAATTTAGGATTTTGGTGGCCCCATCGGGCCACCAAACAAAAAAGTTAGTGTCGAGCCATGTATTATCGATTTGTTATGTTTGCTGTGGAGCCATCTGGCATATTCTAATTAAGTATCTGTCGTCCCCTCGCTGGTTTTAATTTGTCACATGTTTGTTGGGGGTTTTTTTATCATTAAATGTACGCTCATTATGTGATCGTGTTTGTGTATAATGCAAATAAGTCAAACATCATATGGTAATTTCTGTGAAATTCTGCATAAATTTATAACATAGTGCGAGGGATCTCGTGAGACAATCCTGTGTATCAGCATTATACCCTGTTCAGTCCGACATTGTTTGCATTGTTTGGATTGTCTACACATGCTATTGTTATCATTTCGGAAGCCCACTGAGACACTTCATGTATCCTTGTCTACTTGTTGTGTGTGTTCCATGTTTGTCTTCTTCAATGTTACTGAGTCTTCTCGTCTACTTTCGGCGTGTTATTAATGAAGAGAAGATTAATGTTTTTAAGCAAAAGTTATCTGACGTTAATTGGTCTTGTTTGTATGATTTGTATGATGCTAATGACTCTTATGAACAGTTTATTAATACTTTTTTAATACTATATGATTCAGTTTTTCCTTTAGTTGAGAAGAAGTCAAAGAAAAAATGCAGAAAACCATGGATTACCCCAGGCCTCCTGAAATCTATTTATCAGAAGCATAAGTTGTACTCTAGGTTTATTAAAGATCGAAGTGATGCAAACTTTAAAAAGTATGTGGTATATAAAAATTTGTTGACTTCTGCTGTCCGACAGAGCAAAAAGAGGTATTATGATAATGTTTTTCGGTCTACTCAATATGATATCAAGAAGACATGGTATCACATAAATGAATTATTAGGGAGAGGGAAGAAACCATTAATTCCGAGTGAAATGTACCATAATGGCATTACACTTCAGTCAGATTTACATAAAGCTGAATATTTTAATAAATATTTTATTGATTTGCCCTCAAAGATAACCAATGATATACCCGCTGCCAAAAGTTTAATTCTAGAATATTTATCTGTGCAAAGTCACTCCTCATCATTGTATTTTACTCCAACATCTGTTCATGAAATTATAAAATTTGCTACTGCCCTAAACCCATCAAAATCATGTGGGTCAGATGATGTATCTCCAATGGTTGTAAAGAGTTGTATACATTATATTGCTGATCCCTTGTGTGATATTTTCAACAAGTCTCTTTCACAAGGAATTGTTCCACAAAAATTGAAATTAGCAAATGTAATCCCTGTATTTAAAAAGAATGATAACAAATGTATAGAAAATTATAGACCAATTGCTTTGTTGCCCATTTTCTCAAAGATCCTTGAAAAAATTGTGTATAAAAGATTGGATGATTATCTTCAATCATATAGTGTTTTGATTCCACAGCAATTTGGTTTTCGGAAAAAATGTTCCACGAGCATGGGTGTCTTGAATTTAGTGAATACTGTCGTTAATGCTATTGATAGTGGCAGGTATTGTATTGGTATATTTTTAGATTTGTCGAAGGCTTTTGATACTATTGACCATTCGATACTCCTGTGTTAGCTTGAGCATTATGGTATTCGTGGGGTAGCTCTAGCTTGGTTTAAAGATTACTTGCAAAATAGACAGCAATGTGTAACGGTAAATGGAGTTAAATCACAGTCGAGGCAAGTAACATGTGGTGTTCCACAGGGCTCAGTCCTAGGCCCTTTATTGTTCCTTATTTATATTAATGACATTATCAATTCATCTAGCTTGTTTACTTATTCGCTTTTTGCAGATGACACTTGCTTACTTGCCCACCACAACTACAGTCAAACCTGTCTATAGCGGCCACCCGAGGGATACGGAAAAAGTGGCCGTTATAGACAGGTGGCCGCTATAGACAGGTAATCCAACTTTGTGTGCATTGCCTACATGTACATGTATCATCGTTGTATATACATGTACATTTATGTGTGTACGTATGCACACGTGTGTATCATGCATATCTAGAACAATGCCGGTGTTTATGAAATTGTTGCACAGTACACTAGATGTAGCATGTGCACAGTCATGAATTAGTGCATTATTGTGACTGAATAAGTGATGAATGCAACGGTGGCGATCACTGAATGTTGCCCAGAAATGACTGGCACGGCTAAAAAGCAGAATTATCAGCTCGGCTACGGCTCCATCGGGTTTTTGGCCGCTATAGACAGGTTAAAATCTACCGCGGGAAACAAAATTTGTGGCCGCTGGCCGCGTTAGACAGGTGGCCGCTATACACAGGGTCTTTAACATGGCTTTTCTCTCGGGGGGATTTTTCAGTGGCCGCTATAGACAGGTGGCCGCTATAGAGAGGTGGCCGCTAAGGCAGGTTTGACTGTATTTGTTACCCTTAATAAACTCTGTAAATGATGAAATTGGTAATATATTTGAATGGTTTTGTTGTAATAAACTATTATTGAATACTAGCAAATCTCAATATGTTGTATTTAGATTAAGAGGGAAAAGAATCCAAAATGACATTGTTCCACTGGTTATAGGCGGTAACCAGATTGATCGAAGCCAAAATGTACGATTCCTAGGCGTTAAAGTCGATGAATATTTATCGTGGAAAGACCACGTCAGTTACGTCTGTACTAAAGTTTCTCGTAGTGTTGGTATCATATCCAAGTTACGTCTCTATTTACCAAAAGAAACCTTAATTACTCTGTATAATGCCATAGTTATGCCTCATTTAATGTAATATTTATACTGTAATGTAGCTTGGGGAAATACTTATAAGACTCATATAGATAAGTTGATTGTTCTTCAGAAAAACGCTGTAAGGTATATTACAAATTCAAACTATAGAAGTCCAAGTTTGCCATTGTTTATTCAACTTCATATTTTGCCATTTGAAAAATTAGTTATCTTGAGTTGCTTGATTTTTATGTTTAAGACACAAGGTGATCCGAAATCTTTCATGAAGGATGCGTTTGTGTTAAATTCTACCGTTCATGCTTATAATATACGCGTAAAAGTAATCTCATTCATCAACCCTTTGCAAGAACTCAAACTGCCCAAAATTCATTTGTATATGTTTGTATCAGAGAATGGAATAATTTGCCATTGAGAATTAGGTCAGCCTCATCACTATCCAACTTTAAACGTACATGTCGCATCTATCTTGAGGGAAATTTGTAAAACAAGAATTGATCAGGGAAGCTTAATTTAAAAGTATAGTAAAATAGAAAGTATCTTTCTGCAATTTCATGTGAATTATATGTATGTGCATGAGCGTTTTTGTGACGCGTGTTTGTGTGATTGAATGTGTGCGCGCGTGTGTGTGTGTGTGTGCTTGTGTTGCATCTGTCCCATGTAAATATGTTACTATTATACTTCTTGTTAATATGTTTAAAACTTTAGTACACATGTTTTGCTTTGTTTTATATGTTTATCCGGGACCCCTTTTTAACAAGCTCTGCTTCTTTTGGGGTCCCAAACCATTCATTATTCTTAATGCTGTATCCTTTTGTAAAATGTCAAATGTTTAATGAATTGGTTAAATAAACTTGAACTTGAACTTGAAACTTGAACTCTTTTCCATTTTTCCGTTCTACTCCGCAGGGTTAGCTTGTTCTGATTCTGACGCCGTTCATGTCCGTCAATTTCTCTCGTATTCTGCCACATTTCTTTGGCTGGTTATTTCCTCTTATCACGAATTGATTCATGTCACTATAGTTTTATATGTAAAGCTGATTCTAATACATTTCCCCCCGCATCTTTAATGGCTGATTTATATGACATGAATGCGCCGTTTCATTCCGTTTCAAATAATGACCTCTTTGAACTATTTAGGCATACAATGTCTGAATCTGGTTCATTTAGTGGGACAGATAGTACACGAATTACCCCTTATGATAAACTTGTCGCTGATAATTGTGACCGTGCACCTCAAAACGAACATAAAGTCACACACACTGATTTTGCGTGAGGACTGAAAATAAGTGAAATGGGTCAACCTAGCCGAACTTGACTTTTTCATATTTTCTGAAAGAGCGGGTCTTCTTTTACATTATGCTAAACTTTGGTATCATAAAACGGGCAGGAAAGTGTGTTTTTTTAGCAATTTATCTCTAACATTTTTGGTAGAATAGTGTGATTAGGTGTGTCTTTAGAATCCCCTTTTCATTTCTGAAAAACCTTGTCCACATTCTTCACTTTCAACTCTAATAACTTTTGAAAAGATAGTGCTACTGCTTTGAAAGTTGGCATTAATTATAGACAGAATGTGTTAATGAGGCATGCTTAATTTCAGTTTAATCTCATAATCTCTTCATTGTTGTTACTCTGGTGGTTAACTTCCTGTTTTTTTGTCCCATTCATCGCACAGCTAGCACGGTTTGGTAAGGCGCTTGAATAGACACTGTACTTCAGAGCCTCTTTTCTCAGTTCACACTTTTCCTGAGTTTGTGCTTTCTTTCCAATATTTAAATAGGTTAGGAGAGTCCATTTGATTTGAGTTATACAACATTTTAAAGCTTAAGGTCTGCTCTTTCAGAATATGGTCTTAACTAGATATTCATGTCTGGCGACTTTTTGTTTGTTTTGAGGTGCAGGGTCACAATTTGAATTCTGATTTAACTCAGAACGTTTTGTGTAATTATATCACTGTGAACCAATGTAAAGATAATTATGTACACTAATTTTTTTCTAAAGATACGTTTTCCTTGCTGCATTTGAATATAAGGGGTATAAGTAAGCATTTCGATGAGTTTAGATTTTTACTGGAATCTGATATGAATCAGCCATTTTTAGTCATTGGACTAAGTGAAACTTGGTTAACTTCTAATTCTGGAAATTCTTTTGCAGTTGATGGGAATAGCGCTGATAGCGACCCGGGCTGGCCAGAAAATACGCAAAAACGGCCCATGTTGATGATGGGTGATGACCAAAGAAGTTCTAGAACCTCTTTGGTGATGACAGTCTGTTTCAGAATCTCCAAAATTGCGGCAATATATAATGCAGCGATTTTTTTTCTCCCTTATTATTTGAATTTGCGTTCTTCAAAGAAAAAAAAAGATATTAGTAGGACCCTATAAATTTCAGTAGGTATTTTAGGCGTAAATATTCACAACTGAATGACACACGCCTTAAAAAAATCAAAATAATAACAACAACAACAAACGCGGACTGAACTGACCCCGCGACGAAGGCAAAGGCTCTGCAGGACAAAATAGGCGTAAATATTCATTACTGAATGATACACACGCCTAAAATTAAGATAAGAACAAAAAAAAAACAACAACAACAACAACAAAGAATTCCGTGTGTAGAGTTCTGTGGACACAAAACTACAATTGTATGTTCGATGTTGACGCCGTCAATATCCAGATGAATAGCGAAATACTGAGTAGTACGGGCAGAGTGTCTGGAAGCCAGACTATTTTTAGCCGGCATTTAATTTAAATTAACAACAACAACAACAACAAACGACGGCCAGGATGGCATAGGCATGCATGCAGGAGACGACTCTCCTCCCCTGATACTTTAATACCTACTGTACAATAAAAGTGATCTAGATCGTACGTGCATTTTTACGCACGAGTTCCCTGGTATCCGGCCTTGTCCTTGATTGTCGCAAGGTTGTGGTTTTCTTCTATAATCTGCTTTAGTTTTGATTACAATGGTACAGGGTACACTAGTTATGTTGTAGCATACTCTTGCCTGCGGTATCTCTACAGACTAGGAGGATAGCAGTAGACAGTTCGCCTCGCTCCGCAGCAATTTTAGCAGGTCGCGCGGTATTGTACCACGGACTCGACTCGACTCTGCACGTTGCACTCATCTCAGCGTATTGAATTTGCTGCTCCTCAGTGCAGATCCTGTGTGCAGATCTCGTGCGGGTGCGTGCGTGGATGCGGCAGACCAGAAACGTTATCACATGGGATAAGATCTAATGTCATGAGTAATGGAGGCGTCTGACCTCCCTGGTCTTTGTCTAACACCGAACAGCCAACAAGCTTTCTTCAACGCTATATAATAAAAAGAACAGAACAAACGCCATTTGCCATTGACACTGACAGGCCGCATTCATCGAAATACAGTGTAGCACGTACCGTCGATGAAGACCGGATTTCGTCTGCTGCGTCCAACCTGCTACAGCATCCTGACGGTGGATCAGCCGGACGGTTACGGGCCGGGCAAGCGTGCGTACGAGCTACGGTCGGCCGATCGGTGAGACAAGTCTACATGAACATGGCAGACACAGGCCATGCCAATACTAACGCCACCACAGTGTTTTGTGGCACTCTGGTCCACTCAACTGCCTCCAAACCACTGGACGTTCTGGGTAATTTCGCCATCGGTTTTGAACATCGAAATGGCAAGGTAAAAAAACAAACAAACAAACAAACAAAAACGATTCTGTCTATCGCATTGGGATTGCCCGATCGGTCACTACCACTGCACATGCACTGTCTATCCTAAACTGCAACCATGACCAGCCGGCCCTATATAACGCGAGGTGCTCCCCCCCCCCCCCTCCCCCGGGGCCTATGGGGGTTATAACTTACCATATTACTTGACTATACAGTGCACTCCCGTTATAACGAAAATGCTAGGGACCGGCAGTTTTCTTTCGTTACAACGAAATTTTGTTATAACCGAACAAATACAATATATAACAAAAACAAGGAATCTGTTCTCTGAATACTCATCATACACTGGAAAGCTCTAGTTCTATAACGTGATGGGATAACTGTATACACTTTACAGTAATAAACCCATCAAGTTCCCCTCAGAAACTGTGCGTGACACAAGGAGGGAACACACAATGGTGTGAAGCGTTCACCCATGCAGAGACGC
This sequence comes from Diadema antillarum, assembly GCF_040938485.1. Taxonomy (NCBI): domain Eukaryota; kingdom Metazoa; phylum Echinodermata; class Echinoidea; order Diadematoida; family Diadematidae; genus Diadema; species Diadema antillarum. The sequence goes on from NW_027270912.1 coordinate 64,526, forward strand.
TATAAATGCTTGTTCCGCTACGTATTTTCGAAAGCAATTCGCATTTCGTTATATTTAAACGGAGCACATTTCTTTTGTTTTTCCTTGTCTGTGGCACTCGGAAAAGACTTTGTTATACAAATGTAATGGAAATTTCGCTATAACCGTGTTCGTTATAAGCAAATTTTGCGCCATAGACTTTAATGGTAATATTAACATTTTGGGACCAGAAGATTTACTTCGTTATAACGAAATTTCGTTATAACCGTAATGGGAGTGCACTGTAGTATGTCTACCCGTTCATTAACCCCGTCGCGGGGCGCTGTAACACAGTACGTATTTGTCCGTATGGGGTCGCTGCTGCGGTTACCCGTTCATGGGATCTACTGTAGTATACAATTAATAATGAATGGTCACAAGTGCAATGGTACCACTACCACTACCAGATTTCGCAAGAGGTGAAAGATAGAGGCGCTCTATTCAACGAGGCGAAGCCGAGTTGAATAGTGCACCTCATCTTTCACCAAGTGTGAAATCTGGTTCCATTGCACGCGTATAGACCATACACTACAGTCAAACCTGCCTTAGCGGCCACCTGTCTATAGCGGCCACTGAAAAATTCCCCTGGAGAAAAGCCCTGTTGAAGACCCTGTGTATAGCGGCCACCTGTCTAACGCGGCCAGCGGCCACAAATTTTGTTTCCCGCAGTAGATTTTAACCTGTCTATATAGCGGCCAAAAACCCAATGGTGCCGTAGCCGAGCCGATAATTCAGGGGTTGATGTTTTTCTGTTTTGTAGCCGTGCGGGGCAGTAACGTTCAGTGATCACCACCACTACATTCATCCCTCATTCAGTCATAATTTAATGCACTAGTGTCAAGCTTTCTTCACAACAATACACATACTGTGCAACAATTTCATATACTCCGGCATGGTTAAATGCATGAAACACACGGTGTGTGCATACGTACACACATACAATTACATGTAAGGATACAATGTGATACATAGTAGGACCTACATGTGAGCAATGCGCACAAAGTTGGATTACCTGTCTATAGCAGCCACCTTTCTATAACGGCCACTTTTTCCGTCTCCCTTGGGTGGCCGCTATAGACAGGTTTGACTGTATTTGTTTTATACAACACCTCGAACGTCAACAGATTTTGGTACCGGTACTCACAGATTCTTGAATTTAGCACAGAAATGGCAACCATTTTCCGTGAAAGACGAATGAGTAGCCTCACAGTTGCAGTCACTGTATAACACTACATGAGTTGTTCGTACAATGCGAAACGAAGTTGTTTACAAAAATGAGTGACAAAAGTACGCGCTTGTAAGCGCACTTGTAATTGTTGAGTGCACGTGGCACATGTTTATTTATTGTGACATCAGAGCGCGTGCAATAGAACATTTTGGTCGAATCATAATTGCACGGTTTAGACAGCCGGAGCGTGTAATAGAACCTTTCACTAAATGTCACGTGATGGGCAATCGACCAATCGGATAGCTACACTCTAAATAGGTGTTGTATGATATAAGTACTAGCCTACTCAAGTCGAACTTAAAATTTACAATTGGCTAATGGTACGCTGTGTGTGTCTTCGCTGTTGCTCAACTTTCGTTCTTATGAAAATGAAGATTTTTTTAGACTTCTTTCATGTTGCCGTCATCACGATTACTAGTACTGTTAGGCCTAATACAAGATAAAATATATAAAGACAATCAATGGAATTATTGTATGTGTTTTGTGGACTTTGAAACTGTATTACAATGAAAAATTGTTGATCAGAGCTGGTAGTTGATACAATATATTACATTGTAAAACTGCAATTCATTTGAGACATATGACATGATAATTTGGTACAACAACAAATCTCTTGATCATTATTTTACCAAAGTTCAGCTACAAATACATTAAGTTGGCAAGTGGTTTCACTAGTTTACCAGTACATTCTAATCTTACAAAGTAATAAGCACATTATTCATTGACTTGATTTTGTACCCATGGTTTAACAAGTGAGCACATGAATGAGTCTGTGGTGCAGAGTGTATTCCCCATGCTGACCCGGTATGTACATGTACTACACAATCAGTGGTATGGCCGAGAGCTGAAACAAAAACCTTTACATAGTCTCTTGCTATCAAAAGAAAATACATAAAAGATGATTATAAAGACATTTACAATGTATGAGAAGAATTGCCTTATCCACAGTTCTGCAGTTCATGTGTCTTGCAAAAAAAAAGAAGAAAAGAAAGAAGAATGTAAGCATTGTGATGTTGGACAGATTAGCATTGTATTGAAACACAAAGTCTTGCAAAGCTTGCACTTGTAGACATAATATCCTTGGCTTCTCAAAAGTGTCCAAACAGAAATGGTGTTGAACAAATACAACATCTACAATATTATGGCAGAAATTAAGTCACAGCAGAACTGCAGTCTATTATTTTGTAGATTACTGCTCAGTGTATAAAACTATGCTGTGTAGACATTGTGTTGCTATTAAACATCATCAATATTACAGATACTTGTCATAGTGACACAAAAAACAACAACAACAACAGAACCAAGAATTATTGTGTACATGAATTGAGCTCAGTTTTGTGCTGATCCACTCAAGGGCAAGCAACATGGAGATCAAACAGTCAATACTTAAATGGCATCATCATAACATACTGATGTTTTGCAGTTGTACACTCCCTCATGACACCATTAGGTTTTCTTTTGTAATACGTAGTACTCATTGTTATCTCTGAAAGTTAGTTACCAATGAACAGAGACAGTCTTATCCCTCTCATCTCAGATTATACATAAAAGTAAAATATTTTGCCTAATCTGCCTATGAACACTGTCAAAGTTTGTTTTCATATTTGTTGTTTTGTTTTACAGATTCTGTTCATTACACCAGAGAGTGATCTCGATGAAGAACTCAGAACAAGGTGTCTTTCAGCTGATTGTGTCACATACTTGACAGATTTGTAAGTTTGGATTGGCAAGGAGGTCCATCATAAATCTATTTACACAGTTTAGTTTACAATCTCATATAATGTTGAGTGAAATGTGTAGAGATTTTATGATCAGTATCAGATTAGACCTTTTTTTTGACAATGGCAGACAGTCATGTACTTTGTGCCTACACTCAATAGGATTTTTAAAGGATTTCATAAGTGACTTTATTCCAATTTAAAGATTTGTGGTTTATGCTGAAGTTCATAGTAATTTATTAACACAGGTACAATGTATATGGGTCATTCTTCGCTAAGTGTAAATTTTTGGCCTTACATATTATTGAAGGAAAAAGTGTCTCAGAAATTATGGAAACTCTTTCAAAAAGTTTGAAAATCATGATGAATGTTGACTTCAGTAAATACAGGTGCAATCTTTATGAGGTGTTTCTTCACTTAAGATAAGGGCAAGTCCAAGATAACACGCGCGTTACGTATGGGACATTCAGAGACTTTTATGACCTGAAAAATAGTGTTAATGGCTTTTGATCATATTAAACTTTATCACGGTGATTGATATCTAGGAGAAGTATAATCATGCAAAAAATGGAGAAAAATGACCTTCACAATTATATTCTGGAAGAGAAAATAAGTGCCGTTACGTATGGGACCAGAAAAATTTTGTTTTTTTGAACATTTTTTTCAACCTCAAAACTCTCTGAAAGTATTTCATTCTACAACTTGTAACTCACTGTGATGAAAGTCACAACACTCAAGATTATCACAGGTAAGTTTCGTGTCATTAGGTAAAAAGCTCTAATTACAGGTTCTAATTAAAGACAGACATGACGTATTACGTATGGGACAGTTACGTATGGGACAGTTTGTCCCCCATTCATTTAGTGTGTGAAGAACCATGTTTATGGGTATTTTGCATAATTATTGAAGTAAAATCAGTTGAAACTACTCAAATACTGATCCAGATTGTCAAGGAAACAATATTCCCCAAATATTCACCATCCTAATCATATTCAATCATATTTTTATATTTTTATGACCAACCTGAGTATGCATGCCCTTTGTCCCCCATTCGTTTAGTGTGTGGAGAGACATGTTTATGGGTATTTTGCAAAATAATTTTGCAAAATACCCATATAATTTTTTTTTGCATAATTATTGAAATGGAATCAGTTGAAACTACTCAAATACTGATTCAGATTGACAAGGGAACAATATTCCCCAAATATTTACCATCATAGTCATATTTAATCATATTCTATATTTTTATGACCAACCGGAGTATGTACACGTGTATGCCCTATTTCTATCAGGATAGTTACTATTGAAAAATTGAATAGTTTAAAGTGTTTACTTCCATTGATGATGGGCAGTTTGCCATTTCGTTTCAATAAAAAGCAACTTGACACAAGAAATATTAATTTTTATAAATAAGCAATACCTGCTGCGTGGAACCTCAGTGATCGAGTAGATATATGATGTCTGTCTAGCAGTCAGGTCATTGATTCGAGTCACACCTCAGTATGTATACCCATGAATTTTGTCGTGGCTATTATTGAAACCTGAATAAGGACAATTTTTGTATCACTTGCAATAAAAAAAAAATCATTTTACTTTATATTTTTTTAAAATATTTATATCACAACCATTTCAAATTGGATCTCCATCACTAAACTTTGAATTCCTCTTGTCTTAGGATTGTATGCTCTTTAGTAATTCATATAATTGGTTTCCAATCATCTCAGTAAATGTTGAAAACTGAATCCCCGTTTCTACAAAAAACTATACCATCCCTTTAATGCTGATTTTTCATTGTGTATTTTGCCATTTTCCACTCCCCCTTTCTGAAAATTGATCAGTCAAGTACATGTATTGTTTAAAGTGTCTATAACTCAAAAAGCAGTTACAATGTTGGGATGCTTTCTTCAGGATGATTGACCATTTGTGTACTGAGAGAAATTCCCAGCTAGCTACATGCATTCACATGCATTATGTATGAGGATGTCCCATACGTAACGCATTTGTCCCATACGTAACATTATTTCAATGCCTCATAAAAAATATTCCTTTTGCTGTTTTTTCTTTTTTCTCTGGTATTTAATTTCTCTAAACAATAAATTAGAACTTTCCAAAAGGGCATTAATATAACCTTAGCAATTTCAGAAAAAACCTAAAAAAATGACCTCAATTTGTTACGTATGGGACATCTCATGATAGGACACGAGCTAATTTGCATAATCATTTGCATAATCCCTAAATTTTCATACAAAGTTAAACTATTTGATCAACTTCTTATGTCCACATATTAATCAAATATCATTTGCTTTCCGTTTAATTAATATGAATTTTTATAAATGTCCCATACGTAACGCTGTGTTTCACAATTATGCAAATGAAGCCCTTGAAATTTGCATAAATTTACGTAATATAATTTTTTCCTCCATGGAAATCAAAACTTCAACTCATAAGCTTCAAAATGAAACCAAACATGTCAATATTGAGCAAAGATGAATTTTTGCCTTCTGAGGGGACCTTATCTTGGACTTGCCCATAACTATCAATTTTTAGCACTGCAGTAGTGAATAACAAATGCAAAATCTAACGTGGCAAAATCTAACGTGGCGGAGATGACGTGATGGAGATGACATTTTGTAATCTAATATAGCATTAAACAAATTTAGAGTTAGATTTTATATTTAATGCAACTGAACATAAGATAAACAGAGTGCTCAGTTATTAAAGGACTTCCAATATGATTAACACCATGCATTTTTGTTATCACTTTATTGTTATTTTAGAAAATGAATAAATTCCGTCAACGTCATCTCCATCACTTTTCATGACGAAGATGATGGGCCCAACGATTAATGGCCTCATATCATCTTCCTAATCCATTCACCTGCTGTAAGAACCATGTGTGCTGATAGAGGGTGCTATGATCTTCTCTCTTGTTACACATTTATGCCACCAAAATTAAAGATTGATTTGATTTGATACAATGTAATTTTGAGCGGTCGGAGATGACACTGAGTGAAGCTATGACCTGGCTCCCCCAAAATTATAACTCTCTGGATTAAAATACAATGTATGGGGAAAACAAGGTGAGTCACCTTCAGCGTATAACTGTCATACATGTAGAACTAAAATCGATACCTAGGTTACCCAACACTTTTTGTTAGTGGCGCCCTAAATGTTCATGACTGAGATGACGCAAAATTGCGGGACACACAATTTTTAGTTTTGAATTTAATTTTTACTTAAATAGTTTGATATTGGTATATCTTGTGCTAACAATGTAATACATGCTTGTGTTTATAGTTACTCTTTGAAATTACATGTAATTCAAAAAGCATTCCAAAACGTTTCAACATGCTTCAATCTTGAAATACAACGCTAGAATTCTTGTTTGTGACCCTGCACCACAAAACCAACAAAAAGTTACCAGTACATGGATTTTTAGTTAAGGGTAGATTCTGAAAGAGCGGACTCTAAGCTTTAAAATGGGTCTAGGGCAATTACCCCCTGGGCAATTACCCCGCACCCTTTCCCTGGCCCTAATCCTAATCCTAATCCTGAACCTAACCCTAACCCTAACCCTATTCCAAGCTCCTAACCTAAACCTAACTCTAACCCTAATCTTTACTCTAACCTTACCACTAACCAGTATTTGGCCGGGGGGTAATTGTCCTCTGGGGGTAATTGCCCAGATACGTTTAAAATGATGTACAGCGTAACTGAAATGGACTCCCCTAACCTACATGTATCTACATACTGGAAAGAAAGCACACACTCTGGTAAAGTGTGAACTGAGAAAAGAGGCTCTGAAGTACAGGGTCTATTCAAGTGCTTAATCTTTATCAAACTGTGCTAGCTGACCTGTGCGATGAATGGAACAAAAAAACAGGGTGTAAACCACTGGAGCAACAACAATGAAGAGATTATCAGATTAGGCTGAAATTAATGCTTTATTAACACATTCTAGCCATGATTACTGTTCACTTTCAAAACAGTTAGCATTATTCCTTCAAAAGTTATTAGACTTGAGAGTGAAGAATGGGCAAAGGGTTTCAAGAAATGAAATGGGGACTCTTTAAAGACATACCTGATCTCACCACTCTACAAAAAAGGGGTTGTAGAAAAACTGCTGAAAATGCACTTTCCCATTCATTTTATGATCCCAAACTTCAATATTAAATGGAGAAGAAGGATAGCTCTTTCAGAAAATACGAAAAACCCAATATTGACTTGGTTAACCTGTTTCACCTCATGTAAAATTAAGGGGTGTGACTTTTTGTTCGTTTTGTGATGCACGGTCACATTTGTAGTATCACCGGGACGTGGGGTTTTTAGTGGTACAGATCCAGAAAATTAAAAAATAAGTCAGGATGAACAATTCATCCCCTTTTTTGTATGTTATCCTAATTACAGGAATGAAAGTCATCATAAACAGAATAGAAAGTAATGAAATGACCTTTTTTATTTGCATACTGTAAAAGTGGATGTTTTCGCGCTACCTACTCATTTTTCGCGCTTGGCCGGGTGAAAAAAGTTTCGCGTGTTCTTAATTCTGCAGAATCAAGACATGGAGTACAAGAACATACGGCAAGCAAAAATATTTGCATGCTTTTATTTTCGAGCTAGTTTGTGGTTGCGCGAAATGCGCAAAAATTTCAACACTGCGAAAATTTCCACTTATACAGTATTACGTTAAAAATAGAGGGATACAGAAATATACACTTAGCGAAAAATGACCCATATATCATATTGGAAGTGATATATAACAATCAGGGTACTAGTATGCAAATGCATAATATCGGAAAAATGAGAAACATGGTGAAGATGTGTTTTTTATGCCTACGCCACGAAGTGTCGCCGGAGGCATTATGTTTTGGGATTGTCCGTCCATCCGTCCTTCCGTCCATCTTTCTGTCTGTCCTTCCGTCCGTAATCAATTTTGTGGATAGCGTAACTAAAAAAAAACGTTTGAGATATCGTAATGAAACTTGGCATGTATTAGTGGGCAAAGTTGAGCCTATCAATTCTTTGGTGCCCATGCTCAAGGTCAAAGGTCAAAAGGTCAGGGTCAAATACTGAAAATTTCACTAATTCCTCCATATCTATGCAATGCCTGAAGGTATTTTCTTGAAACTTACATGTACTACCACATAAAGATTACCCAGAGAGAGTTTTGGGTCATGAGGTCAAAGGTCACGTGAAAAAGTTAAACTTTCACTTTATTTTTCTCCATATCTTTCCAATTGATTGTTCTTTGGTATCTCCATGGAACTTGGTACATGTGCGTGTTGATACTGCTTGGTAGTGATTGTCAAGAGAATTTCGGGGTCAGAGGCCAGGGTCAAAGGTCATGGTCAGCTCCTCAAAATTTCACTACCGTGGTATTTCCCTGATATTCATGCAATGCCAGCAGGATTTTTCTTCAAACTTGATGTACTATGCATGTATTATACCCAGTAGAGATTTCAGGGAAGTTTCATGCCAAAAGGGGAGACTACTGTAGGTGAAAAGGTCACAGCTCAAGTGGAAGAGCTAAATTTCACTTTTTCCTTATTCAAGGAAAGTGAACATTCAACACGTTTGTGACAAACCTGTCTTTTCAATATTTTGCCGATTATGTGAAACTGTCATCCCACATTGTCAAGACATTGTCCTATAGACCTATAGGAGAACCATGCATCATGGCGGAGGCATATCAGTCACCATAGTGACATTTCTAGTTGCTGTTTGTTTTAGCGGAGTGTGCAAATATTCATTTCATGTTAAAGAAAAGAGTCAAAATTTTACATTAAAATGAACATAGATTACAATGTAGCATTGTAATTACTTAAGGGTGTCAAATAACATTAAAATGACTAATATGTATGGTACAAATAATTAAAAAAGAGAAATTTGGTGGGGTTTTTTTTCGTACTGATATTGCCGTTAGATGTTCCTGATAAATACCCCTTTCATTTGCCACGATATAAGCACATAACCATGACATATCACTAAGTATGAATTAATGTCATATTTTGGTGATCAATTTCATAGGCATTACTTTAAATTCATATAAAACCACTTTCATATCAAAAATAATATCACTTTTGCCAAAGAGTGAAGGAGATGAAACTTTCAGGAATCCATGTACGTAAGAGACATACATTGTATACTGGTCATTATTAAAAAGTTTTATGAAAATAGGGCTGGTATGTTGAAAGATATGATATTTTTCATGAAAAATTTATCTTTGCAGTTTTACCTTGAGTATTCATACATGTGCACTTAGTGTTTAGATCCATTCTTACGTATTTGTAAACACAGATGGAGTAATGAATGTGAGATTTATGTCGACTTGAGTTGATATCCAAGCGGTGACACTCAAACAATGGTGTATTAAGCCAAAATACTATGTTTTTTGCTTAAATGATACCTTTAAAAAAGGAAAAAAACATTGAAATAAGACACTAAACACTCATCATAATGACCTTGATGCAGTAGAAAGTGGGCATGGATCATTTTTATTCTTTCTTGCAGCAATTTGTTAATATATAAAAATGTAAGTTCTTATTGCTCAAATTTGCTAAAATTTTCACAAAATAAATTACTACAAATGTACAATTCAGGGCTAAAAACCAATGATATTCAAGAAAGAAACAAATTCTCTAAAGTTGTCAAATTAGGATATACCTTCATGAAAATACTAAAAATGGCTGCACTTATTTTCCTCAGTGTTTGAAGATGGCTCAATACTCAAAACTAGGTGAACCTTCATTGGCAAACTGCACACTACGTACATTGTAGTGTATCTTCAGTACTTTCAGGAAAAGCAGTAAAATGAGCTGTTTCTCCATTTACAACATGGGTTGAAAGGTCACAATATCACAGAAATAAGCCAGCATTATACCTATGATATCATAACAGGACTTTGGACCTTCTAACTTTCTCCAGCAGAAAGGACCACTGTTTTTTCTTTTATTGCATGCAAGCAATGGCAGGAAAAAAAAACCAAACAAACAAATGCGTCAATTTGATACCAAACACTTCGAGGTAGACTTAGAATTTGTACCTCAAATCTTGATTTTACATTTAAAAGTAGTGAAATGTTGGGGGTTTTTTCTCTTTTGTTTTACACATAATAAGGGTTTGGGGGACTTTTTGGTAATTAATCTTCAGTAATTAACAGTAAATGAGAGGAAATTAGCTTGATGCATTGCATTGGTTTGAGGGACTTTGTGGTACAGTAATTGATCTTCAGTAATTAACAGTAAATGAAAGGAAATTATCTGTTGTATTACCACATGTGATTTTTTTATGTCTACGTATGCCTCGTGTGAATTTTGTTGTCAGTTGGTGCATTCTTTAGCAAGAAGTTTCAACAGTTGAAAGTGAGAAAACCATGATTGCATACCCTGTTTGTGCTTATAAACAAGCCATGAAGTTCAGCTGAGTGATATTGTACTTTTCCTTTCAACAACAACAGAATAAAGTAATGGCTTTTTTGACATGGGAAAAGATAAGAACAGTTTTCCAAAGTTGTAACAATTGTAATGTTTGTTGTAATTTGTTTGAATTAGAGAAGAATATTCTCATTTTTGCATAATATCTGCAATAGTCTATCCTACACATTGTTCAAACATACTTTGTAATGTCCAAATTAACGAAAAAAAGCAATACCGGTACTCGGTCTGAAAGTTGCTCTTTTATCCCTAACTTTGTAGTTCCAAGCAAATGCTCTAATCATAAGTCTTTCTGGTAATTGAAGACTGCAAACATGTGGAACATCATAAAAGGTGGACAAAAAATGAATAATCAGCATCTGGTTGTCAAGTTACTGTTGGATGCTTCATGTCAAAATGATAATTTTTACTTCTCTCAATGTATCAATGTTTTTAACTTCTCTTTTTTTTTACATTTTTTTTTCACAATTTGTGCATACCTTGCAGCCAGTTTCTAATGCCTGGCCTGGTTGATACCCACATCCATGCACCACAGTATGTCTATGCAGGCACGGCTTTAGACCTTCCTCTACTCGACTGGCTCAATAAGTACACCTTTCCTGTAGAAGCCCAATACAAGGACATCAAATTTGCATCAGAAGCCTACAGGAGAGTTGTTGTAAGATGTTTGTCAATTGTTAAGCTTGACACATTCAAATTAACCATTATAATAACTGGCAAAGACTCTGTCAAGTGTAATCTTCAACTTTCTGGTTGTTTCTTTTTATTTGTGTGTAATTGTCTTCCTCCCCTTTTTTTAATGCCTCTACCATGAAATGTTGTTTTGGGGGTGTCTATGTGGGGCCGGGATTTGTAAGAATGCCAGATTTTGTAAAAAAGCAGAGAAATGTAAACATTTCTCACCGGGAAATGTAAGAATGCTGTTGGGAGATGTAAAAATCATGTACTAATTTCAATGGTATTACCTACCCATATGAACTCAATGTCTAACTTTACCATTTTCATTTCCTTGTAAACTCCACAATAGATCATCACTTGCCAGATAGCATGTTTATGGTGATGTGAAAACCATTTGAGGTATCGTAATGCAATTTGTGATGTGTGTCTTTCCATCGGCTTGCATTGGGGCACAAAACATAGCATCTTGGTCAAAATTTCAACATGAGTTTATTCAACTCAAATTGAGTCCTTGGAATCATTAGTCATTCTAAATATTAATTTCAAGTGAATTTCAAACAACATACTTCATTTTGGAGTTTATGGCTAAATATTGAAATTCATGAATACCTGTATGGGGACACTATTTTTGTCGAGCCCACCAGAGGTGAGGGGAGACTAAGGGATCGCCTGCGGTGTCTGTCTGTCCGTCGTCCTTCCATCCGTTGTCCGTCGTCTGTCCGTAACGCTACAAAAACTTCAATAACTCTTTGCTCTGGGCTTCAATTGCAATCAAACTTCGAGGGAAGAGGGGTCATACAAAGTTTCACATTTTGCCATATATGAAGGTCACCTCAAGGTCAAAGCTCACAGGCAGGGGTCAATGAACTTTAGGGCCCAATGTTAAGTTTTTATGGCGCATTTCTATTTTGGAACATAACTTTTGATCCATAACTCCATTTGTGACTAAACTTGGGTGGTAGATGTCCTTTGGGGAGTCACGGAGTGGATGGTCACCATAAGGTCAATGGTTACAAGCATGGGTCAATGAACTTTTAGAGCCCAATGTTAAGTTTTTATGGCGCGTTTCTATTATGGGTCATAACTTTTGATCCATAATTCAATTTGTGACTAAGCTTGGATGGTAGATGTCCCTTGGGGAGTGGATAATCACCACAAGGTCAAAGGTCACAAGCAGGGGTCAACAAACTTTTAGAGCCTAATGTCAAGTTTTTATGGCGCGTTTCTATTTTGGGTCATAACTTTTTATCAATAGGTCCGTTTGTGACCAAACTTGGATGGTACAGTCTGTAGATGTCCCTTGGTGAGTGGATTGTCACCACAAGGTCAATGGTCACAGACAGCCCTGGGTCAACAAACTTTACGGGCCCAATGTTAAGTTTTTATGGCATGTTTCTTTTTTGCCATAAATTTTTACCTTTTTATATCTCTTTTTGTCTGTTATATCTTTTTTTTTATCTCTTATATCGCATTCGAGTACAATTTCTTGTACGCGAATTTGTGAGACACATTATGGCACTTGCCCTGTTTTAACTCTTGAGGGATTATTTGGTGAGAATTCCAAATGAAATTGATTAGAACATTATGTCCGCAGAAATGCAAGTTAATATAATGTACATAGCATTTCAATGTGATGCAGTTTTCAAGACTGACTTCTTTATTTTTCATGAAATACTGAGATGAACATGTCAGGGTAGTATCACTAAGTGCTCTTCAAATTCACTATCAAACTTTAATAAGTAGGAATGAAAAAACAAAATGGTTTGTTATAATTTTCCTCTGCATATATTTTGCATGAACCAAAATGGAAAAATTTCAATTATGCAAGTTTTTGATAAAGATGATTTTGGTTCATTAGTCCTTTTTATAGTAAATGGATATGAAGTGAAGGTTACCTATGTGATGTGGACACCGTGTCTGCATCACATAGGTACAATTGTTCAGAGAAGAATTTCATAGTTAACAAAATCTTACTGTTTCAGCAGCTATGCATTCTTAACCCTAAAAAGACTGGGCTATTTTGATGCCTCGCAGGACTGAGGAGAGAGGATCTTGGCCGTTGACCGCGTGATCGCAATGAAAATCGCACGCGCGTTCCACACAAGGTAATCTACCAATTGAATAGGAATTAATTCACAATTATTCAAATTTATTTTTGATAGACTGATTATGCTAATTTATGCATTAAATTTTTTTTAAATGGTTGTAAATCTGTGATTAAAGGTCAAAAACTGCTAATTTTTGGTCTAGGTACTCTTTGTAGGATTCTTATGAATGTATATTAAAAAAAAAGGAGGTATCAAATTTTTTATGCCTCCGCCAACGAAATGGCCGGAGGCATTATTTTCTTATATTTTTTTTTTCATTTCTTATGTATTTCCTTGTTTTCGACTTTCTGTTTTTTATTGTTTTTTTCTGATGGAAATCATTGGCAAAACTATTCCGATCATAAACAACATGAAATTAATTGATTTTGATCAGTAAAAGTAAAAATAATGATCGCTCAATACCTTTAATATGAATTTTGGTCAGCAACAGAATTTGCATTGGATTTGTACATGAAATCACGTTTTTGAGCAATTTCGGGTCTGACATGCACTTACAAAATATTGCATGATTTCAGAACCGTGTACCCGGGTGTCGCGAATGTGGTCTCAAAAGTTGCGCAAGACTTAAAAGAAAAATAGTAATAAAACGTTGCAGCGCAAGATTATCGTTTAAAGGGTTATCGTGAAAAATATCGAGGGGGAGCCCAAAAAGCCCCCCCCCCCCCCCCCAGTCTTTTTAGTCTTTTTAAATAGAAGTGACATTGTGCAAAGAGTCATGAATAGAACTTAAATGTATCACTGTCACAGTGGTGAGTTGACCAATGACATTTTGGTGGATTGTGTCTACATCACATAGGTACTGATTTCAGGTGGAAGGAGGTCAAAGGAGATCTACAAATGGTCTTTTGAGATATGTAGAATAAAGTGATCCTAATGAAAAGTGTGACCCACTTTTCATTAGGGTCGTTTTGTTTTGATTTCATTGTTGTTTGATATCTCAGCCATTTCAAAACTGATTTTTATCAAATAAACTTTGAATTCTTCTAAGAATTGTATGCTTTTTAACATTTGTGTCCCGCGACAACAGTTTCAGGCAAAAGTCGCAAGAGCAAATTCCCTCCTTTGTGGGGTTCAAGGATTTTGATCATTATTTTTGTTGATTTAGTTTTTTTGCAGAAATGGAATCTTCAATAATCTACATCTACACTAAATTTCATAGCATAAGACTATTAAGTTTTTCCTGTATCGAAAATGTAATTTTTAACACCCTAAGTTGGATCGTGGGATCTTGGCCATTGACAACATGATCGCAATGAAAATTAGCATGTGCGTCCCCCACAAGGTTATCTACAAAACTGAATGGGTAATTATTTCACAATTATTCAAATTTATTTTTAGTAAATTAATTATGTTCATTTATGAATTAAATTTTAAAAGCTGGCTGTAAATCTGTAATTAAAGGTCCAAAACTGCTAATTTTTGGTCTAGGTACATGTACTCTCTGTAGAATTCTTACTGAATGTACATACAAAAAAGGCAGTATCAAAATTTTTCCCTTATGTATTTTATTGTTTTTTAAATTTCTTATGTATTTCATTGTTTTCGACTTTCTGTTTTTTTATTTTTTTTTATGGAAATTATTGACGTCACTATTCCAATCATAAACAACATTAAATTGTTTTTGATCAGTAGAAGCCAAAATAATGATACCTTTATGAATTTTGGTCAGCAACAGAATTTGGATTGGATTTGTACACGTTCTTTAGCAATTTTGGGTCTGACATACACTTACAAAATATTGCGTGATTTCAGAACTGTGTACCTGGGCGTCACAAATTCTGCCTCAAAAGTTGCGCAAGACTTAAAAGAAAAAAGTAATAAAACATTGTGGCGCGAGATTAACGTTACAGAGTTATCGTGAAAAATGTCGAGGGGGGCCCCAACCCCCCCCCCCCCCCCCCCCAGTCTTTTTAGGGTTAAAGATTTAGATAGAAGTGACATTGTGCAAAGAGTCATGAATAGAACTTAAATGCATCACTGTCACAATGGTGAGTTGACCAATGGTGTCTACATCACATAGGTACTGATTTCAGGTTGAAGGAGGTCAAAGGAGACCTACAAATGGCCTTTTGAGATATCCTATAAATAAAGTGATCCTAATGAAAGGTGTGACCCACTTTTCATTAGGATCGCTTTGTTTTGCTGTCATTGTTTTTTGATATCTCAGCCATTTCAAAACTGATTTTTATCAAATAAACTTTGAATTCTTCTGAGAATTGTATGCTTTTTAACATTTATGAAGTAGTTTCTAATTATCGTGCAAAAATTTAAAAAATTTACTTCCCACCTCATTCCAATACTATACCATCCCTTTAATTTCACTGACATTTTAAATCCTTGCACAGAAACGAACTTTGGCAAGCGGCACTACCACAGCGTTGTATTTTGCAACTCTTCACAAGGAGGCTTCGCTGAAATTGGCTGAGATTGCAGGTGCCATAATTTCGTTTCATAGACTGATATATCAGGAATTTTCAATTGTTGTTTCTGTCTCTCTCTCTTTCTCTCTCTCTCTCATACTTCTGTCTAAAGGGTTTACTGTCAACATTTTGGCAGTGGCATGACTATTAGGAGCATAATATTTTTAGGTGTGCTGAATGAGGCCATTTTAAACATGTTTTTATTAAGTCTCTCCTGTCACTGCGGACATTCAAGTACAGTAAGCATGTCTGGTTGGTAACTCCATAATCGTTTAAGTTCTGAATTATAAAAATCAGTGAGAGAGAATATGGTACATTTATGTTGTTATTTGTGTTTGCAGTGTTGTTGAAATATTAGCAGACACAATTTGTGTGATATCAGGCCTTTCCTATAAAATGCTCTGTGGTCCACTTTGTACGACTGTTTCATTATTCATGTAGACTTATCGCAGGGCACAAGAAATTATGCAGTGTTTATACCTTAACATGCCATGTCTGTATATGTCTGACAAGCACTAGAGTGCCAGGTATCATTATCAACACATGGCATAGCCCCACCTTCATGTTGTCTTGTAAACTGCTTGCATTGTTAAGCTTAGTGATCTTTGCAGGTCTGATTTTGATGAATATCATTTGATTGAAGTGTACATGTATATATGAAGTGATGCCCAAGAGTCCTACATGTAGTTTACTTGTTTGCCTGTTGATGTGTCATTGCCAGAGGCAGTTGCCATCATTTCTCCCAAGTCATCAGGTAATTCTGGTACTGGAGGACTTAATTTTCTTCAGCACTTCATGTTACTTGGTGCTTTTGGGTACAGTGATTAATTTGTTTGTGTGATGTTTATTATCTGACATACAAGATTTGTACTTATCTGTCAGACATGCCATGTAATAGTTTTCTGGAATCTCTGTTGCTCAAATTTAATAATTTTTTTTCATACCCAGCATCTACTGTTCTATTTTCATTTCATCTATGCAGTTGAACTGGGTCAAAGGGCTTTTGTAGGTAAGGTGAATATGGACCAGAATTCACCTGATTACTATGTAGAAACCACCGAGCAGTCACTCAAAGACACAGAGTGGTAAGGACACTGACTAAGATGTTGTTATTTGTATTCGTAAAGATTGAAATATTGTTGCTGCTAAAGTTATCTTCTCTTTAAGTTCAAGAACAATTATGGGGCCCAATGGTCACATTTTCAGGTTTTTTTTGAAAACCCCATGGTGAATTTTTTACCAGAAGTAAATGTGACCGTGAATTACAAAATGAACAAAAAGTTGCAAACACTGCTTTTGTGTGAGGACTGAAAATTGGTGAAATGGGTAAACCTAAATCAATCTTGACTTTTTCTGAAAGAGCGAGTCCTCTTCTACATTATGCTAAAATTTGGGATCATAAAACAAACAGGAACATGTGTTTTTAGCAGTTGATCTTGAAAACTTTTGTTTTAGAACAGTGTTATTAGGTGTGTCTTTAGAGTCCACTTTTCATTTCCTGAAAATCTGTGTTACGGCACAAATTGTCGCCCCTCCATGATTTGTCGCCTGGCGATCAATTTTACTGCTTGTGCAGTTCCTAATTTTTGACCTCGATAGGGACAATTTGTGCTGTCAAATTGAAGCGTAGCTGCACAAATCGTCGTCGGCCATTATGGTTGGGATGGTTGGGTGGAGTGGGTGGTAAGATGTGCTTGTGTCTGTGTGGGTGGGGGCTGCATGGTACAAAATGTATGTGCTGTGTATGATTTGTAGGTGCATATTATGTGACTTGTGTATGCGTGAACTTGCGCATAGCTGTGTGTGTGTGTTTGGAGTATAATAATACAAAGTGTATGTGGAAACTGTGCATGTGTGGTGGTTTGCTTCTCTGTGTATACGTGTGCCTGTGTGCGTACGAAGTGTCTGTGTTTGTGTTTTGATGTTTGTGCGAACTAATTTTTGGACGGCAGCAGACACTACTGTGGCACTGGAAATGCCTTCAACGTGTATGAGCACGTGTTTATATAAGAGTTCACAGCAGCGTTGATTTCAAAATAGTATGGGTGTGTCAATTTCAGTGGTGAGGCGGGCTAGGAGAGAGAGACTGAGAGAAAAGGCATACGAGGGAGGTACCCTCCCTAAATGTTATCTGTCTTTCATTTTTTTTTCACTGTATTTATATTCTTCCATCAGTATTAACTTCAACTTCCATATCACTATATTCTTTGTACCAGAATAAGTTTGGCATACTTTATGCATGAGCGAATAATTTGAACCTCAACACACATTCTTCCATAATATGCAATAACACTCGCACACACACACGATAGAACACTTGCAGTTATTATGTGCGCGCGCATATACATGTACACACTTCCTTGAAACCTCACCGTGACTTTTTACATGGCTTGTTTGCATGGATATAGCCATGTAAGTTATGTGTGTGGCAATTCAATGACCATAGTCAAGGCGCAGGGACCCAGAAAAAATGACTTTGTTCAACCCAACCAGCAGAAAAGGTTTGACTGCATGGGGTGGCTGGTTGGACCCTCTGGAACACCCCTAGGTAGTATGTGATGCTAAATTGTGGTATCAATAAAATTTTACTGGCCATTTTAGTTGCGACAAGTGCTTATTGTTTGAAAAAGGGTCTGCGCATGCCAAGACTACTACACGCAATACTGCTACAGGCGCTAGGCACCAGTGCTAGTGGTGCGCATAGTAGTCTTAGCGCATGCAGACTTTTTCTTCGACAAACAAGGGGTTTTTTTTGCCTGCAACCTTACTTTTCATGCCAAGCTGGGGTCAGTGTAGTATAGTTTCTAGATGTATTTATTACGTCTGATGCCCGAACCGTTTTTTTGTTCGTTTTTTTTTTGGGGCGTCGCAATCACTGGGTATGGGCCAGCGGGCTTCTGCACATACATGTACACAAGGTGCAAGAGAGAAATAAAGACGAAATAAAAATGGCTAGAAACTAGACTAGGGCCGATGACGCTCGTCGCTATAAAATGACAAAATAATCAAAATTTTTACATAAATATTACTTCATGAAGAATTCATCAAAACTCCATTAAAGCATATATGTACATGTTGCTAGAGATGTCAGCAATACAATGGGCTACATTGTAAGTTAATATTGTGCATGGTTACCATGGTAACCAGATGCCTACAGGTGATTGGTAACCCCAAAATGCCTACTGCTGCAAACTTTGGTATTTTTGTTCATATTTTTTGATAGATGCAATGAAAAAAAGCTGATGTTTTTAATGATTAAAATGTAAACAAAAAAAAATCCTGTTGCAATGGCTACCAGTACTATCCAATCAGCTCTCAATAACTTACAAACTAAAGCCCATAATTTCAGAAAGCTTGATAAGCATGTCCTTCTGCATAAGTGTACCGCATATGGAATGAAATTATTGAAGCATTTTCAAGTTACAGCAAAATTTCTAAACAAAGTCATATGAAAAAAAAACATTTTGAGTAAACGGCCATTGAAAGGAAGATATCATTTTTGAATAGTAAAATGCATGAAAAAGTTGTATCCGCCGTACATTCAACACAAATTTGACTTCAAAGTACACGCAAATGTCGTTTTTAGCAATGTATGGACACAAATTTCCCTCAAAAATATTATGTGAATACAGAGAGCAATTGAGCCAATGATATTCTAATGTTAGCTCTTTTGAGTATTTACAGAGCGATGGTTATTCGAAACAACCTTGGAAAAGAGCAGAGGAAAGGTCCCTGCAGATAACCCGCACATGACAGTACCTAGTATGAATCTCGCCCGTAGTTACCCGGAGATGCGCACGCAAGTCCCATTTTCCCGCAGTCAAGTTGAGGCCCTGTCACCTTTCCGGGCAAGCTACGCGGGCTTGTTACGTGTGGGGATTTTCCTGCATGCAGGACAATTTTTGCGGGCGGACAAGGTTTTGGGCGAGTTTCATGTGCGTCCTACATACATGCTGGTCAGACCCATGCAACTTACGTTCGTCTTAAGCAAGTGCATTTTCATGTGACCTGCGTGTCAGGCGCATGGGTGGCAAATGAGGGCTGACAACTTGGTGAAGGAATCCTTCTAAAGGAATTTGATCTGCATAGATTCACAGGCAACTTACGTACTTCAAGTGGATCAACTGCTTGCGACTTGCGGCAGCTACGGGCCTCCTACTAGTGTTCTGCAGGCAATCTCCGCGATTCACTCAGAAAATGTTTTGGTCATGCTCAAAACTTGGCTGCGGGTGAATGTATCGGATTAGCGTCCGCACCTCGGGGCAAATACGGGCAAGATACCAGATAAATACTGCCAGGTGCGGGCCAACTGCGGGGAGCTCCGGATAGCTTTTTTTCCCCGCAAGTCAACTCGCAAGGCTTCTCCAGGCACGGTTTGACAAGGTCTTGAGCATGCTCAAAACTTGTTGCGGGTGAGTCGCGGGGGTTTGCCCGCAGAGTTACACGCAGAACACAAGTAAGAGGTCCTTACTTGCAGACCTCACAGGCGACTCCAACGCAGGTACTTTGCAGTCCCCGTATGTCGCTCGTAACTGAAGAAGGGTCGGTTTCGAAGCTTTTATGCAGGTCACACGGAATACACTCAAGTAACAGGTAAGTAGCACGTGTCTAGTAGGTAAGACACAAGTACGGAACTCGCCAACACCCTTGTCCGCCCGCAGAAAATTCTTCTGCTTGCTGGAAAATCCCTACTCGTTATAAGCCGGCGTAGCTTATCCGGAAAGGTGTGACAACTCCGTATAGTTTGCAGGCACAAACCTTTTTTTTTTGTCGAAAAAAGCCTGCGTCAAGACTACTACACGCGCCACTGGCACTGTGCGTCCCATAGAGCTTCCTGCAAGTGCCCGTGGTGCGTGTAGCAGTCTTGGCGTACGCAGCCTTTTTAACGTTTGTTCCAACATATAATGATGAAAAGTGGCCTGTAAAATTTTAATGATACCACAATTTGGAATCACATACTACCTGGGATGTTCATGGAGGTCCCATCTACCTCTCTGTGTGGTCAAACCTTTTCTGCGGGGTGGGTTGAACGAACTCCTTTATTAACCCGGAGGACGAGTCCCGAGTATACTGGGGCAGGTGTCTATGGGAAATGCTTGTTGTACTAGCAAAATCAAACTTTCCTCAACACTACTGGTTAAGCCCCTTATAGGAATTAGCGCCTTGACTACTATGTCAAAAATGATATTACCAGCCAAAATGTGCTTCGAGGGTGGGTGACAATTTGTGCCGTCAGCTCCATGCACAAATTGTCACCTGTTTCAGGGGGCAACAATTTTTGACGGGGTGACAATTTGTGTTGCAACACCCTGTCCACACTCTTCAATTTCAACTCTAATAACTTCAGAAAGGATGATGCTACTGCTTTGGAAGTTGGCATGAATCATGGACAGAATGTGTTAATAAAACATGCTCAATTACAGCTTAATCTAGTAATCCCTTCATTGTTGTCATTCCAGTGATTTACATCTTAATGTTTGTCCTATTAATCGCACAGCTAGCACATAGTAAAGATTAAGCGCTTGAATAGACCCTGTACTTCAAAGCCTCTTTTCTCAGTTCAGACTTTTCCAGAGTACTTGCTTTCTTTCCAGTATTTAGGTAGGTTAGGGGAGTCCATTTGTATTGAGTTATATATCATTTTAAAGCTTTGAGTCTGCTCTTTCAGGATATGCTCTTAACTAAAATCCATGTCAGGCAACTTTTTGTTGATTTGTGATGCAGGGTCACATATTGTAGCATCCCCAGGGTGATATTTTTGTTGAAATTAGTTGAAACAGATACAATGCTACCCCCCCCCCCCCCCCCCCCCCCCCCGCCCTGGTTCTCCTGGAACTAGAAGTGATAGAGCTATATACTATTCTGTAATTACATTGATGACATTATTTTCAAGTTTGTTCATGATGGGTTTTGTGGTGCAGCTTCTTAAAAATGAATTAAAAAATATATGTCATGATGGATATTCACCAAATATGACATGTAAAATCCCTAGGGTGATAGCACCTTTTTTTTTTTTTCAAATTGGTCCCATACCCAGCCCCCCCCCCCCCCCCATCCTGTGGACTAGGGGCCCAAATACCCAATTTAATTTAGCTTTAGTGCTGTCATTGGTGACTGTAGCATCAAGCTTGTTCATGATGGATATTGGGGTACCCCCTCTGGGGCAATTTTATCTTCTCCTTTAAAAATACATGGTCAAAGTTTAACCAAACTTTGCAAGAATTTGTCCCTGTTGGCATTGTGCCACATAATACCCAAGTTTGAGAATCTTTAAAAGAGTCGCTGTCTATAAAACCAAAAATGCTGAGAGTAAATACAATTTACATTGATGTAGTGAATGTACAATTTACTTTTGAATACGAGCGTATGTTTATGGCAGATCCTGGGGTGGCCTCCTTGGGGTCAGGACCAAATTTGGGACCCCTTTTTACATTTTGCTCTTCTTTTTGAACACACATGGTCAAACTTTCTGCAAATTTGGCAGGTTTTATTGTCAGTATGATATAGGTTTTAAGGTCCAATATCGACAATATCAGAGCAAGGGTAACATGAGGAATTCTGGGGGGCATTTCATGAAAGGTCTTGTCGGATAAAATATCTGACAAGTTAATTATATCCGACAAGTTTTGAAAAATTCTCTAGTCTGATTGGCTGATTTCTCTGAACTTGTCGGATATAATTGACTTGTCAGATATTTTATCCGACAAGACCTTTCATGAAATGCCCCCCAGATGTCAATAGGGAAATGAAATGCCCCCCTAGAAAAACCGATATCCATTCAAGTAAATGAGATATACATGGCTAAGCCAAATATCCACATAATAAAAATGGTTGTGTGATTTCAGGTTAATGAGAATATCTCATCAGTCATAGGTAATTCAACTGTCACGTAGGTACTTCAAATATCAGTTGACTCCAAAACACAGGAAAGGTGAAAAGAAAAAAAAAAGAAAAAAAAAGATGAGCACTGATAAGCATTTTATCAAATGACGACGGTGACATTATAATGCAGAGACAAGCTCTGATGACTTATGTAACAGAAATGACCAAGTTTTTCTTTTGCTTTTTTTCGTTTTTTTTTAGAGAACACAAAAGGGTTCATGATTAAATATTTGTTAGAAATCTGAAACTTGAGAAATAATTTTGTATTTTTCACAAAAATGGCAGATATGTATTTATTTATAACCTGCAACCAAATGACCAAAAGAGTACAAGAATCTTTTTATACTCTATAGGATGATGCAAAAGAGGTAGGCATCAGTCTCAAGAAAAATTAATTCTTCGTATGTTTTTCAGATAAAGAAAATGAATAGCCACAAGGGGAGTTAAATATCTATTTGTGTGAAACATTGCATGTTTGGAAGTCATATTGTACTATATATTCATAGAAGTGATTTGATTATTTGTACAGTGTGCATTTATGCAAAGATTTTAAGGAATTTCATATTTCTTGCCACCGTAGTCTGGTGTTTGATGTATGGGGCTGTTTACATGCAAGAAAATTCTCAACAATATTATGTTTGTCAGATGTATGCACTGTTTAAGACTGGACATTTGAGATCATTAATTGACTTGATTTTCCTGTTAATTGGACATTGCTGAACCATGTTTTATGTTTATTTGGCTATGCAATATTTCAGCTGCCTATTCTGATATTTGATATATACCGCACTCTCCTTGGCCACACTCCAAGTTCGGGGTGTGAAAAAAAAAAGAAGCTATTGTCATATTCCTCAACCGCGCACACATGCACAGTAATGGGACAAAAGGCATATTCCAGGGAGGTTGCCGTGAGATCACAAAGAGGTCGCACAGTGGGCATTGAAGAGATCACATCCATAATGAGATCGTGCCAACTTGCGGCAATCTGCTGCGAGCTCAATGTCAATTTCAGCTTGTGCCAGATCGCAGGCTTAGGTCGCAACAGTGGGCATTAGGCTTTAGATGGAATGCAATGAGTGGAAAGTACGATGTCGGCTGCTGTAGTGAGCAGGCCTGCAAGTCTTTCATTTCAATGTAATCTATTTGTGACCGTGCATCACGAAACGAACAAAAAGTCGCAACCCTTGATTTTACGTGACGCCTCAAGAAAGATGACACGGGTCAACTAAGACTCAATATTTGGTCATCCATACTTTCTGAAAGAGCTACCCTTCTACATTATTCGTAATTTTGGGATCATAAAATGAATAGGAAAGTGCATTTTCAGCAGTTTTTCTACAACTCTTCTTTTTTAGTAGAGTAGGGAGATCAGGTATATTTTGGAGGCCCCTTTTCATTTCTTAGTAACCCTTTTTAATACACACTTTCAAGTCTAGTAATTTGTGAAGGGATGCTGCTACTGCTTTGAAGTGGCATTAATCGTGAACAGAATGTGTGTTTATAGAGCATGTATAATTTCAGCATAATCTGATAATCTCTTCATTGTTGTTGCTCAAGTGGTTTACACCCATGTTTTTGTCCCATTCATCACACATCTAACACACTTTGGTGGAACATTAAGCGCTTGAATAGACCCTGTACTTCAGAGCCTCTTTTCTCGGTTCACACTTCTCCAGAGTGTGTGCTTTCTTTCCAATATTTAGATAGATTAGGAGTGTCCATTTCAGTTGAGCTATACATCATTTAAAAGCATAGAGTCTGCTCTTCAGAATCTGCTGTAAACTAAAAATCTGTGTCTAGTGACTTTTTGTTGGTTTTGTGATGCAGGGTCACATTTGGAGCGCAGATCAAGATAGACACTTTTCCGGTATTTGGTTATCAAAGCTACCTACACTGAAAGGTGACAAATTTCATACCCTGGTAACATAGTGAGGGTTGGGCTCATCTGTGAAACAGAAACTACAGTTTACATGTAACCTTATGTCTGTTTAGTACCGGTACTCACATTAGAAAAATGCTTATGCAGAGAATATGTGGCACAAATTCTTAGAGAACATTTCATTTAAGAAACAGAGACAAAGGGGGAAGGTTTTGCTCACTATAGCTGTGCTATTGCCCACAATGTGAGTCCACCGATGTTAGTTTATAGCACTTTGGGTATTTCATCCAAGAAGAACGTGGGTTATTTGTAGCAACAACTGATATTGTGATCCATTGTTAGTTGTCAGGTGGGCATAATATTTCATCATCACAGACAGAATCCTATGTGGGCTTCTATAATTTGTGTCATTATGTTCCATTATATGCATGTTTTGAAGGTTTGTAAAGCAAGTGCAAGCTCTTCAAAATCCTCTCGTCCAGCCAGTGGTAACCCCTCGCTTTGCTCCTTCGTGCTCTTCGACACTCATGAAGGGCCTTGCTGACATTGCCAAGAAACATCAACTCCATGTGCAGGTTGGTGACAACAAAAAAAGTAATAAGATGTAAAGAAAATAAAAGACTCAGAAAGAAAAGTACATTTAATATGTACATTTTTTTTTTTTCATATTACATGTGTACTTCATCCCACTGAGGCAATTCAGATGGCATTTGTGTTTTGCTGATCTTGTAACTACTTTGTTGTGTATATAATTTCAGACTCTCAGGTTCTATGTATAGTTATAATTACCTCACATCAGTACACCTCTCCTGTACATCAAATATTGCATACAGTACATATCCCTCTTGCCAGCACTTATTTCAACAATCAAGTAAAGTGGTTAGTGGTCATATGGTGTTAAAATTCTGCAGGTTATGTTTTCTTCTTTATTGGTATTCCCATGCCTCCATCCCAGGGATATGAAGCTAACCACTAATTACATACAATACTTAGAGATCTTTTTACCTAGGAATGATCAGAATCTTGGCAATGTTTAGTACCGGTTTGTGGGCATTTCCACAGTAAAAGGTTACTTTTCAGGGGTGTCTCTTTATTTTCTGTTTCCAATGTGCAGTACCCCCGAATACAATCTGATCTTCCAGAACATAATAAAAGATAACTTCGCCCCAAAATTGCTTCAAACTGTTAGAATTTATGCCAACATGAAAAATTTTGGGTGAAAACGTGTGATGCTGGACAGAAATCTTATGTTCTAACATATGAAGGTCACATTATGAATGTTCATTTAAACTCTGCTGTTTTTCAATTGAATGGCTTAATTTTGATGAGAGAAGATAATAACAGGTGTAAAAGTGTATCGAACCTTGTGTTTTTTACCATTTCTAGACTTAGTGGTGAATGCACGTAACATGGACAGACCAAAATGCGACAAGTCCAAGCAAGGAAAAAATAGACTTCAGCGCAATTTTCTGGTGCCAGAAAATTCACCCGTTGAGGACAAGTCCTAAGTATACTCGGGCAGGTGTCTATTGTTGGTATAAGTTTGATACAGAGGAAATTGCACAGACAATAAAATACAAACGAAGCAATTTGAGTACAGCCATTTTTTAAATGTTCTATCACAGTGTTAAACCTTGTTGCAGTACTTTTTTTCCACTGAAAATCCTGTGGCTTACATGAGCATACAGTGCACTCCCGTTATAACGAAGACGGTTATAACAAAATTCCGGTTACATCAAAATAAATATCCAGGTCGCAAAATTATCAGCTCTATGACTTTTTATTGTTTATTTGTTAGGTTATAATGAAATTACAATAAAGCGAAAGAAATCTGCCGGTCCCGAGGAATTTGTTATAAGTATGATGGGAGTCCTCTGTATTAGACCAAAATACCAATTTTGTGCATGATTTTGTTTGATTATTAAATCAATTACTAATTAACCAGTAGAGGGTGAATCCCGAGTATACTCATGCAGGGGTCTATGGGAAATGCGTATGTACTGTAGCAAAATCAGTTCGTCCTCAACGGGTTAAAAATGAATTCATTTCTGAATATTGTAGACTACATTTCAGGCAGTATGCGTTCCAAATTTGACGGCTGTAGCGCTGAGATCTCAGGGATCCTTCGTCACCCCCCCTCCCCCCAATAGCATACCAGGCAGCCAAAACTAGCCTATTCAATTCATGACATACACGACTGCGCCATCAAGGTGTACCACAGAAAGGTATAAGTTTGCAACAAGTTCAGATCTATTTTGAAGGCTAGATGCATGTTAAGCCTCAAAGCTGTTGTCATTTTTTACAGAGCCCTATGCAATAAATAATTGCATTGGGCTCACTTTGCTGATGCCATATTGCCTGTAACAGTTGTAATTGTTGTTTTTCTCTTTGTCATCCACAGAAAGAGAATCATGTTGTAATCTTTATTTTTTGTTTATGCCCCACTCAGAGTCACATATCAGAAAACATTGATGAGGTGGAATGGGTTAAAGAATTGTTCCCACAGTGTGAGAACTACACAGATGTTTATGACAAACATGGACTCATGACTGACAAGGTTAGTGTTTAATTCACTCTAAACTTTCGAATGAATTAAAGTCAACAAAAAGGAATGCATACTGCTGCATAGAGTGTAGGCTGTCTCATATGTGATCAAGCTGGTTCCTTTCCCCAGTTTTGTCTCTCTTTCTCTTTATTTATGCCTGCGCCACGTAGTGTCATCAGAGGCATTCATGTTTTCAGGTTGTTCCGTCCATGTGTAATCAATTTTGTGGACAGCATAACTAAAAAAATGTTTGAGGTATCCTAATGAAACTTGGCATGTACATGTATGTATGAGTGGGCGAAGTTGTGCCTATCAACATTTTGGTGCACATGCTCAAAGTCAAAGGTCAAATGCTCAAAATTTCACTGTTCCCCCCATATCTGTGCAATACCTGAAGGTATTTTCATAAAACGTAGTGTATATTATTATTATTATTATTAATGATATCTTTATTCAACAAATTATTGATTGCAGCCAGAGGCTGAATTACAAATGACTTTACTAAAATGAGAAATATACATGTACATGTACAGTATTACATAAATACAAATGTAAAATTACATAATCAAGATAACATGCAGGCTCATACCAAAAAAAAAAAACAACAACCTCTGGCACTGCATACATATTAGGGAAATAATGAAAGATTGAGTTGACCTTTGACCTTGACCTTTGACCTTTGACCTTAAAGTTCCCAAGACAATCACTGCCAATCAGTACATGCATATTCATTAAGTTCTTCTATAAATGAACCTTGAACCATTTCTGAGATATGAAAAAAAAATGAAATTTTAACATGACTTTGTACTTTAACATATAAGCCTACATGTACATACAGTATATGTGTACTACCAAATAAAGATTATCCAGAGAGAGTTTTGGGTCATGAGGTAAAAAGTCAAGTGAAAATTTCACTTTTTTTCTCCACACGTTTCTCACAAATGGTTCAAGGCACCTTCATGGAGACTTTACGGTTGTAATGCATGTACTGACTGTCAGTGATTATCTAGGGAATTTGGAGATCATGGTTTAAAGTTCAGGGGTCAAAGGTCAAGGTCAACTCCTCAAAATTTCACTATTTCCCTCATATCTATGCAATGCCTGCAGGTTTTTTCTTGAAACTAAATACATGTATTACACAATAGAGATTCTCTGGGAAGTTTCTTCCCAAACAGTCAAATGTCAGGTGAAAGTGCTAAATTTCACTTCGTCCTCCATATGTATCTCAAAAGTGATTCAAAGTATCATTATGAAACTCAGTACATATTTATGTATGTTCTACTTGATGGTGATTCTCTTTGGAGTCTTAGGGTCATAAGGTCAAGGGTCAGAGCCTGGTTAAAATACTAATATTTTGCTATTTGATACTGAAATTGCACTTTTTCTCCATTCCTTGAAAAAAATTACCCAATGCTAAAATTATACGTAAAAGGGTCAAAAGTAAAAAACTCTTCAAATCCTGCAATACTTGCACTCTTAGACAACATTGCCATTTATCCAATTAAACCTAGTTCAAGGAAAGTGAACATTCAACACATTTGTGACAAACCTGTCATTTTAGTATTTTGCCATTCATGTGAAACTGTCATCACACATTGTCAAGACATTGTACTGTAGACTTAAAATGTATTAGGAGAACCATTCATTATGGGGAGGCATATCAGACGCCATAGCGACATAAGAGTGATTGATTTTTCATGAAATTTGATACATGTAATATGCTTTTTGTCAAATATGCAACATTATTTGTTTGTGCAAAATGTACTAGCAGTTTATTGAGTAGTGTTTGTGTAGAAAAGCAGACTCTGATAAGCAGCATTGTGAATCTTTAGACCTGTAATGTTTGCATTAACTCTTTATGTGCCATGGTGTAAACCCTCTGTGTGCCACATTATTCTGAGAATGCAACGTACAATGTACCTAGTCATACTTTGGCAAAGTGTTCTGTTTTTCAAGTCTACGTAACTTTTAATAGATTTTTATACCCTGGTCGTGTAATGAGCGAAGTTGTGGAGAATATGCCCAGCTTTTCTTCAATGTAAATTGTATGACAAATCTATGATTGTTTTTCATTCAAATGACCAGTAGCTACATTATTGTAGAGGCATGACTTTTGCACTCAGAACAGTTAACAGAAACCTAGAATTTATTTGCAAATCCAGTAGGGAAAATCCTTTGATAGTCAATCGCCGCATAAAATGCAAGCTACATGTGACAGGGATAGAATCACAAGAAAGACTTTCATTGTGCTGTGGCATTTGGCAATTTATCAATCAGTTTGGGTGGGTTTGTGCGTTTGAGCAGAATATGTGAGTTGGCGCACCGCCAGGCGTTTGAACACAACACACAAAGAGTTAATGAACAGGTTGGAATGTAGAAGCCATTCAGTAGATCACATAATTATTAGTTTATGCTTTGAGACTACAGTAGAGGTTTATATGTGAATTTGAAGCATGAGGTGCTCATTCTCTGACAGCTGTTGTTCTTGTTGGGGTCTTCAAGGGGTCTTGTGGACCTTTTCAAGTAAACTTAGCACTGGCCGCCTGATGCTATGGTGTTCAAACACAGATGGACACTTCTTGTGAGAATGACATTACAGATGTAAAATTTGGCAATAATTGTGAAATTTTTGTGAGATGACAAAATATTGCATTGTGTTTTTTGACAGAGTAAAATCTAAATTATGATACACTTGCCTCAAGTCATGAAATAATCATAGATCTGACTCATTTTTCAAGATATCTTTTCTGGAAACTAAGGTGAGAATTTTTGTTTTAAATTTCTTTGCAATGGAGACTGTGATGGCGCACTGCATTTACCTGGACGATGGAGAAATTGATGTGTTCAAGAATCACGGCACGGCCATGTCTCATTGTCCTTGCTCAAATTTCTCGTAAGTGGATAACATTTTGAAATTCATATGGGCTTGGTGTTTGGGCTGTTGTTTTTTGTTTATTTGTTTTTTCTTCTCTTTTTTTGCTTGATTAATCTGCACACTAGTCTTTGTGGTTTCTGTCACATATTTTGCCAGTGGAAATTTAGAACTTGAAGAATTTCTCTAATGAAATGACTTTCCAGTTTTTAGGAGAGACAAGGTACACACATGCCTGTAGGTGCAGGTGGCATAGTCTACATCTCTGCTTCTTGATTAGTTTTTGTATTGTGCATACATGTACACTGTGTATACATGTATTCATCTATATTTACCGGTACTCCAGTATTCATGCATAAAATGCCTTCATTTTTCAGTTAGTGATGAATCATTAACCATGCTAAGTGTGATTGAAAGTTGTCCAATGAGAACACAAAGAAAAGTGTAATTTGGAAGTCAAGCAGTCAAGTATACTTCAAACTCAACAATGAATACACTACAATTAAATGATAGAGAGATTCAAGGAGTTAGCTGCAGATGTATTGAAACAAAACAGAAAAAATCTCATTTACATGGATATGGTGCTTGATTTCCAAGTGTTTTTGATTCCTTTTTCCCTCGTTTTAGAAGGGGGCAGGAGTGAATGAATTGTTTTGACCAATGTCAGTGACTGTTGTAGTCAAACTTTGATGTGAGAAAAGGGGGAAATCATGGACCAATGTGACTTCCAGTTTCTGAAAGAACTGAGAACTTTACTGAGATTTTTTTGTTACTGATGCTTCCCATACAATGCGTCATTGTCCATTGCTTTGTGAGCCCAAAGCTCTTCTTCAAAGCTACAGAAGTATTCCTGTTGAAACCAGAAAATGCCCTCCTTTTAACACTCTTCCTATCTCAACCAACAAGTGTTCCCTTTCAAGGCTCTCCCTATCTACACACACACACACACACACACACAAATTTCCCCCTTCGAGGCCCGCATTGTCGAGATTGGAATTTGCCCACCTTTAAGGCTAACCTTTGAATATCTACATCAGAAAATGTCCCCCTTTAAGGCTCAATTAGAAAATTTCTTTTGAATGCCCACCTTATGTACATCAAACTCAGGAAATTTCTCCTTTCAAGACCCTTGTTAACTACATCAGAAAATGTCCTCCTTCAAGATTTTTCCTACAAGCTTGTTTCTATTAGGAAAAAAAAAAATCTTCGCTACAAAGCTCTTCCTAACTATGCCAGAAAATTACCCCACTTCGAAGCTCTCTGTATCTACATCAGAAAATGTTCTCCTTCAAGATTATGCCTCTCTAAATCAGAAAATGTGCTCCTTCAATATTATGCCTCTCTTAATCAGAAAATGTGCTCCTTCAAGATTATGCCTCTCTAAATCAGAAAATGTGCTCCTTCAAGATTATGCCTCTCTAAATCAGAAAATGTGCTCCTTCAAGATTATGCCTCTCTAAGTCAGAAAATGTTCTCCTTCAAGATTATGCCTCTCTAAATCAGAAAATGTGCTCCTTCAAGATTATGCCTCTCTAAGTCAGAAAATGTTCTCCTTCAAGATTATGCCTCTCTAAATCAGAAAATGTGCTCCTTCAAGATTATGCCTCTCTAAATCAGAAAATGTGCTCCTTCAAGAGTATGCCTCTCTAAATCAGAAAATGTTCTCCTTCAAGATTATGCCTCTCTAAATCAGAAAATGTTCTCCTTCAAGATTATGCCTCTCTAAATCAGAAAATGTGCTCCTTCAAGATTATGCCTCTCTAAATCAGAAAATGTGCTCCTTCAAGGCTCTTTCTATCTGCACTACAAAAAAACAAACATAAAACAAAAAACCCCAAATCACAGAAATTCCACAGAATCAAAACATAGAATAGTTTTACAGTCATGTACCAAGCCAAAACATTCACTGTACTTTAATTTTTGTGCTATTTTCTTGTCTTGAGAAATGCACAAAAATCTCTGACACTGCAAAAATTTCCACTTTTGCAGTATTTTTCTTTTAATCACATGACTATAAAATCAGGAATAACTCAATCTACATATTTATGTCCACCACAAAAGCACTAATATGGTCTTAGTTCAATTACAAAGTATTGCATTGCCATTTTCCCTTTTTGCAAACAGTCTCACAAATATTTCTTTATATTTTATTTTTTTTATTACAAATGAATGCTTCCTCCTTGAATCTATTTTCTCATTACAAATGACATGATGGGACATTTGGCATGTTTACAAAATCATCAGAGCAAACTGCCATGGTCAAAGCTGCTCCAGTTCTTACAAATTGCATTAATTAGCAAGTATATACAACTTATATCATACATAGAAGTATACATGTTGTTTTCCTGTTTCTATGAATCAAACTGACTTCTTACCAGCATTCTTGCTGTACAACTGAAGACAGGATGCAATGTTAGTTCAGGGCTCACTTTTACATGTACAGCTGTACCAGGTAGTTGACTGTTAGTCATTGATGTGTAGCAGGGTTGTATGGATGTAGGAAGAAGCTCTTTAGAAAACACTCTTACTGTTTGTGGCTCTATAAGTTCTTCTTTCAGTGAATGTATGCCTTTCCATGAAAGCAGTTTGCACTATTGATATCTGAGCACATGAAAAAGTCTGTGTTTTAGCTTCATTCTTGTAGGTATTGGGTGCATCTCATCTGATGTTCAGCCTGACTCATTGGACAATGTACAGATGCATCCTGCCATTATCATCCAAGTCTTCCATGTAATTACTAAGTCCATTAATCTCATATTACATATAGAAGAAGTCAAGATGATTGAAAGTGGTAAAAATAGAGTAGTACAAATAATGCATTTTTCACCCTTCATTTCAAATATGACACAGGTTGCGAAGCGGAGTCATGGACAGCAGGAAAATGATTGATCATGGAGTGAAAGTAGGCCTTGGAACAGGTTAGCAAGCTCTTTTTCGGTTGACTTTATGAGAAGGTATTGGCAGGGGATGTGAAACTTAAACCAAGAGCTACATTTTGTGACCAATATTATTGCACATAGATACATTCCCTGTTTTGCACTTTTCTGTAACACATTGCTTTGTTGTTGTTGTTCTTTTCCTAGGCAGTGAACTCTCCAATCATACAGTATGTAATCTATATTACTCTTTCAGTGAAATACTGTCATAATGATCAAAACTGGCCATGTGATGGGCTGAATATTTAACAGTATCTTCTGAGACCTTCCCCTAATCAGTGTACTAATTCTCTCTCCTAATCGTCCCTCTATTTATATCCACATCAGTTCATGTATCTGCATCCATCCCTTCTTTTCCTAGTAATCTAGTATCCAGCCTTATGAATACAGCAGTCATGTACCAATAACAAACAGGAAATTGTGTTTTTAACAGGTTTCCTTGAACACTTTTTGTATGTAGTGTGATTAGTTGTGTCATAAAGAGTTCCCTTTTCATCTCTTAAAAACCCTGTATGCACTCTTCACTTTCCACTCTAGTGACTTTAGAAAGAATGATGCTTCTGCTTTGAAAGTTGGCATTAATCATGGACAGAATGTGTTAATTAATTATGCTTAATTTCAGCTTAATCACATTATCCCTTCATTGTTGTTGCTCTGGTGGTTTACATTCATTTTTTTGTCCCATTCATAGCACAGCTAGCACGGCTTAGTAGAAAGATTATACCCATTGAGCATGGACTGATTTTGCTACAACACGTATTTCCCATTGACACCTGCCCGAAATGCGTGTTGTAGCAAAATCAAACCGTCCTCAACGGGTTAAGATACTTCAGAGCCGCTTTTCTCAGTTCACACTTTTCCGGAGTGTTTGCTTTCTTTCCAATATTTAGATAGGTTAAGAAAGTCCATAATTTGAATTGAGTTTAATATATCTCATTTTACAGCTCAAAGTCTGCCCTTTCAGAATCTGTCCTTAACTAAAAATCCATGTCTGGCAACTTTTTGTTGGTTTTGTGAATGTTTGTCTGTTTGCAAAATAACTCAAAAAATTGTGAAGGGATTTGGCGGACATGTACAGGCAAATTTGAAAATTTTGGTAGTTATGTGAGAATTTTTTATGAATTTTTGAAGGTATTTTTTTTTTCTTTTGACAAATAGGGTCAATGAACTTGGGAGTTCAAGCTGGGCATATTTAAGATTTGCATACGCGCATGTGTGCTGTGCTCTAGGCGCCAAGCAGTGGGAAAGCTGATGAGGTACTGTAAACACAAGGCTCCTTCATCTTGTTGTTTTGTTTTTTGTTTTTTTTCCCAGGGGAGGGGGGAATTTGTGCAATTATGGCACGTGTGTATGAGTGGAAAATCAGCTCCTTGGCGGAGGTCTGTACTCTCTTAGTGCTTTTCTAGTTGATACTGTGAGCACGAGATTGTTAGCATTGAATGTACATTCAAGTACTGTATCTGTACCAGTAATCCACACAAACACCTAGATAAGATTCACAGATACCTTGGTCATGCTACAGAAACTTCATTGGCAAAGTGTGTTTAAAGCAAAGAGAGATTTTAAAACAAAAATCTTCCTTATGCTAGCAGTCCCATATGAAACTAGAGAAGCACTGTGAAAGTGCAGACCTCCGACAGGAGGTCATTTCAACTAATGATCTTGTTTTTCCATAGAGATCAGTGACCCATATGTACATGCACACTGAAAATCGTCCGATTTCCCAAGATAGAAGCTTTTTGTTACATCATCGACTCTCAGCTGTGCAGCGGACGTCGCCCTAACAGAAACTACAGCACGCACTTTAGTGCACATATACAAAAACCTCAAAAAATGTGTAGCTTGAACCTCAAAGATCATTGACCCTACCTG
Source organism: Diadema antillarum (assembly GCF_040938485.1). NCBI lineage: Eukaryota > Metazoa > Echinodermata > Echinoidea > Diadematoida > Diadematidae > Diadema > Diadema antillarum. The sequence continues at coordinate 99,115 of NW_027270912.1, forward strand.
CTAAAATATGGAAAATCCTTCATAAATCAATAAAAATTCCCGCATCACTACCAAAATTCAATCATCTGTTCTTTGTGTCATTCTTAACCTTTCTTGCAAGTTTCATCAAAATCCATTCACAACTTTTGTAGTTATTTTGCACACGGACAAATTAACCAACAAATGAACAAACCATGATAGAAACATAACCTCCTCCCTTGGCGGAGGTAACTACCAGTCACCAATTGCTGATGCATTTCTACTGAAAAAATATATACAGTTCGACCTCAATTATCTGGCCTCCTTTTATCCGGAAATCTCTGTTATCCGGACGCGTTCACGCAGTGAAGGACTTTTTTTTCCATCTAAAAATTGAGAAAAAACAGTGACTTTAAACTCAGTTAAAACTTCTACAAAACTCACATGATTTACTTACAATATTCCCGACAGAACTAACATAAATTCACACCACGTTATCATCGTAAAAGAAGGGACTACAATTTTGTGCAGGCTAGCGTAGATTACACCACTGTTGCGGGGTACGCTACCTGCCTAGCTGCCAGTGCACTGGGACGGCAGCTTGGACGGCAGCTACATGTATATATACATTAACAATGTGTCTCCTACTCTGTATATTCGGCCAATTCGCTTAATAATGTCCAGAGGAGTGCCGGTCCCGACATGGCCGGATAATCGGGGTCGAACTGTACACCTGTATCTCCTGTGCTAGGGTGTTTATTGATTGATTTGACAAAATCACTGGTCTACATATACTTTCCTTGATTGCAAAGCTCTTTCTTCCCTCTTTGTACATGTAGATGTTTCTGGCGGTTACAGTCCTTCAATGTTGAACGCCATTCAAAATTGTGTCACCGCATCTAATACCATAAGTATCATGGAGCAGCTGAAGCAGAGGAAAAACTATCAACATTTACAGTTTGCAGAGGCCTTCAAATTGGCAACACTTGGTGGTTGTGAAGGTGAGTCTGATAGACAGAAATGATGGTATAATTCGCAAATCTCTCCACATCCTGAAAAAGAAATATCAAAGCCTCCCTGAATTTGAAAATAAGTATAGTATGCAAGCACCTCCTTGAAAGCTTTCTGAATCTTCTTTAGAACCAGAACTGTTAGAGCTATTAAAAAGTTTAATGGTGTTTTGAGGAATGACATTGGTGATTATAGAATAAGTCAAGAAAATTTGGCAATCTCATGGGTCGAGAGGTGTCTGTGGAGTCTTATTGGCAGCAGATGTTGCTAGATGTTTATTTCATAACAGAATTGTTGATATTTAGTATTGTGATACAGTCATTTGTTGGCAGAAGAAAATGATGTGTGACCATGCACCACAAAACCAACAAAAAGTCGCCCAGACATGGATTTTTAGTTTGGTACAGATTATGAAAGAGCCAACTTTAAAAGCACATGGTCCCAGTGATTTAGTCAAATGTGTACGCGGGCGCACAGCACAAGTTTCCTATAGAGAGCTACGCTATAGACTCCCCTTTAGCGCTTACGCTGTGACCCATTCCCCAGTCCGAAGAAGTCCTATCCACTGTAGTCAGTGGTCCGATCACAGTTCGGCTCATGATTCAGCTGAAGGGGATGACAGCTTTAGCAAACTTCTTTTGTGATGTCATAATAACAAGGTGATTATGCACGCACCCTGGCATTACTACAGACTGCATGATGCGCAGAGAAGACAACGAAGGCAACGTTACCTAGCAACACCTACATGCTTTACTCTTGATGACAGCTCAACTTTTCCAATCTTCGTATCAATAGGTATCAATACTAACGGTGATCGGCAGTATCATCAACAGCGCCCTCTACACAACAGGGACTATGTGCCTTTAAACTTTAAAATGATATATACTTGTACCTTAATTCAAACTGGTTTTCCTAACCTATATAAATTTTGGAAAGCAAGCCCACACTCTGGAAAAGTTTGAACTGAGAAAAGAGGCTGTGAAGTTCAGGGTCTATTCAAGCATTTAATCTTCACTAAGCTGGAGGTGCCATGAATGAGGAAAAAAATATGTAAACCACTGTAGCAACAACAATGAAGGGATTATCAGATTAAGCTGAAATTGAGCATGCTCTATCAACACATTCTGTCTATGATCAATGTCAACTTTCAAAGCAGTAGCATCATCCTTTCAAAAGTTATTATACGAAAATGAAGAGTGTGCAAAGGATTTTCAAGAACTGTATGAGAAGCAAGTTTGGTCCAAGCTTCAAAGAATCATGCATGATTTCTCACATCCCCTTAATCATCTATTTAAGTATAACCGGTCAGGCATTCGTTTGAGTGTTCCTAAAACAGTACGTTCTAGATTCAGACAGTCTTTTGTTCCGAATGCTATCCACATCTTCAATGGTTCTGTCAAACGGTAAAGGACATTATGTGTCTTTGCATGTACCCGACACTCCCTAGTTCCTGCTAATTATTCTCTCTATCAGTACTTTTTTTCCTGATTCCTCTTACTCTACTCTACAAATTCTGTTCTCTGGAACAGAGCAGGAGGCATTCCATCAAAAGTGTCAATTACTGACTGTAATAAAGGTGTATGTGTGTAATTCCAATAGCCTATTTGTTTTGATAGATTTGGATTTAATCTGGAAAGTTTGTTATAATACGGTATCTATATTGTACAAATGCCTTTTATGATAATTATGTTGCATGTGTGCCCGCACGTGTAGTTCTACGGAAGCTCTCAACCCTTTTCTTCTATCTTCTGTTTTCCTCTCTCTCTCTCTCTCTCTTTCTTTCCTCTCTTGGTTCCTACTTGTGGGCGCACATGCAGTGTGATACATGTATATGGCGATTGTGCCTTATTACTGTTTTTCATCGTTGAATTATAAGGCTGTTTCGTGAACGACATTAGAATGTTATTCATTCATGCATTCCAACTGCATTTACATGGTATGCTGCATTCTTTGTGAGTTTTGATAAACATCTCTCTTAAGAGGACTACTCCTTTCTTCCCTTTCCCCATTTCTCTTCTTTCCCTCGGATCCTGTGCTATTTTCTTCATGGTTTATGCTTTTTCTGGGCACTTATTGAGTGCAACTAATGCAATTTTATTATTATTATAGGATAACACTGTTGTATTGACAGGTTTTCAACACAGCTCACCATGTATAAGTGTGCAATTCTATGTGTTTTTATAGAGATGTCTCATTACGCAAGTTATTTACAGCCCTTTGTGAATTGACTAATTTGAATCTTGATATATGTATTTATGTAAGGCATATCACATTGTATGTGTGCCCACATAGGCAGCTTTTCCTGGAAATCCCTCCCCCTCCCATCTATCTTCTGCTCCCTTCCCTCTATCTTTTCTATTTTGCTTCCTGGGCACACATGGACTGTGATTTACTTTTGCATTATGCAGCATTCATTGGTGCACTCTGCTATGCTATTTTATTGGAATGACCACGGAATGTTTTCGCATACGTGTGCATGCATACTTGCGTAGCAACACTGTATTACAATGTGTGCCCATAGAGGCAGCTGTTCTCTGGAACTCTTTCCATCCTTTCCACTTCTATTCTTTTCTTCTTATCCCTACTCTTCTTGGGCACACATGTGACACGCGATCCCTGGGTTCTGTATAATGTACACTATGTACATTACACATGTTTCACTCCCAACAACATATTAGGGCCTGTGCAATTTTGTATTTATGACTTTGCATTTTTGATATATACAGTCAAACCTGCCTTAGCGGCCACCTGTCTATAGCGACCACCTGTCTATAGCGGCCGCTGAAAAATCCCCCCAAGAGAAAATCCCTGTTAAAGACCCTGTGTATAGCGGCCACCTGTCTAACGCGGCCAGCGGCCACAGATTTTGTTTCCCACGGTAGATTTTAACCCGTCTATAGCGGCCAAAACCCCAATGGAGCCGTAGCCGAGCCGATATTTCTGCTGTTTTTCTGCTTTGTAGCCGTGCGGACAACGTTCAGTGATCGCCGCAGCTGCATTAATCCCTCATTCAGTCATAATAATGCACTAGTTTTAAGCTTTCTAAACGACCATACACATACTATTGTGCAACAATTTCATATACTAGTACACCGGCATGGTCAAATGCATGAAACATACGGTGTGTGCATACGTACACACATACATGTACATGTAAGGATACAACGATGATACATGTACATGTAAGCAATGCACACAAAGCTGGTTTACCTGTCTATAGCGACCACCTGTCTATAACGGCCACTTTTCCTGTCTCCCTTGGGTGGCCGCTATAGACAGGTTTGACTGTATTTGTCATAGTCAGACGTCAGCATGTTGGAAAGATTCAATGCATCAATAGTATATTTTAATATCTTATTGTTATAGTCTCAAACTTACCTTTTCATTTCACTAGTATTTCAGTCTAATTAGTTACAATGTACTGTTTGGTGATGTGTCGAATTGTTAATTGATTATCATGTATTTATATGTGCCTGTGCATTTATATGTGATCTGTTTGTTATTCTTGTCGTGTTATGTCTGTATCTTGCCAGTGGAGGAAGATTTTCTGTATTGTTTAAATCAGACAATAATGATTGAATCTGAATCTTTGAATCTGAATCTGAAATGAAAAGGGGCTTCTAAGAAAAGTCTGATCACACTACTCTACCAAAACAGGGGTTGTAGAAAAACTGTTGAAACCCACTTTCCCATGCAATTTATGATCCCAAACTCAAGAATAATGTAGAAGAAGAAAAGCTCTTTCAGGAAATATAATAGAAAACTCAAAATTGACTTAGTTGACCCGTTTCACCCTTCTTAAGTCCTCATGTAAGATCAAGGGGTCCGACTTGTTTGCTTTGTGATGCATGGTCACATATCATATCAGCAGTGTATCACAGAAAGAATGCACGGAAGATGAAGTTACAGTACTTAGACAGGTGAGCACTAGACCCCTGGGTTCCTTGTTTCTTTCACCATGCGTGCCTGGGGATGTAGGCTCAAAGCTTTGCATGTACTGGCTGCTGCCAACCAACCATATCATCATAAGACTTATGATGTTGTATACTTCCAAGTTGTACAAGACCCAAAACAGTGCTTAGGTTCACAAAGTTAATAAATGCAAAATGGATGAGAGAGGTGTTAAAGTAGGAAGTTGTACATCAGAGAGTGATGGAAGGCTGAATTTTATTGACAAAGACATAGGATGAGTTTGCAGATAGCAGATAGAAAGAATTGTACATACAGTGTAAGGAGAATGAATGAGATGAGAGGGTGGAAGTTGTTATGGTAAAGGAGCTAGTATCTAGAGAAGGTTGGTTAGGAAGATGTAGTGGTTTCAAAGTTTCAAAGTTTCAAAGTGACCCCAGTTTTTACGTAGCTCCTCTTTTCCCCCTTTTCTATGAAATTGCACCTCTTAATTTTCCTATTTCAATAACTTTTTGAATGAATTAGGAGGGTCTGATTTTAACAAACTATTGTAAGCTTGGTGTTGACTCTTTTGAACTATGTTAATAAGTGGATATTCAATTTGGCCTACTTTTTGTGGGTTTTGAGCAGTGATATATGGAGATTGATATTGTATGTGGATGACTAGGTTTTGTTGAGCAAGACAATAGAGGAATTGAGGGAGAAGTTTCAGAAGTGGAAGGTGGCCTTTGAGAGTAAGGGGCTGAAGGTAAGCCTCAAGAAGACAAAAGTGATGGTGAGAAGATTGGAAGAAGTGTCATGAGTATTAGATCCATATGTGACCCTGCACCTCAAAACAAACAAAAAGTCGCCAGACATGAATTTTTAGTTAAGACCATATTCTGAAAGAGCAGACTTTAAGCTTTAAAATGATGTATAACTCAAATCAATTGGACTCTCCTAACCTACCTAAATATTGGAAAGAAAGCACAAACTGAGGAAAAGCGTGAACTGAGAAAAGAGGCTCTGAAGCACAAGTGTATATTCAAGTGCTTAATCTTTACCAAACCTTGCTGGCTGTGCGATGAATGGGACAAAAAACAGGAAGTAAACCACCAGAGTAACAACAATGAAGGGATTATCAGATTAAACTGAAATTAAGCATGCCTCATTAACACATTCTGTCCATAATTAATGCTAACTTTCAAAGCAGTAGCACTATCCTTTCAAAAGTTTACTAGAGTTGAAAGTGAAGAGTGTGGACAAGGTTTTTCTGAAATGAAAAAGGCTTTCTAAAGACACACCTAATCACACTATTCTACCACAAATGTTAGAGATAAACTGCTAAAAAACACGCTTTCCTGCCCGTTTTATGATACCAAATTTTAGCATAATGTAAAAGAAGACCCGCTCTTTCAGAAAGTATGAAAAAGTCAAGTTCGGCTAGGTTGACCCATTTCACTTATTTTCAGTCCTCACGCAAAATCAGTATGTGCGACTTTATGTTCGTTTTGAGGTGCACGGTCACATATGGTGTTTGTGGATAGAGGGAAATGGCAAATTTGATGTTTGATATGTGGGGAATGGTCTCATGGCAGATGTGCCAAAATGGAGAAGGTGGCCACAAGACTGGCAAGAGATGTATGTGGAAGATACGAGAAGAGAGTTAAATAAAGCTGGTAAAACTGATGGAAATGGTATGTAATGAGATCAAAATAGTAAGAGGGTTAGCTATTTTGCGGGTAGGGAGCCTCAGAGTAAATACAGGTGGTGGCTGTGAAGTACAAGTTGTACATGTAGCTGTGACAGCCAGAACAAAATATGGCTGGGAAAGTTTAGGGAGTGTGTAGAGTTGTTATCTGAAAATAGGCTCTCTGTGAAGATATAAGGGAGAGTTTATCAGTGTTGTGCAAGGTCTGCAAATCATAAAATAGCAATTTTGAGAAGAATTGAGAAAAGCAATGGTGATAACGATGTTTGTTGTAAAACTAATGGAAACAAGGAAGACTGAGGGTTGAAGGAATCAGTGGAACACCTGGCAGGGGGAAGTGGAATGCAGTGGTAAAGGCATGTGTTGATGAAGGATGATGATCATGTCCTGAGCAAAGTGCTAGATTTAAAGTGAATGAGATGCAAAAGGGAGGACAACAGAAGATGTGGAATACACAGGTGGAGGAGCTGTGGAAGGTGTGCATGAAGAGAGGAGGATGCACCATATTGGGTGAGATGGGGAGATGGTGCTGCGTAGTGCAATTGGTCTTTACAGAGTACTTGAAAGATAAATCTGGCCAACTTTGTTAACACAGAAATCCAGTTTGGATGATGATGATGATCAAAATTTTGGAGTTGACTCTTAAAGAAAGAAGCTAAACAAACTTTAGAGAGCCAAGCTCCAGAGATAGAATGGTTGTAGTGTAATTATGTCACATAGCTGCTGCACAAACAGTCTGTTTTTTCCATATAATGATCCCCATAAACATGAAAAAGTTGCAGTGAATGATGAGAACCTCATGTTACAGGGAGCAGGGAGAAGTGTAGGTATGAACCAGACACAATAACAGGCTCTAATTATGATGGCTGGCATGAGCTGACATTACGACTCATATTTTTCATGATACATAAAAAACAATGACTGTAACAGGAGAATCACACAAAAGCTGAGTAGATAGTTTGACAGTTCCCAGCTGAGTGAATGGACATTGATGTGGTGAAGTTATTTTTGTCCCCGCCAAACGAGTTTGAGCAGGGGACTATGAAACGGACTCCGAACGTGTGTGTGTGTCCGTGTGTCCGTCCGTCTGTCTGTCCGTCTGTCCGCCCGTCCGTCCGTCCGTCTGTGCGTCCGTGTGTGATCAAAATGTTCAATTTGCTACTTCTCTGTCATTTATGAGCCAATTTTGATTCTGTTTGCTTTATATGATAACACTACATGGGAGCTTTGAAACTTCTACACAGAATTTCAGTTGTGACCTTTGACCTTGACCTTTGACCTATATTGTACATTTTGCTTCAAAATGCTACTCCTTCGCCATTTCTAACCCGATTTCGATTCCGTTTGCTTTATGTGATGGCACTAGGTGAGGGCTTCAAAACTTCTACACAGAATTTTGACCTTTGACTTCTTTGACCTTTGACCTTGATTTTTATGCCTCCGCCACGAAGTGGTGCCGGAGGCATTATGTTTTCGGGTTGTCCGTCCGTCCGTCCGTCCGTCCGTCCGTCCTTCCGTCCGTCCGTCCGTCCGTCTTTCCGTCCGTCCGTAATGAATTTTGTGGACAAGGTAACTATCAAAAGCTGTTGAGGTATCCTAATGAAACTTGGCATGTATGTGTATTAGGGGGTGAAGTTGTGCCTATCAACTTTTGGGTGCACGTGCTCAAGGTCAAAGGTCAAAAGGTCAAGGTCAAATACATAAAATTTCACTATTTCCACCATATCTATGCAATGTCTGAAGATATTTTCTTGAAACTTAGTGTATACATGTATTACCCAATTTAGATTCTCTGGTGAAAGTTTGGGTCATGAGGTCAAAGGTCAAAGGTCAAAAGGTCGAGTAAAAGTATTAAAACTTCTTTTTTTTCTCTGTAAATTGGAAAATTGTTCAAGGTATCTTCATGGAACATAGTATATATACATGTACTGACTGGCAGTGATTATCTAGAGAATGTAGGGTTCATGGGGTCAAAGGTCAGGGGTCAAAGGTCAAGTGCAACACTTCAAAATTTTACTATTTCCCTCATGTTCATGCAATGCCAGCAGGATTAGTATTTTTTTTTTTTTACACTTGGTGTATGCATGTGTAACCTAATAGAAATTCTCTGGAGAGTTTTTTTTTCTTTTTCTTTTTTTATTGCCTCAAAGGTCAAAAGGTCAAAGATCAAGTGAAAGTGCTTAACTAACTTTTTCCTCCATATCTCGGAAGTGGCTCAATTTATCGTGAAACCTACTGCATATCTATGAATGTTCTACCTGAAAGTGATTATCTTATGAATTTTAGGGTCTAAGGTCAGATGAACATGGTAACAATTTACTATTCAGTACAGAAATTGCACTTTTTCTCCATACCGGTACCATGAAAATTACTCAATGCATAAATGTATGAATGGGTCAAAGTCAAGTTAAAGTCCTTAAATCCCCAAATACATGCTCTCCTATTCATCAAATTAAACCAAGTTCAAGGAAGGTGAACATTCAACACATTTCTGACAAACTTGTCATTTCAATATTTTGCCAGTTTTGTGAAAATGTAATCACACATTGTCCACATGTACTATCTAGACCTATTAGGAGAATCATGCATTATGGCGGAGGCATACCAGTCGCCATAGCGACATTTGTAGTTGACCTATATTGTACATTTTGCTACAAAATGCTACTCCTTCGCCATTTCTTACCTGATTTCGATTCCGTTTGCTTTATGTGATGGCACTAGGTGAGGGCTTCAAAACTTCTACACAGAATTTTGACCTTTGACTTCTTCGACCTTTGACCTTGATTTTTTACCTATATTGTACATTTTGCTTCAAAATGCTACTCCTTCGCCATTTCTAACCCAGATTTCGATTCCGTTTGCTTTATGTGATGGCACTAGGTGAGGGCTTCAAAACTTCTACACAGAATTTTGACCTTGACTTCTTTGACCTTTGACCTTGATTTTTGACCTATATTGTACATTTTGCTACAAAATGCTACTCCTTCGCCATTTGTAACCCGATTTCAATTCCGTTTGCTTTAAGTGATGGCACTAGATGAGGGCTTCAAAACTTCTACACAGAATTTTGACCTTTGACTTCTTTGACCTTTGACCTTGATTTTTGACCTGTATTGTACATTTTGCTACCAAATGCTACTCCTTCACCATTTCTAACCCGATGTCGATTCCGTTTGCTTTATGTGATGGCACTAGGTGAGGGCTTCAAAACTTCTACACAGAATTTTGACCTTTGACTTCTTTGACCTTTAACCTTGATTTTTGACCTATATTGTAAGTTGGCTACAAAATGCTATTCCTTCGCCATTTCTAACCTGATTTCGATTCCGTTTGCTTTATGTGATGGCACTATGAGGGCTTCAAAACTTCAACACAGAATTTTGACCTTTGACTTCTTTGACCTTTGACCTTGATCTTTTCACCTATATTGTACATTTTGCTACTGAATGCTACTTCCGGCGGGGACATATATTACGCACCGCGTAATTTCTACTTTTCCTTGTTAACCATTGCAACTGATTGACAAATTACTCTGCATCAATGTACATTGTAAATAGGTTCAGAATTGATAAGTGTTTTAGAAGAAGCCATGACAGACTAAATCATTGGCATACACACTCAAGCAGGATTCAAACCTACGACCTCCTGATCCCGGACTGGCGTCTTACCCACTAGACCACCGAGCATGCAGCAGGAACTGCATAGTTATTCAAATTGATGAAATTCTTCCATCCAGTTGTCTTTATTGCACCTGACTGACAAATTGCCCTACAGTGACATAAAGAAGCACTGAATTGATTAGTGTTTTAGTAGGAGCCATGACGATTTACTCAAGGAGTATTTGAACCTATAACCTGATCATCTCAGATGGTTGTCTGGTAATTAATCATCAATCAGTTGCAGTAAAAACTTGATGGAAGAAATGTATCAATTTGAACTTTTAACCACAAAGCATCTAAACTGCCTACATCAGCACAAGACCCACATGTGTTTGTGTTTATGTGTGCAGGTGTTTGAAAACGTCAATTTCTCTAGATCATCCTGTATAACTAGTATGCTACCCCAACAAGGTATATTCAACAGTGTTTGATAAGAACTGTGTTTCCTAGTGAGATGTTAATAAGTGTACATGATAGATGTATTGCAAAATAATTCTATGTGCACACAGGTTGATAATAAAAGTTATACCAACTCTGTGATTTTCTCCTTGTCATTACAGCACTAGGGATCAGTGACACTGTGGGTAATTTTGAAGTTGGAAAGGAGTTTGATGCACTGCTAGTCAACTTGAAGCCTTCTGACAGTCCTCTGGATGTCTTTCAAACAGAGCAGTACTCTGATTCCAAAGAGGTGAGGAGATGGATAGTGCCATGATACTTTTTGATACATCTTTGTGCAGTAATGCAGAGAAGCAAAATGTGAGAAACGGGGTCAATTCTAATCATCATTTCAAGAGTTTCATTTCTTCTTCTTCTTCTTCTTCTTCATGGATACTGTCCAACATCCCAATATACCCATGGGCCAACCAGAACGGGTGTGTGCCCATGTTGATGGTGCAGAGAGAGAAATTAGAAGTGAATTGTTTTGCTCATGAATGCTGCGGAGAACTGCTGTTTTGAGAGTATCTTTGTTTTTGACATCTGTGATTGCCGATGGCAGCACTCATATATTTTTAGATGAGTAAGATTATTTTGGTTAAAATTTTATATTGTTCTTTACAAAATTGATGTTGCAAAAGTTGTTGAAAAGTGTTCCACATCTTGATGAGCAGATTGCACAATGTAATGTGTACTTTGCATCAAAAATTCCCCCAGAATTATAACTTGTTTGGAGCACTGATCTTTCATTGATGGCTAATTGGTTTTTGCACAACCATTTGATATCAAATGTGTAGAAATGTATACATGATGTTAGGATCACAAGCAAGATTAACACCCTATTCCAGTTTGAATATGTACATAATACAGGTAATGCAGACCTCGAAAGAGTTTATGAATGTGAATACCTTGGTGTCATTATCAATTGCTATCAAATTTGTTCTCAGCAAATTGAAAGGCTTAGTGTAAGACTTGCAGCCATACAAGTTGACTTTTTAATTGATCGTTGGAAAAAGCAAGCATTAATTCTCATCTTCAAACTGCTCAACAATTGTTTTTACCAGAATGATATGTGAATGTGTAGAGAAGAGAGTAAGTCACTATGATTTATGTAGCCATTAAGATATCCTTAATCTAATAAAGTCAGAATAAAATATTCTTTCTTAAAAATAACACTCTATATTCAGCATTAAGATTATTCAATACATTACCAACAGAAACAATTACCTTAAGTTTGCAAATTGATTTACTTGATTGTGTCATTTTTCTTTTATTCCCAAATGTCTGTAATTATCGTCTCCCAGTGTAGACTTGTCAATTATGTAATTTGTTTGTTTTTTTCATCTACCTGCACTTGTATTAGATGACTCTTTATCTCTTTTTTTTAAATGATTTTGAGTTCCTTGTTTGTTTGTAGGCATTCTTTTCATTGTATGATTTCTGTGTTGTATTTTTGTTACATAATATGTTATCACTTCACAGCCTCGCTGAAAAATAGCTTATGGCCGATAGCAAGCTTTTTTTTTTTACCGTGGTAAAATAAATGAATTGAATTCATCTCAACTCAGTATGATTTAGACTGCTTTGAATTGACATGCATACTGCTATTAGTTATTTTCTTGTTCTCGTAATTGATATTTCAGGATATGATCCAGAAGTTCATCTTCCTGGGTAAGTGAATTGAGGGTCTTAGAATACCACCAGCACCACAACAGATCCAGCTTTGAATGCCACACATTGTCAATAATGTTCTCCACCTGGGTATCCCCTCTCCACGGTCAATTGTATGTGCCATCAAACAGTGCAAAATATCAGTCGAACTTCAGATATGAATAAAGAATGTGCTGGGCTCTTTTGTATATACTAAATTGGCATTCTCATGGAGTCAGCGAAAGTCAAAATCTTTTAGTGAGCTCAGCCTTGATCGCTACGTAAGTCTTCATACAAGTTTTGTAGCAAGACAAGTGCAGTACTACGCTGGAAGAATGTAAATTAGACCAAAATACACACAGTTTTGATTGAGAAAAAGAATAGATGTTGATAAAAGAAGCTCTACTCTTTTGATAATAGTAGTTTTTCTGGTGAGCACAACAGAAATAAACATCAATGACTTTAGGCTTGAATTGTAGGCATAATTTTCTATACTTAATAAGAACTTGGTATATTAGGTTCCCGTATATGAGTTGATGCTTTAGGAACCTGTTAAGATTGATGCTGCTGAAAAAGAAAGAAAATTATATATGATATGAATGTATGTATAAATTGTAGTAATAGCTTCATTTTTTTTTTAATGTATCAAGTGAGGTATCGTTGCAGAGATGACCTTACCTTTAAAAAAAAATGATAATAATGTTAAAAAAAAATTAAATTAAAAAAAAATGGAAAAGGTGCTAATAGACTTTTACATTCAAACTCTATCATCAATGCACTATACTGGCAGACTGCCAGATTAAATTGATAGTTATTTTACCCACTGGTCTTAGCATATGATTTTACAGGGAATACATCCTGCAAAGAAATCTTTGTAATTCTTTTGTTTGTTTGTTTGTTTGTTTGTTTGCTTGCTTGCTTGCTTGTTTGTATTTTACTGTAATGGAAGAATTTCCCAAGGAACACAATTTCTACCAGCTCTACCAGCCAAGCAGTTCTAGTGGCGTGCCTCGGGGCAGCATTCTCGGGTCGTTGTTTATTTACACTAAATGACATAGCCATAAATCTGTTAAGAAGTGTTCCCTTCCACTCTACGGGAATGACACTTGTTTATATTGTGCCATCAAAGACCGAAGAGTATTAGAAAAGGTTATCAATGATGATGTCAAATGGTTCTTGGATAATAATTTTCTTCTTAATATAGAAAAATGTCATTTTATGTTGGTCGGTTCAAATGGATTGTTATGCAAGTTTGAAAATGTGCATCTTTCCATTCAAAACAGTAAATTGCAAAGAGTTTCCCCAGTGCAAATATCTTGGAGTTATCCTTGGCAGCAGTTTAACGTGGACACCCCAAATAGAAGAAGTGAAGAAAAAGACTCTGAAAATGTTTCACTCGGTAAAACGTGTCCATCAGTACCTCGTCAAGAGAACCTCATTGATTCTTTATGATTCAGCCACAGTTGGACTATTGTAGTATGGTTTGGATGAATGGTCATGCTTCCCAACTAGCAAAGCTTCAAACATTACAAAACAGGTGTCTCCGCTTAATCCTGGGAGTTGATGGCCATTTCAATAGAGAAGCTCTGTATAGTACCTCGGATGTCAAACCATTGAAAAATCGACGGGAGATTTAGGCCTTGACAATCACTTTAAATTGCTCCATAACCTTGCCTCTGATTCACTGTCTTCCAGGATTCAGTTTAGATCTCAGTTTTATTACAATCTCTGCAACGATAACACCACTGTTGTTCTCCCAAAACCATGATCCAATTTTCTAAGAAAAAGCACCCTTCATTCAGCTTCTAAGCTCTTTAATGATCTCCTTATAAGTCTTAGGACAATTAATGATATCAAATTATTGATAACAGAAGTAAGACTTGTATGATTGTAGCAATTTATATTCAACTTATATCCAAGTGTTAATTTTGTACATTCAAATATTTGCTTACAGAACAGGTCTGTCAATTCATTTGACCCCCCCCCCCCCCCCGTCTCGTTAAAAGCTCGTCTGTCATTTCGAAACGTCTTAGTTTGTTTTCACTGTGATATTATGATTGTCAATTTTTCAAACATTTGTGTATTTCTGTATAATTTTTTTCCTCAGTTTCATTATGATTTCTAATGTTTGTTGTATATACATTTTATGTTACACTTTTCATGTTACACTTTGTATTCTTTGTGACTTTTTCACTCTTTCCTATTTTAGTGTTCGTTTGTAATGATTATTACATGTTCTTATTTGCATCCTCTTCATTGTATGATTTCTATGTTTTGTTATCATTTCACGGCCTTGCTGAAAAAACAGTTTTTAGCTGATAGCAATTTTTTACCGTGATTAGATAATCTCAAACTCAAACTCACAATCTGCAGTGTATTCAAAAGATGCTATTCGATAGTCATCTCTAGAGACAGGAGTAGGTTAGTTGCTGTACACAGGCTCTGAATTAATGATTTTATACTTTGTATTGGGTACAAAGCTAAGTACAATATGAAAGAGCCCACACAGGCTGGTGTTTTGATAGTGTTAAGCTCACCCAAGTCAAGAATTCAAGTGAAGTCCAAGAATGGTTGCAATGCAAAGATCTTCATCAGATCCAGCTGTACAGTAGTAGAACCAAGGTGATGTGTGATACCTCCTTGAAAGAAATTAAAGTCATTGTGATTGCATGTAGATACTCTATGAAAGATGAAGAATGTGTTTATGACTGTAGTGGCGGTGGCCTTTCAAGACACTTTCTAGGGTTACAAGTTTGGATAAAGTGTGCCATAGTAGAAATCAACATTTTCAATTCCTCTTATCAGTATGTATTATCAGATGATCAGCAAGCAGGACCCCACAGCCAATTATGAATTTTTTGTATCATCTTCTAAATTTTTCCCTATTTTTCAGATCCACCTGTAGCACAGTGAAGTCTGTTATGGGTTTAGATAGTATACGAGCTGGACACATTTTGTTCTGTTTTGTTCTGTTTTCCAGAACAAAGGCAGTGGTGTCCCATAAAGTCTTTTATGTGAATGCCATGTTAAGTCAACTGTTCACCTGTTCCTTACGGGAACCATCTCGTAGACAGGAGTGTCTGCATTCATTGCTTAAGAACAAGTCCACCTTCATATACATGTGGATTGAGTGAATGCAGCAATATTTGTAGAACACATCAGTGAAAGTTTGGGGAAAATCAGACAATGCGTTCAAAATTTTATGAATTTTTAAAGTATCTGCACAGTCATTGCTGCATGAGAAGACTAGAGTGTATGATGTCACATGTATACAAGGTTATAAGGAAAATATAGAGAAATTCACAAAATGTTACTTTTCGAAAAAAAAGTGCATATTTCCTTGACTTATTCCCCTTGCCGTCTGAAAGAGGGAAGTCAATTGTTTTTTTATTATGTGAAAAAAGTGAAAATATCTTGAATTTTCCTTTTAATATACTTTCTTGATATAGTTGTACACATGTGACATCACAATCTGTTGTAGTCTTCTCATCCAGCCTTGATTAAAGGGGATTGCTAGTAACCGATCAGTGGGAATCGGTGGGAATGCTGAGGGATGATTGTTCCAATCCTTGTGGGATTCATTTAATAGAACATTATATATCTACTGTTGTGTGAAAATTATTTGCTTCAGAATGGTCTCATATTCAAGTAATGTGCAGATTAATGCCCCGTCACTGACCAGGCACGCTAACCTGGAAACATTGAACTGCACATTACTTGAAAATTATACCATTCTGAAGCAAACAATGTTCACACAACAATAGATATATATAATGTACTCTTAAATGAATCCCACAATGATTGGAACAATCATCCTCCAGCATTCCCACTGATTCCCACTGATCACTTACTAGCCATCCCCTTTAAGGAGAAACTTCAAAAATCCATAACTTTTAAACTTATTGTCCAATTACCTCAAACTCTTGCTGATGTGTTCTATTAGTATTGCTGCATTCACTCAATCCACATGTCTATGAAGGTGAACTTGTCCTTTAAATTCATGTTTATTTATGTTATGCTGACCAGAAAAAATTTTATCAAAATATTAGCCTTTTTTCTATCAATACCTGTTCTCTTTTACACTCTATCAAAACTGTATGTATTTTTGTCTGATTCATCTTTTTCCCATGTAGTAGTGCATGTGATTTGCTATAGAATTCGTATGAAGACGTACATAGACATCAAGGCTGAACTCACTTGATTTTGACTTTTGCTGACCCCATTTGGGTGCCTTTATAGTGTATAACAAGACTCTACGAGCCCGTCAGTGGATGCTGTATCAATAATCTGCTGTCCAATAAATATTTTGCATTGTTCAATGGCACATGCAGTTGACCATGGAGAAGGGATACATGTACCACTTGACTGCTTTCGCACAGGCAAATTGATACCAAAATGTTCGTTCTTTGTTGACTGGCAAAAAAAAAAAAAAAAAAAAAAAAAAAAAATATATATATATATATATATATATATATATATATATATATATATATATTGGTGACATTGAAGGCTCTCAGAGAATTGGGGGAGAAACAGGTTATTCAAACTGAAGCATGTCCCGATGTTAGCCAATAAGTAGGGATACTGAGGGCTAGAATGTGGAGAATTTCAGTCATTTTTCTATTCAGTGAAATACAAATGTAGCTACACAGTGGACTCCCGTAAATCTCCCGAGCAAATAAACAACAAAAAACATAGAGCTGGTATTGTTGCGATCTGAATTTTTACTTCGTTGTAGCCACAATTTTGTTTTAACTGTATACGTAATAACAGGAGTGCACTGTATTTGCCTCATAAGTTCCTTTGCTGCAGTATTTCCTCTTGATATGCCTTACCATGTAAAAATGTTTTCAAAACTCTCTCCATGACTGATTCTTTTCATTTTCTTTTTCTTTCCCTTTTTCTTTTTTAACTGCCAGTGAGACACAATTCGATTCACTGATAATTGAAGGAGATTTGTGTCACAGAATGGCAGAGTTACACCTGTGAAACTTGGTATCAGAAAGACAATATATTGCTCTCTTTTTTTAACAGGAGATCATCATGACTGAACAGGTACCACCATCAATACAATCTGTTAAATTTCATTCTCTCTCTTTTTCACAATATCTTTTCTAAACATGTAGGAGATGATCGGAACATACAGGAAGTGTATGTTAAGGGAAGGAGGGTCAAGCCATTTTCTGATGATGCAGCGAATGGAACAGCAAAGAAAGTGTGAAGAAATACATACCAGATGACAGATTATGAAGAACATGGATATTGTGCTGTTGTACCTCTTGCATCGTGCTTACTGACATCTTGAATGGGGTGAAATAATGCTGAACTTTTTTGTAAAGACGATTATTCTTGAATGGCGATTTGTATTTTTTCTACGGGCTCTAAAAGCATATAGGCAAGTAATAGTGCAGCTTATCCTCCGTGTGCTATGGTATTACTTTATGTGGTTTATTAGTTACTCCATTCAATTTAAGTGGAGAAAGAGAATAACCAGTGGTAAATTGATATAAATAATTTGGGTTTTGTATATGGTCAGAATGCCCTAACTTTGCTGTCGCTGCTATTTCGTATACAGATTATTAAAGTGCAATGCATTTTTAGTCTGAGAACTCAATAAATTGTTCAGCTGATGCTGCTGTCAGCCATTGAGGCTGTGATTGGTCAGCTGCTGTCAGCCATTGAGGCTGTGATTGGTCAGCTACCGTCAGCCAGTGAGGCTGTGATTGGTCAGTGTTTGAAAATTGCCAAGTCCAGCCCATGCTTAATCAATAATTGATTCTCTTTTCCTAGTGAGTAAGGGATGTGAATATATCTACTACACAGAGTATACAGATATTTGTATAGCCAACTGTATCTTTAGAATGTCATAAGATGAATGCTTGTCCCTTTCATTAATTTTGCATGCATTTCCATCCACTCTCCTCACACTCTAGGCAACTAGAGGGTTTACATTTCATGTTTGTCTGTATGATCTCTTATACCAGTTTTATATAGTTGTAGGCATGTTAGCTGGTTGAAACCAATTACATTCCTCGGCAATACGGACATTGCAATCTTGAAACTAGCTGTGGTACCGAAAGAACAGTTCTACCTGATACCGTATCATACACTGAGTATGTAGGTCCACAGGTTTATCTCAATGGCATTGTCATTTTGAAACATAAACAACACAGTATTATCACATAGATTACGTGTACATGTAAATTAAAAACTGTCACATCATGTGTGTATCTGCCTCTTTCAAACAACATGAACCAGTGTGCTCAAGGACAATCTCTGATCTGTCGTCAAGGTCAATGGACTTCATCGAGATGTGCGTATAGGGCCAGTATTTATGGCAGTTATAGAAATTGGGTGAGAAATGGAGGGATCGTAGTCTACAGTGTGCATCAGTGGAAGTGCTCTAATTATCAAATTCATGTTTAACCTGTATAGATCTCCTCAGGAGGTGTAACTAATGAACTGAAATAGAGTTGTTTGCTAGGTGGGTCAGGTTAACTTCAATGTGGTTCACCATGCTTGTATGATGCAGCCAATGCTTTCAGACACTTAAAGATGAATTAAGATGATGGTGACTACATGTGCTCTATAATAGTTTGTTGTGGTTGCACTGCACTTGAGGGTACAGTGTATTGCTGTGTATTTATAACATGGGTGTTGAATGCATATTGTCTCACATTCAGAGAAGTGTTGGACAGAATGCAGGCTGTGGTTTTGATTTTTGCTTATCACGGGGCTGCCAACATTGGAAACTACTTGAGAGTGAGACTCCCATAGGTCAATGCTATAATTTAGGAGTCAAAATGAGCGAGATCAATAGAAATGCATGCAAATGAAATAAAGTTTTAGAGTGAGAAAGGACCAAAATGAGTGAGTCTCACTCTCAGTGAGTGAGAGTTGGCAGCCCTGCTATCAACTGATATGTTTATGAACAAATTAAAAATTGGATTGGGTGAACTCTTGCATTATGGGAGTATGTATATCATTAATAAATTTTTACCCTGAAAGGGTGCAATAATTTCTACTTTTTACTTGCCATATTGATTGCCATGAAGAATGTGGTAATTTGTATTTTATGATCTTGACACTCATCCATATCGATGCTTGTTTATTGTTGTTGTTGTTTTCTGCCTCTGCCACAAATTGTTACAGGAGGTGCCTTGTTTTGAGTGTTCGTCCGTCTGTATGTAATAGATTTCGTGGACAACGTAACATAACATTATTTGAGGTATCCAAATGAAACTTTGCATATGAGTGAACTATGAGTGGACGAAGCATTGCCTATCAACTTTTGGGTGCACACGCTCAAGGTCAAAGGTCATGAGTAAGGTTTGAATTCTAAAATGTCACTATTTCCGCTCCACATGTTTACAATGCCTGAAGGTATCTTCATGAATCTTCGTGTATAACAGGTAAAGATTTGCTAGAAAATGTTTAGGCCATGAGGTCAAAGCAGCTGAAAGGTCAAGTGAAGATGCTGAAATTTCACTTTTTTCCTCAATATCTTGGAAATTGTTCAAGGTAACTTCATGAAATGCAGTACATCTACATGTAATGTCTGACTGTGATTCACTGGAGGTTATGTGTCATGAGGGTGAAGGTCAAGGGTCAGGGTCAGAGATGTACCTTAGAAATAACTAAGTGTATACACCTAATGAAATGTGTATGTACTGGATAATTATTCTGTAGGGAAAGATTTGGCATATGTGGTCAGAGCTTACTTTAAAGAGCAAGGACACCTTCATATACATGTGGATAGAGTGAATGCAGCAATATTTGTAGAACACAGTGAAAGTTTGGGGGAATCGGACAATCCGTTCAAAAGTTATGAATTTTTAAAGTATCTGCACAGTCTCTGCTGGATGAAAAGACTACTAGAGTGTATGATGTCACATGCGTACAACGTTATAAGGAAAATATAAAGAGAATTTCACAAAATGCTACTTTTTGAAAAAAAAAGTGCACATTTCCTCGACTCATCACTGATGTACAGTTGTATGTTACGGATAATATTATTTCCCTTGCCTTCTGAAAGAGGGAAGTCAAGTGTCCTTTTATTATGCGAGAAAAGTGAAAATATCTTGAATTTTCCTTGTACTTTCTTTATATACAGTAGTTGTACACATGTGACATCACAAGCTGTAGTAGTCTTCTCATCCAGCAGTGACTAAGCAGAAACTTCAAAAATTCACAACTTTTAAACGAATTGTCCAATTTTCCTCAAACTCTTGCTGATGTGTTCTATTAATATTGTTGCATTCACTCAATCCACATGTCTATGAAGGTGAACTTGTCCTTTAAGAGAAAATTTCACTGTTTTTGTTTATGCAACTGTATTTTGAAAATGGCTCAAAGTATTTTCATGAAAATTAGTGAATACAGAAAGTGATCATTTGTTGATCATAATTATGAAACCATCATTTCACATTGGCAAGATGTTCTTTAGACCTGTTGGGAAAGTAGTGTGAAATAGTGGAGGCATACCAGTCGCCACATTTCTGTCTTAGTTATGTGTAATACTGGAGAAAACCATACACATATAGCATGGCTCGACACTAATTTTTTTTGTCTGGTGGCCCGATGGGGCCACCAAAATCCTAAATTTCAAATTTTTGGTGGCCCGAGAGAAAAATTTGGTGTCCCGAAAAAAAAACCAATAAAAAACATTAAAAGTCCTGTTTTTTTTAATGAGTCAAATATTTAAGTTTTATGATAGTAAGAATTAGAAGTTGGACATATCTACTCATAATAAACTTCAACAAACTTGCAACACTCACTCTCAGGCACTCATTCAGTCCTGTTCATCCATCCTGTAAACAAATTTAACTGCTAATTTCCGGCGCAAAAAGTTACGAATTTATTGACATACTTTTCAAAAAAAAATTGGTGGCCCGAGGCGGGCCACCAAATTTGCACTTGTTTTGAAATTTGGTGGCCCGACTTTCATTTTTGGTGGCCCCGGGCCACCGGGCCACCGTTAGTGTCGAGCCCTGCATATAGCACGGACGTACAATGTATTTCCCTCTGTGCAAGGTCATTTGGAGTGACTAGATAACCCCTCAAAGATTATGGCAAGCAGGTAAAACATTCTGTAGTTTTGTTTCATTGTGTGAGAATCGTAGTCGGAAACACTTTGTAAGCAGAGATGGGAGCTAGAACCTCAAGTGGGGAAATACGTTTTAGAAAACTTTGATATGTATGTATTTTTCTTTCATAATGTTACATGTATTAGTAATGCACATGTTAATCATTTTAATCAATGTCTTCTAGTGTGATGTAATAACAAAACAAAGCAACACACTTCTAAATACAACTTTAATGCTGTCACAGATTGTGTACATCTAATTTGAGTGGGCATTAAATTTCTTATGTAATCACATTGTTTTGCACTCATGACTTTCCTTCTTTCTCTCGATTTCGATATCAAAGTGTGTTTATACTGGTTCCTTCCATCGCAGTGTCCATATAACACACCGCAAATTGACAGCTACTTGATACATGTACTTCAAGTTGGAGATGAGATACATGTACTTCAAGTTGGTCTGTACAGTAGCAAAACGTAATTACATTGCACTTTCTTACTGGTAGCGAGATGCCAGTCTACACATGGTTTGAAGTCGTAACGTAATGCACGTAAATGCACAACAGGCCAGAACACCTGACAGTCAGCATGATACATTTCTTGAGTTCTGTTCTATCTTTAACATAAAAATATAACAGGTTTTCCCGTTCATTTTCAAACTTTTTTTCATTCAGTTCAAGACATTTGTAGTTCAATATCGCCTCGAGAAATCTGGAATATGCCAATCCTAGTGTCAAATTTGCCCTTCGTTGATCATCTTTTTAACAAAGTCTATTCAATTTAGTCATTTGTCACACATTCTCGTAATTTACAATTCAAATTCGTCCGTCACACTCGCTGCACACATAACAGCAAAAGCAATTTCGTCTTTTAGCGATCAATATTTGTCAAACTATCGTCCCATATCTTTTCTGTTCTGATTTCTTGATTATTTCATTTTCCTGCAACCATTCACTTTTTCCCACATTTTATAGGAGTAGCATAATATCCACCCACACAACATATACACGCCCTAATCAGAGTACACACTGGGACAAACATGTTTGTCGCACAAACGAAAACAGTGATCCACGATTTCCAGGCACATTGTGGTGAAAGACAATTTTACATGTATACTGCCCTAGAAAAAAAAAAGACTGTGTGTGTGTGTGTGTGTGTGTATGTGTGTGTGTGTGTGTGTGTGTGTGTGTGTGTGTGTGTGTGTGTGTGTGTGTGTGTGTGTGTTTTGTGGTTGTTTTGGGTTTGTTTGTTTTTTGTTTGGTGGGGGTGGCCGTTTTCCATGTTGAATAAAGTTTGCTTCATACATAAGATGCAATAACATAAAATTAGACAAATAAAAGAGCTCAATTCCAAATATTGTCACGACATGAATTAAAGACTGTAGGCCCTACTGTTAAAAATGCCGAATACCGAGGAAAAGTGAGAAAATGCGGGCTTAGAATTGGTTCACCCTCGCAAGAAAAGACCGCAATACCAACTGACTACATGTAATTTCTTTGAAAAAAAAAATGAAATTGTGCGAACAAAGACGATTCTCACATTCTTCAGTCGACGGGCGGCGTGGACGACTTTAAATGACAAACAAATGGACGATTTTGAATGCGATGTCTTTGAAAATGGTTGACGAAAAACGAATTGCAATGACATTTGAGTAAATTGAAGTTAGGATTTGCATTCTGTGTGCTTCTCGGGACGAATTAGATTTTTTTTTTAAATCTTTGAAATTTATCTTTAAAAGTACGAAAATGGACGGAAAGTTCTAAATATGTATATGTAAATGTACAACGACCCCTGCTTCTTCGTCGTTCTCCTCCATTGGGTCGGAGATGTTTTCTCTATACAACTGTACGTGTATCTCGGAAATGGTTCAATTCGGAGGAATCTTCATGAATCCTAGTACATTTGTACATGTATACATGTACATATGCATGCACTGCCTATCAGTGATTCTCATGGGACATTCTGGTCATGAGGGCAAAGGGCAAGGGTCAAAGGTCAAATAAAAATGCTTGAATCCCATACCTACTCTCTCGTTAAAGGGGAAATCTAGTCCAAATATAAGTTAATGTAATAAAAAAGAGTAAACTCTTACGAGTTCAACGGTAAAAAGTTGACTGAAATGGGATGAAAATCAAGAAAGTTATGACATGTTGAAGTTTTGCTAATTTCTGCTAAACAGTTCTTGTTCTGTGGATATGAATATGCAAATGAGTGAACTAACTATGTCATTACCTCACAATTTTCCATTGATCGTTTAAAAAAAAGACGAAAATTCAATGTTTCTGTCATTGAAGTCTGAAACATGATGTTATTCCTGGTTGAACAACTTCAGAATACAAATGTAGTATCAGTTACATATACAATACCAGGATTCGAGCCTCGGGCGTAATTACGTTTGAATGAAAAACTGGAAGTTTCAAAATTGTATGTAAACAATATATGAGAAGTGGTGAAGGGATGACATGTTCACTTTGCCATTTGCATATTCATATTGACCGTTCAAGAACTGTTCCCTGAAAAATTAGCGAATCTTCAAAATGTCATAACTTCCATATTTTTCACCCGATTTCGATCAAAATTTTACTGTTGAACTCGTAATATTTTTCCCCTTCCTATAAGACTGACTTATATTTGGACCGGATTTCCCCTTTTACAATTTAGCCATCCATCCAAATGAAACCTACTTTAAGGAAAGTAAACACTCAACACATTTGTGACAAACATGTCATTTCATTTTATTTTATTTTATATTACTTAATTTCATTTTTTGCCAGTGAAGTGAAATTGCCGCCTCAACATTGTCAAGACGTATTATGGAGACCTATTTGAAGAACATTGCATGAAGGTAGAGGCCTATACCAGCCCCCATAGCGACTTTTGTAGTTGGTTAATTTCTTTGACAGACATGTCTCACATTTTGTTAAATGATTGTGACAAAATAATTGCATCACTGTAATACAGTAATCATCACTCCCTTTGCTGCCGTTTTATCTTTTTTTTTTTATTGCTCTCATTGTCTGATGGTCGACTTTTAATACTCCATAATGTTTTTAAATGGCGTTGGGCACATTTTCGCCTTCAATCTCTTCATTCTTATTTCATTTAATTTTTACTCATTCCATATGAAAGTACAGCTGTAGATGAATTGAGTGGAACGCTTTGCATAAAACAAGCCTGTATGTTCTGGCTAGATACACGTTTACTTTTTACTTTTGCGTGCACAAGATGAGTCAATGGTAGTCTCTAGATAGCATGTTGCATGATCCACTGATTGTCGATACACATTTTGGAAAGTGTCTTGATAATCTAAGCTGAACTTTCTCTGCTCTTTTTTTTTTTGGGGGGGGGGGGGGAGGACACCAGCCATGCCAGTTACTTTACTGTACAGATAATGTTTTAGGTATGAAATTTCATCAAGTTTTGCTGTGACCGTATTTGACAGAAAAGAAATGATGACTGTTATGTGGTGATAAACTCCTTTTATACATCATGTATTGTGTTTTATTTTTTTTCCCCAAATGCATGGAGCCACTCACCCATATTTTGTGAATGAGATGAACCTCGAATATATATTATGTTGTGCATTCAGCCTTGTTAACTTTCTGAAGGTCTGGATGTAGATAAGAGGAAAATGACCACTACACAGACCAGTTACACAAAGGGGCAATGATGGATAAAAGATTTATGCAAGACGTGGACATGAGACACGTAGGTGGACATTCAAATTATGCATTTCCGAATTCACATTGCCGGCGCCATATGTTTTCAAAAGTGGGGGTGGGGGGGGGGGGGGTGGGGCACTCCAAAAAGGTCTTCAGAACAAAAACAAAGGCCTTACCGCGCTCAGAAGTGATCATTTTTTCTTTTTTTCTAGTGCCACTTCCGGGGTTTAAAAAAAAAAAAAAAAAAAAAAAGGGGGGGGGGGTGACGCCCTATGTATTCCTATGTACGGATGCAAAAAAAAAAAAAGTGGCTGAACAAATTATACAGAAGTGAAATGCATTTCTTTTTATAGCGTATTATAACCAATCTAAAAGTTAAATGCCTAGGTAATTTGCACGTGCGTTGCGTTGTCGACAATTAGATCTGAGATGGCGCTCTGTACGTGCGCGAGGCAGCCGTTTTCTTTGTTCAAGGCCGGGAGGCGAAGTAATTAGTCGTCTTAGCGTTCGCGTCGCAGAATGAGGAGCTTTAGTTTTGCGGCGCGGATGTTTAGACAACGATTGCTTGTAAGTGGCCGTTCTCTTACGTCGTGTTGCAAAGAAGCTTTAGATTACGCGAAAACGAAAATGCAGCCTGCACAAAGTAAAAAAACGCTCCTACAGGATCATTGCATCAAGTATCTCTCTTATGAATTTGAACAGACGCAAAAATGGCCCAGATCCGATCAGAAAACTCAGACGTCACTAGGTCCATTTTAATAAGCGATTTTGAGCGGGTTTTTGTTTGTTTTTTTTTCGTTTTTTTTTCCTTTTTCCTCTCTCTCTCTCTCTCTCTCTCTCTCTCTCTCTACCGTCCGCGTTGCGAAAAGGCTGTAAGCAATATGAGCGCAATTTTATTGCGAGCAATGTTGACGTATACCATAGTGTATACTGAAGACATGCATTATTGTACAATTTGTTCAGCCATTGTCAACCAAGGCCTTGATGAAGGGGAGGCCCCCGAAAATCTGGCAAACGTTTTGGGTGAAATGCCTTGTTATTCATTTTTCTCTCGGACTAGCAATATGTAAATGCCAATACGTTGATAATTAATATCAACATGATGTAGGGCCTACATATCTAACCATGTATACATAATTGTATATAGTGAATAGTGACAAAATCTAAAATTGGCAATTAAACGCTCCATTCATGTGCTTCCCCCGCAGGATTGAGCGTTGAATTGCCAAGTTATTTTTTTAATCATATTATATTTATAAAACACGCACATTTTTGTATTTAATGTCTTGATGTATCGTATAATAATTATGCGTGTGTATTTGCGGGTTGTTTTTTTTTTCTTCTTCTTCTTTCACTGGCTGCCTGGACGTATGTCATAATCCATGTTTTATTAAGGTGTACATGTCGGGAACGTTGGTGCATGCCAACCTGAAGAACACGCCAAGTGATATATACATATCTATATAACATTTAAGTGGTCAGCATTGTTTGTACAAGTAGATGGGTCGTCCTCAGCACAAACCTTTTCACCATATTGTCTTGGAACATATATAGAATAATTTTATTTCATTATTTGTTAGTTATTCAAATTGACACAACGTAAATTTACTTAACAAAAGGAAAGCTATTATCAAAACATGAATCAAGATTTTGTTTCCTATGAAATGTGCACTTCTTTGTCGGAACAAATCGAATATTATCTTCAACAAGCGCACGTTTTATACGCCAAACAACATCTCCAACAGTGCTGCAGTTGTTGACATTAAAGCGTGTACTAAGGATTTTGGTTCAAATTGAGCCGTACCTTTAATAAGGGGTACAAACGAGTGCGCCACGCCACTTCCGCGTCGGAATCTGCTTGAATTCGCCTACACTAATTACGTCTATTCGAATTCTCTCCTGCTTCCATGTACGGGCACCAATCATCATTATGGTCGTTTTGCAGATAATTGTGTCGTAAGTTCCCCCCAACCACCTGCCGCGCCAGCCGCCTGAGGGACTCGCCTGGACGAACAAGTGCAAAGACCCGCCGACATTTCACCAACCTTTTCTGTTCCATGAATATGGCGCAGTCACGCGAATGGCGGGGCATTTTAGTATTAAAGTGTGCTCTGCAGTCAGACAGGAATGACAGACTACAAAATATTAATCGCTCGTGCTAAATCTTCATTCCCTTGTTACACTCTCGTTGTTTTTCATTTCTGTTTTGCTCGATCAAATGTAGTGGCAGTTCGCATCTCACAAGAATAAGAAAATGTGATTTACTTATTCCATACAAAAGTATCGATTAGCAATTTATAGATGTACGACTGTAACGAACAGACTGTTAACAGTGTTTTCCACTTGATAGCAATTTTTTAGCATCCTTATGACTGATGTGCAATACAACTTAACGAAATTATTTCAGAATATTTTCCATTCTCAAAAACATGCTTCAAAACAACGCCAACATAATGGCCGGGCGTTTTCATTGTCCCGGATATGCAAATGAAGCAATGAGGAAATGAGCTGGTCGAATGAGTGATGGTCTAGCGGCATGTAACGTCCATCGGAAGGCGATCCATCAGTTCCGTTAGCTCCCTGGCTTCTCTATCAATCTCATACCGCTACTGCCTTAATAATTGAACTTAACTCGATCTCCTTTGCTCGCAACCCTACTCACACGGCACTAAACTGTTTAAATGGATGAAGAATTTAAACACAAGGCAGCATACATAATATATACACACACTTCATCATTCTAAACATCAAGCTAAATTGGGAATGACCACGTTGTGTTAACATTTCATAATTATGATTTTACTAATGGCTGAGATAAGTTCTTGCTGATTCCACAATGTAAAGCAGATTAGTCATAAAAGAAGATAGTTAAGTCACTGAGGAATGAAAGTCATGTGCGTCTCAATCATTAGATAGCAAATCTGAAATGGAAAGATGTTGACTTTATGTAATGTTGCACTCTTCAAAAAAATACCTCTAGCATGTAAATTTAGAGCAGCTGCTTGTTCTCTGTACTGGCGCACGGTGAAACGTTCTACTCTACACCCGTCCGCATCAGATGCTGACGTCATGGAAATCAATGATCATGGTTGTTCTTAATTCTCATCATACGTTAATTGCATTCATCAGTAGTTGAGAAAATTTTATATGAAGAACAGAAAATAATCGAATATTTTCAACTTCAATCTATTTCTGCAACTTTTTTTTTCAAAAACACGGTGTGCAAACAAAAAGTACAATAACAATGATTTTGGTTAAATTACATTTTCTAAGGAAGATCAAGCGTTCAAACAAAATTTAGTCATTTATAGAAATATTTTCACTTTCATGGCCTGCTCCAGGTTGCAAGGCCGTCAAAAAAAAAAATACTTAATGATGTTTGACGAGATGACAGCCCTTTTCCTGATAGAACGACTAGAAAACTATTCTTGAGGATTTACTTCCCATAAGAAGGGGTGTATATGAAAAAGTACAAGTATTGGGTGGGATACGAATAGCCAAGTTTGTTTGTATTTTACTTGAATAGAGTGGAAAGTACAATAAATTAACATGACTTTACAAATCTTTTGCAAGTATCGATACTGCGCTATCTTTAAATGTATTCTATCATAATTTTTCTAATTCACAATTCAAGGACAAAATTTATCACCATTAACTTTCTTTTTCTTTTTAATACACGTTTTTTATTCTTTTTTTTTTAAGATGTGAACTGCTTCAGATGATTAGGGAGAGCATTCCATATGTGAGATCCATAATGTATTACGGATTTATCGACCCCCAGAATTCGTGGGTTATCTACAGATGAATATTAATGTATGTAGGGTTGGAAATGAATGAATATTTTTGTTGTATGTAAAGTTACTATCAAAAGCTTTAGGTAACATGTTTTTGGTATATTTAAACATGAATGTTACTGTTTGAAAGGCATTGATATATCTTTTTGAGGACTGTCTTATGAACTAAAGGATCAGTATGTGCTATGAAGGTTAAATTTGTACACATTCTCACGGCTTCCTTTCGCAACATTTTAGAGACAAAAATATTTTACCCTGCACAATATTCCTATTCTTGTAACTAACTCTGAAGATATATTAGCTGCAATTCCAGGTTAAATGATTATCATATATTACTCCTAAAAATTCAATATAATCCATTTTATTTAATGATAAATCGTCAACCTGTATATATCGTCAACAATTTACTGAATAACATTGGAGTACCTATAAAATTTGAAAATGCATGAAATTTGTTTTACCAATATTCAGCGATAATTCATTACATTTAAATCAAAATGATATTCTCTGCAATTCTAAATGCAATTACTGAATCGGGTTGTGATGATTCTTATGGGATTAAGCAGTAGTGTCATCCGCGAAAAAAATTAAACTTAAAAAGGTCAGTGAATCTTGTTACAAGTATCAAAAACAAGGGCCAAGTATCTAGCATTGAGAGACTTCATGTCATATCCCGTGGTTCACTGGACCCAATTACATGTACCTATACGAGTTAATCATCCCTTTCGTAACGACAAAGATGATGATTATTTGCCAGTCCTTGCACAATCATGTGCGCACTCTCTTCCATCCGTTCTCACACGCTTTACCACCTCACCAATATGACTGTATGCACAAAAATCGGACACACATTTTGCACGATTTTTCCATTAATGTAGCCTGCAGAAAAAGATCAACTTTACAGATCA
Source organism: Diadema antillarum (assembly GCF_040938485.1). NCBI lineage: Eukaryota > Metazoa > Echinodermata > Echinoidea > Diadematoida > Diadematidae > Diadema > Diadema antillarum. Next base: position 128,876 of record NW_027270912.1, read on the forward strand.
AGTCTGCCAGTTCTTTAAATTAGGAAAAACAATTAATAACAAAGTTGGTGTAATGAGTTGGAAGCGTCAATATAATGTATTAATTTGTAGAAAAAAAAATATTAATTTAAAAAAGCGTATATAGTCATTCATATTGGATGTACACTAGTACAGCAAACACTTCGAATAAAACGTTAAGAAACTAATAAGAAATGCAGAAATCTATTTTCATATTATGCCGGGTTCCACCACGAAGATGGCCCCTTGTAATTTTGCAGCATAAAAATAGGCTGTCATAGTACACAACAGTCATGATAAATCTTGCCACTCTCTGACTAAACAGCAATCACGCTGATTGATAAAAGAACAACTTAATAAAGAAGACGTAAAAAGTTATATGCAGTCATGTGATTTAAGCTACGTTCAGAAAGTTGTTGCTGCCCACACTTCACAGAAATGTCTAGGAATGAGTTGTATGACTGTAATATTATGCAGTCGGCATACAGAACACATCGCAGCACTGCCATCAGTACGAAGCTACAAAATGACATCCAAGCCTTTGATTTGCGTCAGGGTGTTTTAGTTGTATTGGATCTCACAGATGCTTTTGACACTGTTGACCATATATAAGGGGTTTTCTATGTTCGTGTGTTTTTGTTTTCTTATTCTACAATAATATCGATTCTGCCTTTCTGGTATTGTTCTCAAGTAGAGAGCTGGATATCGCGTGTCAGCATTCAAGGAAACCTTTCTTAAAGTAGTAGGCCCTATGTGATAGATTCACAAGGTTCATTGTTAGGTCCCTTTCTTTTCAGTGCATGTCTCGTCAAAACTCCAACTTCATACGATTCAAAGAAAACATTGACCTTTGTTACATATATGCAGATGATACAAATCTACACTGGCGTATGATATTCGCTCTCGAAAAGATATCAAAAAGCACTTTCTTGCATCTCACCGTGTACTTTGCTGATCTATGTAAGTGACTGGATGTCTGCCAACTTAACGCAACCTACAGAACAGAACTCCGCCTTCGATAGCTCTTCAGTAATCTGCACCATCTCCTTACCTTAAATTTGTTAAAGGACAAGTCCACCTTCATATACATGTGGATTGAGTGAATGCAGCGATATTAGTAGAACACATCAGTAAACGTTTGGGGAAAATCGGACAATCCGTTCAAAAGTTACGAATTTTTAAAGTATCTGCGCAGTCACTGCTGGATGAGAAGACTGTACTACAGTGTATGATGTCATATGCGTACAACGATGTAAAGAAAATAAAAAGAGAATTTCACAAAACTTCACTTTTTTAATAAAGTGCACATTTCTTGAACTTGTTACTGACATATGTTAAGGGTAATATTATTCCCCCTACTTTCTGAAAGAGAGAAAGTTAAGTGTTCTTTTGTTATGCGAGAAAAGTGAAAATATATTTAATTTTCATTATTCTTTCTTTATATCGTTGTACACATGTGACATCACAAGCTATAGTAGCCTTCTCATCCAGCCAAATTGAGTGAGCAGAAACTTCAAAAATTCATAACTTTTGAACGGATTGTCCAATTTTCCTCAAACTCTCACGGATGTGTTCCACTAATATTGCTGCATTCACTCAACCCACATGCTATGAAGGTCGACGTTTCCTTTAAATGGGACGAAAACAGTTCAAGCCATCCCCTTATTAGTCTGGCTTCCAGACCCTCTGCTTGTACTATTCTGCTGTACAGAATATTAACGCCCTCAACGTCGAAAACTGGAGGAGGTTAAGGTGGATTTGTCCTGCAGAGGCAAAGACGGGGGCAGAGGGCACATTTTTGGGAAGGGACTACAGGGCAAAGGGTCTGGAAACCAGACTATCCCCTTCTCTATAATTATACTGAAGTCACCGGTGACGAGCTTGGGTGTGCACTTGGATTCTTACGATATCATCAACGTGCAGCACATTGTTCCCCTTGTAATTTTTTATTTCAAAGTTTCTGTAAGAAGCGCTGTCTTTGCCAACGTTGGTTAATGTGTATGAATTCCAGGTTGAATACTAATGATTTTACGTCAGTGTCCATCTTTTCATTATATATTCAAGTGATCAGCGTTTATTAGATATACATTATTACACTAGATTCTGCATGGGTAGCTTCTCTGGCTTTTCTCCCTATACATTTTCGTGTGTACTCGAGCTCATTCCCTTCATGCTCTTATGAAAGATGACACCTAACCAAAATTACTAACACTGGGAATAGCATTAAATGCTGGATGTAAAGAGAAAAACCTTCTCCTTCCATGTAATTACAGAGTAGATCTTTTCTCATGGATACCACTTGTAGCGAACATATAGTAGGTCTACAAGAGTCTCATAGTGTTTTTTTTTTTTTTTTGGGGGGGGGGGGGGGGGGGAATCAAGCACAAATTTCCTGTACCTGGAGGTTCGTTAATCCGAAAATGAAAAAGGGTTCGTTAATCCGAACATTTGTGGCGTTATTCCAAAGGTTCGTTATTCCGAAGGTTCGTTAATCCGAAAATGAAATAGGGTTTGCTATTCCGAAGGTTCGTTTATCCGAAAATGAAATAGGGTTCGTTACTATGAAGATTCGTTAATCCGACAATGAAATAGGGTTCGTTATTTGGAAGGTTCGTTGATCCGAAGTGATATAGGGTCCGTAACGAACCTTCGGAACAACGAGCTTTGTTTCATTTTTGGATTAACGAACCTTCGGAATAACGAACGTTATTTCATTTTCGGATGAACGAACCTTCGGAATAGCGAATCTTCGGAATAACGAACCTTCGGAATAACGAACCTTCGGACTAAAAAAACCTTCGGAATAACAAACCTTCGGAATAACGAACCTTCGGAATAACGAGCTGTAACCATCAAGCTGATAAGGGGCTCCTAATAAAGGGGGGGGGGTAACTCTGTGAAATGCTATAGGTAAATGAATTGATATGTAATCAAAAATAGACAGAAAATGAAATGTATATCTCATCGCCTCAGTGCTTTTTTATTTTATTCATGTTTTCTTTTTAAAAAATACAAAGCAGGCACACTCAGTTTGTTAACTGCTTTACAATGGCGCCCTGTCTATACACAAAATATAAAGTTACAATACATTCATAGTAACATGATTCACACAATTACAGATCAGTGGCAGAAACAAACAAGCAAACAAAAAAACTTAACTACATTTCTGTTACGTATGATACTAAATATATCAAAGGTTATACGGCCTAAGCAATTTGGAAAAGGGGAGAGTACCATAAACAAAACAAAACGAAATGTCTAATGGGTGTGACAACGAGAAAGAAAAATAGAGAAATACATCTTGCTGGATTCACGAGAGAAAAAAAATAAAGCATGCGGATAAATCTTGAATAATTTGTTTTGAATATATTCAGAGACGAAAACAATTGTACTGTAATTGGGAGTTTGTTGAAAATAGAGCTACCGGTGTACGAAAAGGAACGTTTCTTACATTGTTCTGATTCTCATTAGTAACCAAACCTTTATACTAGTGATTTTCTTGTTGATGTAAGGTTTATTGACAACACAAGTAGGGCTGCCTTCCTTACTTGCGTGTTAATGCAAATGTCTCATACATGTAGCTGACTATTCTATCTTGCATGTCGCATTTATCGTGTTCTGTTCCATTTTATTTGCTCAGGCAGTATACAGTACAGGGGTGGATCCAGGAATTCCGTAAAGGGGAGGTGCCTTTACAAAATTAAAGGAGGAGCACGCGCACTCCCATCCCCCCCCCGTTTTTTTTCTTTTGTTTTAAAAAGAAATAAAGAGGGGTACGCCCCCCTATATGGACCCGCCACTACATTATGTATACACAGTTGGTGCAACGAAATAATTATACAGCTAGCTTGCAACCTCTTTCTTGCACAGGTTGAACAGGTGATGCCCCATCACTTTAGCAGCGCAGGAAACACCCGCCCGAAATACTACACGTCTTTTAGGTGTAGACCGGTCAAAGCTCTTTTAGGTTACCAGCATCAAAGCGCCTTAGTTTGCACAGGCTTGCAGGTCGTGCAACGGCGAAACAATGCAGAAATCGCTTCATTTTCTAGGACAAGTATTTTCTTTTATATGAACGCATTCTGAAATCAAAACATACCGAAGCATTGTTAAAAGTGTCGGGTCAGATTTCCCTGTTCGTCTCGTTTGATGACTACTTAAAGTGAGTTGATATAAAAGCGGCTCATTGTGTTAACAGAGTAATAATCAATTTGTGTGAGGCTTGTTTTTTGTTTTTGTTTTGTTTTTTTTTACCAATCGTTGCAAGGCGTCGCAATGAAATTTAGGTTGCCGCGATCTGAATGATATTACGATTGCACTATTGCTGACCCGCAAACATTCTCTAGATTATGACAATGTGTTAATGCGATTGTGCTGTGCTGACACTATGTACAATGGTATCACATAACAAAGCACAAGAAAAAAAGGCTATGTTTAAAAGTTCATCCCTTGAAGCAGGCGCTAAAATTCTCTTCAGCTCCATCGACATATTTAGACAGAGTGCACGAGACAGGTGTTGGTCAATATAACATCCGACCAATATACTTTCCAGAATGCCGCGGGGATTAACATGATGGATTACCCCAAATTCTACCTTTCAAGCAGCTGGTTGATAATTATAAAACTGCAGATCAAGTATCCCAATTCGTTTTCTTGAGGCGACACAGATTGAATAACAAGTATACAGTAGGCCTATCTACTGTCAGTTTCTAAGACGGTGTTTATGGATGTGACAATAGTATCTACAAAAAAAAAAACCTTATAGAAATGGGAAATAAACAAGATAATGATCATGATGATAGCGTGATATTATTGCAATTAACTCGCAAAGTAAAACCTGTATAAAGTAATGTTTTCGTTAACTGCTGTAATAAGATTCATACGTTTAATAGACATTAATTAACTTTTCAAAATCGTGTTGAGAGAATCAAATACAAATCCTTTCTGTTCTATAAAATTTCTATAATTATAATAATAATGATAATGATAATAATGATAATAATAATAATAATAATAACAATAATAATAATATTGATAATAATAATAATAATTAATTCTATAAAACTTATGTTTCCTCATTGTTTCGCGTCATTATGGGTTTGTATATGGAAATAACAGACCAAATTTGTTGAAGTGTTGTAGTGTAAATCTATCTAAGCACATATTTTCAATTTCATCAACAACACCATGGTGCCACTTTCGAAATGCACACACACCATTGCACTGTTACGTACGTCTGAAAAGTAATCGGTATAAGCCATGAACAAAGGCGTAATTCGTTGATTTAATCGCCATGAAACATTCATGCTGGCATGTCTGTATTACATTTTTAGGTCTACACGTTTTGAATTACCCTGAATGTCCGATCAATACTTTCAGCAAAAGAAAAGATCATTGAAGGGATTATTCATTATGGATTAGAATGTTTAATTAGTGAAGTTCGATCGGGAACTTGTGTTAGGGAATGACCGTACCAGAGTGCTTGCTGTCGGTAGCATGTGTTTTACACTGAGGACCTTTTTTTCTTTTTTTCTTTTTTTTTTTGCTTGTCAGCTAAAAAAAAAAAAAAAAAAACGGAAATGGAAGGGGAGAGATGAACTGAGGATTTGCTTGTCAGCTGAAGAAATCCGGAAATGGAAGGGGAGAGATGAGCTGAGGACCTTTTTTTTTTTTTTGCTGGTCAGCACATGAAACCCGGAAGTGGGCCCCCACACTTTTGAAAACGCTCCGCCGGCCCTGGGTATAGGGCCTAATGATATGAATAATCGAGAGTATCAATGAAATCTAAAGCATATCTGCATGGTATTTTGCTATGAGCAAAACATATTTGGGTCATATCCAGAGATATTGGTTGGTTTTTTTTTTTTCTTTTCAAATATTGGTCATCCACCTGTAGCAGCCAGGCACTGGAGTGATCGACAGTCAAGTGACGACTATTGTAGAATAGGAGCTTCAAAGTGACCATCATTAGGAAGTAGAATAGGAGTTTCAAAGTGACCATCATTAGGAAGTATATAGCTCAATTCATGTCAAATTTACAACATTTACTGTTCCCCAAGAATTGCCTCTACCATAATTATATATCATGATCTTATCTTGAGACATTACTCCATCATCTCATGTGATTAACACATAGAAGGAACAGTGTAAACATGAACTCACTCCTCCCCTTTCCATAAAGATAATAATTATTGTAGTTATTTCCATCTCATTATTGGCTCCGCCCGATTCGACCAAGTCATGTTCGTAAACTTATTTCTGTTTCTGCTTCGTCGTCGCGAACATTACAAAATGTAGTTGCCCTTCGCAGAATTTTTATCATGCATCATTTTGGTTCAAAGTCATTTATAATATCCACTATCACAAAGTAATCAGTGAACTGAGCTAAAATTCCTTTGATTTTGCCACTGACATCACAGAAGTAAATTGCTGAAATCCATTTTAAGGCAAGGGACTCTGCTACCATGGCTACGGATTAGTAGCAGGTCATTACGGCCACTTAACTATATCATTATGATAATAATCAATTAAAATCAACGAGAATGTTACACCAGCAAGCCTTCTATGTCCTAAAAGAATGTTAAAAACATTTTGTACACTCCCATGCAATCAATAGTTAGCGGCAATTGATGGCAGGCCGAGTTAATGTGAGATGCTCTGCCAGGCGGCGCCAAGCATCAGGGCTGCTCTTTCTTGTCAGGTGGAGAATATAGGTAAACACACACACACACACACACACACACACACACACACACACACACACATATATATATATATATATATATATATATATATATATATACATACACACACACACACACACACACACACACACACATACACACACACACAAACAAACAAACAAACAAACACACAAACAAACAAACTCACATACAAATACACATACCTACACGCACGCACAGACATACAACACCAACTAACATACCTAGGCCTGTACTGTGTTTGGAGTTCATGGAGATATAACATTATTACGATTTCCCGACAGCTTCAGTTTTAGTTTAAATTTCACTTAAACAGAACATCAGTCTTTAGTTCTGACATCTGAAGTGGTAATTTATACAACTGGAGTTACATATCGCCATGTCTCGTCAAGGGAAAAAAAAAAAATGTATACAGCCATCACTCTTAGATGTAATCCTATGTGTGGATATTCAGCAAAATTAATGTAGACCTAAAGTTCAACATTATCAAACTTGCAATAGTATTGGGGTTTCCTCATGGGATGTCAATTAGCATGGAATCACGAAGACGGTGATGTGTTTAATATGATTTAGAATCACTAGTGTGCAAACAAGAAATGCGTACATTACACATTCAAAACATAAATTGTAGACTTTAGGTCTATGTGTGATTTAAAGGACAAGAACAGGAAAATGGCATCGATCGCCCCTCTGGCCTTAGTCCCGTTCTTTATCTTTATGCAACTTTCGATTGCTTTCAAAATGATACATCATTCACGCGATCATCAGTGCATTTATTTTGGTCGGGGGATATGTCTAATAATGATTCGATAACAAATGAGGATAGACAGAAATGCTGAGACATGCAAAGTAATGAAGCAACAAAATGAATCTTATAAGTCAAGTGCCTAAAATAGGACTCATATTAAAAAAAAATGATCACGCTACGGTCGACCATCTCTTCTCTCAACCGCCACTGATCAACTCCACATGTCATCAATCCTAATCCTGCAAACCACTCGACCCTCTTTCGATCATTATGGCATAGTTGAATTGGCGTGATTTCAATTAGTGATCATATCTGTCCTTGTGGTGTGAACGACACCAAAGCTATTAGATCGATATCTCCTCAGATTTTGCACACCGTCTGACATCGATCGGACCATGGTATGTTTGGAGGGTCACCTAACGTCTGTGGCGGCATACAAATAGAAAAGGTGGATGGAAAATCACTCCTCATCGGATAATTATTTTCACTTCTTCACCGATATGATATTTGAATTTAATAGAGACATACAAACAGTGTGGCTCTCTTTTTTTCTCTCTCTCTCTCTCTCTTTTTTTCCAATAATATTGATAAAAATGGTAGCTCATAATCAACAAAAACATTGCCTTGCATTGCCTCTAAAAAGTTCCGAATACTTGTCATTGCTGTGATTTGAATACAGCATATTTGTTGCTCAATCATAAAGACGACAGAAAGGAAATCACGTCATATACATTAGGTCATAAATCTAGTTTGCACTACATCTCGGTATCTAAATACATTATAGATTTCATATCCCACGATGATACAAGCAAAAAGGTAAAACGGGATTCATGGCGAAGAAATGTCATTCTAGATCAGTCTATGGCATCTTACGGTACGGTATACGGTATGTTTGATCCTTGTGATTATAGGGAGCGAAACACAGTTCGTGAAATAATGTAAGGAATATATTACATGATTTCAGGAAAGTATATGCCATCTGAGATCTATGGACTTCGAAGTCAATCTTTTTTCGTTAATTCTAAACAATTTGTGTTCTCCATTCCTTTCAAATCTAGAGAAACTGTCGTATGACATGATATTCTACTGTCGATTAAGTCTAGGGTTTTATCTGAATTATCTGTATTTTAGACTTGACTACCACGATCGCATTTGTATTATGTAGCAATCAAATTTATACTGAGGCAAAATTGCCTTGAAATTCAAGGAGAAGCCACCTTATTGACTTTGATTCCATCCATGGGGGTTTAGGAGCATTGGGTTTTAGTAAACACAAGTCTTCCGTATTTTTTGTTTTACAAACCATCATTTTAATGGCAAGAGGCTTCGATAAGCCAATAGAGAAGATGTTTAAAAAGATTTAAAAAAAAACTCATGATCTCATTCAGTCCGTCTGGCAGTCATTACACGTGTACATACTGTGCAATCAGGGCAGAAGAAACGGCTTGTCGACATTGACCAAAATTACATTGCAAGGTAACATACGTGCTTTTGATTCATGATAAATGTATACCTTTCTTCTTTTCCTTCATAATCCTGTGGCTAATGTTCATAGTTTAATCACACAAATATTAAAGGTTTAGTCTGTAACATTGCATTAAAACATACAATTCTGAAAGTTTCCCAGCGCTTCATCGTGATGTGCACTTTTCTTCTTTTATTTTCAGTGGCTGCATTCAGTCCATGTTTAACAAAACACTGATATAGGAACTTCGTTAAGTTAAAAATACTCCGTATCATGGTTGATGCCACATAGGCTTTAAAAGTGCAAAGGTCTATTTTTTTCAAATAGATATTTCCAGTCACGCTCATGGGTTCATCCAATTCAACCGATTGACGAAATGAACCTAAATTATGCCTGTGGCTATAACATGCTGTATACCAAGTGAACACACTAAAATAGAATGAAATATTGAATTAGACCCATTACCCCATTACGTGTCTAGTAACGGTGAGTCCTTCATCCAGTTCAAAATTGAACCTAAAGTAACATGAGAAACATTGAACAAGAAATTATGTAAATAAGAGTGGACACAGAAAGAGAGAGAGAGAATAATAAATAAAACACTCTGATATACCTATCATAATTCAAATTGCAATAATTCATTATGTATTTATTATATGTACATATGTATATATATATTCATACATGCATATCAATGTGTGTGTGTATGTGTGTGTGTGTGTGTGTGTGTGTGTGTGTGTGTACTTGAACCATCACGTGGACTAAAATCCCGATCAGAAATGAAACATTTTATATAGTGCAGTATTGTAAGTTTGTGAAAATAGAAACATACCAAAACATTTCATTTGGGAGAAGCGCTTTTTTTAAAACTAAACTGTTACATTTTACACGAAGTTTATTATTCATTATTATTTTTTTTTTTTTTTTGCATAAGCACCAAGTTTCTGTTCCACTGGACATCATATGCTTAGTGTAGTTTTCTGTTTTCGTGATTCTTGTCATCATCTGTTGTATTGTCTAACACTTTTCCACTTCTGTACGCCAATCTATTCCAACATATATGTTGATTTTGCTGAAACACTTCGGGATGGCTCCTGCGAAGAAAACCCCTGGAGGTTCTCTGCGTGAACTTCAACTCGTTTCCGCTAGTTCTGGGTAACTTGCACTTTCGCAGGTAGCCACCAGAAAATCAGAACCGTCCCGTCAATGACAAAGTTAACTCGTATTTTCCAAGACTTCAACAAATAGTTCTCCTCGCCGCGAAAGAAAAAAAAATAAGGGAAAAATCATTACACCGCTGGTGATGTCGGGGGATGTGGACTAATTCAGGGAGAAGAGGATTCTGAAGGTAGAGTTAAGGGTTGAGAACTGCCGAAGGGCAATCACGCCAATGGCTAGGTGATCAGAACACCTGCCCCTACTGAGAGCGGCTCGAGAACAGTAGTGTGCGTGGTGATTTCACACTCTACGACAATCGACTGACTCTTGTTCTTCTCCCTCCGCCTCCTCTTCTCTCTCTATACATTCAGCCTCCTCTCGTCTCGCGCGATTTTAACGCGTACTAATAACGGTCGTCGATCAAAAGCGGGTCTTCTATGTTAATTGGATTGATAGTTGGGTATCGATTATTCCCAAATGGCTGTTTGACACCTCCCCCAATGATGGCTTACATTATTGCTGTGACGTACTGCTAACTAGCTAGCCAAGATAGCTTGTCGTGCGCGTTGTGGCGGGACGGACGGGCGCACCCTTGCTGACAACGCTATCGTCTGCTCCGAGTCACAGAATGTGGAACAGATAGTTAATTTTTACTCTAGCGTCCACTTACACTGTCACGGACCTTTGGCCATACCTGCCGCCTGATATATTGAGCTAAGTCTGGTGAATGTTGTCTAACTCATTTGCTGTTGTGAGAATATTTTAGAAATACTTTCATCAGTAGCAAACCTATAGTAATCTTAGCTAGTCAGCGGACATTTGACCTTGTTTCATGATATTCAATCTTCATACTTGAAGTTTTAACGTGGTATTAACTTATTGCCGCTTTGAAACTCAACTTCCAAAGAAAAAAACACGAAAGTTAAAACAAAATGTCCGTGGTCCCTCCAGAAGATACAGATATAGAACTTCACAGTCAAAATGAACGAAATACTCCTCCATCGACAAGCTCACCTTCCATCAATACTCCTAGATTTGACAGAGATACTAACTCTTCTCAGACTGATAATAAGGACAGTGATTCTACGACCGAATGCAATAGCAACAATCTGTCAACTTCAACCGTGACCTCCTCGCCGGCCTCCCCCATCTCCCTCTCTCATCTCGTCGGTTCGTGGTCCCATGGTTGCGGGGCTCGTCTCTCGGCATTTACAGCCGTCAGCTCGAGTCCACAGTCAAGTCAACTACTAGATTTCCACACAAACGGACATAGGCTTACGTCAGAAGTCCTTTCTCAAAACGACGATAACATCTCAGCTGCTGCTATCGCAACATCAACGTCGTCGACGCCCGTAAGCCCGGTGTCATCGGCTCTCACAGTTCCGAACCTAGCCACGTACCACCACCACATGAGCGCGGCCCACCATCCCGGCGCCGGACTTCGGCTGTACTCCAAGCTAGACTCTGCTGGTGAGCCCCCTCCTCCTCCCCCAATCTCCTTGGGCGGGCCAGCTTTCCCGTTCGCCGGTCTTCATCGCTTGTCCTTTTCTGCTGGAGCAAGGCTACCGCTTGGGCCCCCTGGCGCATTACGTAAGTAGAAATGGATGAGGAAAAATTCCAAACATGAAGTGAGAGAGCAGTATAAATCTAAATTGATAACGATATGATTTGATATCATGATGCATGCTGTTGCGCATTTATTTGTATGACCCGACTTGATGAGGATGGTGCGATGAATCGGCTGGTATTTGATTGTCTACAAAGTTTCGTTTGTTCCAGTGCTTGCGATATGTATAGCTATCCATATTTATATATGTGACCTGAGTGTCTTTTGTGATGAATAGGGACCTTCCACAGACTGTATATAATTTGCAACGTGCCAATCAAAATGGAATGAACCTCGTATGATTAGTCTTTCACACGTAGATATTTTGATATCAAATGAACACATTCACCATTTTCATAGATAGCATTGATGTTAATCGTTTACGATGCATGATAAACGTTTGAATAGGAAAATGTACAGTTTGATTATGTGCATAATATTTATTGAGCACTGCTAAAACAAAACTTACGTTTAATTGTTCAGACCATGTTGACACAATGTTTTTTCTCGTAGTTAGCCGCACAAATAGGATTCCATCAGTGACCCTTTTCAGATTTAAACAATATTACTTATATCAGCGAATATGTTGCTCCATTTTGTTTCTTTTTCAACGTGTTATCCTAGTTCTACCATGTCTACGATTATGTTGTGTTTTTTCTGAATAATATGTGGTCCATTACTGTTGGAATCTGATAGAATTATGAGGTTTCATTTACTGTCGTCCTCGTCCAGTAGGTTGATAAAACAGAAAATTTCATTTCATTTCATTAATTGTTTCCTGCGTGATGGTATACAAATCAACAAATCACTTAATAAAACATACACATTAATTCATGATTCATTATAGCTAACTTCGCAACAGTAGTTAGAATGAAATCACAGTGGCTTTTATGCTATATGGGTAGCTGGAATACTGAATATGGATATATCACTGCATAAAGAAAAGATGGTCACCTCCAAAAGCTGAGGAATAAATTACACATCACACTGAAACACCTCAAATAATTCAAATTGAAGGATTTCAATCGATGACTACAAATATCCCCAAATCAGGTGACACTGGTAAAGAAGGACAATAATGCAGGAGAAGTCAAGAATCAGAAACGTTTTATTACAATAAGAACTTTGAATATATGTTACAGTTTTCCCGACACCCGTAGGCCTCGTGGTACATTGTCTGGCATACTATACGCCTTGTTGGTAATTGGCCTCTGAACACCTGACGGTGAAACTTTCTGGTGCATCACGTACAGTATTCAGGCCTGTACTACCTTCCTTTTCATATAACTCTTCAAAAAAGTCCTGCAATTCCAATTTGATGTGTCATGTTTCTCTTAAAACTACATCATTTCATTCAAATGTGACATCAAAAGAAAGCCTGATTAATTTTCTTTACAACGACAACTCGCTTGTTTACATTATGCATTCCTGGAATGCACAGTACGACTGAGTATGAGAAAAGGTCAAATGTGAAATGTTGCAAAATAGAGCAAACGTGTTATGTCAAACAGTGTAATTCCCATTTGCTTTGTCAATTCAGGGAAGGAATGTGCTTGAAAAGAATGCATTGTGAGATTATCATTAGATTTTAGGCCTCATCCATGAATCAAAAACTGTACCTACAGATTAAAATTAAACATAAAGGTTGACCAAACAGTCATCTCAAGTCTAGAAAATGGGAGTTTTTGAAAGTGCTCTCATTTCAGCATTGCTTATTCCAGTGGCCTTTTTTCATCAAAACTGTACGTTATCAATAGCAGAATTGTTGCGACTTTTCACTTTTGATCTGTCGCCATACTCAGCTGTTTTGCACATTCCAAGAACACCCAATCATAGCAAGTGAGGTATCATTTTAAAGATGATTAATCAGGCTTTCTTATGATGTCATATGTAATGAAGATAACGCCGGGATAAGAGAAATATGATATATCAAACTTTAATTGCAGAACTTATTTTGAGGAGTTTATACCGAAAGGCCACTACTATTGCCAAATATTTCGAATGATGACAACCGTAACGACAATAAACCTGTAGAGCTGAGGGATTCCTTGTAAACTAGCGATGGGGAAACTCGAGGGGTATTTCCTGCTCACTGTGCCAACTTAGATAAACACATTGATTATTTTGATAATTACCGTATCAACTTCATTTATCAATTGATCGACGCTCTTATTGTGAAGCATTACAGGATGATGTTAATAGCAGAAAAACTTGTTAAAGGAAAACGTGTTATGACCAAACGGACGAACTTTGGGTAGGCGAGAGAACGAAGCAAACGATCTGTAAGGTTATGTGTTTATGCACGATTAAAAAGGCTGTTCTAATAGTCTGAAAGTGCGGCCGTGGTGGTATAGCGTTGTTATCGCCCCTACCCACCCCATATCACCCCACATACACACACACACACACACACACACACACACACACACACACACACACACACACATACACACGTTATATAAACAACAACAATACACTACAGCTGATGTCCTGCACTTCAACCAATATCTACAAGTAAAAGAAAAATATGTCCTTCATAGAGTGGCCTGTTAAGTCAATATCAGCGCTCCTTCAAGCACCGTTTTGACAAAACGTTACATGTCTTCCCCTCACTCTCACATAGCTGGTCCTTATCTAATTTTGTAAAACAGCTTACATCATGCGTTATTTCCATTGCTGAATTCTCTCGTTTTTCTCTTTACTCGTATATGACTTGGTGGGGTTTTTTTATGATGCTCTTGTGGTCTTGGATTCCAATTTATCTTTTTACTCAATGACATTGCTCAGAATGCACAATAGGTGTTTAAAGTGGATGGCGGTACGGATCACACTCTTCACTTTCAGTCGGAAGTCCCAAGTCTGAACCCCAACAAGTGCCTTGGACAAGATGATTTTTTATCCGCCACATTAGTATGTGCCTCTCAAAACGGGTGTATAACTTTTCATGGGTACCTGACAACGCTACAGAGTATAGATAACGGCAGTCCCATGATATAGGGCCTCTGGTGGGGAAGTGAAAACACTAGGCACTAGGCTACCCCGAATGGAGAAGACCATCATGTTGGTTGTTGTTGTGTGGTGTTTTTTTTTTTTTTTTTTTTTTTGGGGGGGGGGGGGGGGATAACATGCACATTCGAATTCTGGTAATGATTTGAATTACACAGACTTCTTTGTAAGATGTTTATGCTAAGTAATATATCTTGGCTTGTTCTGAAACTATTGTGGTAAGATCGTTGAGAAAAAAAGGATTAGTCATTCATTACACAATACTCATACGACTTCATCACTCCTGTGCTCATGGCTGTAACATTGCTTGACTTAACAAGAAAAAAATAACGATACTTAGAGAAGCAACGTGATATCCCTCTTGAGTCTGGAGACTCTTCATTTATCAATCGCCCATGTCAGGGACACCAGATAAAAAAATCATTCTTTACTTCAATGGGGTTTTGTGTGTGTGTGTGTGTGTGTGTGTGTGTGAGTGTGAGTGTGTGTGTGTGTGTGTGTGTGTGTGTGTGTGTGTGTGTTTTGTACCGTATTACTTGTGATTCGAAAAAAAATATGATATAACGAAGAATTTTGAAAATCATTTTTATTACTTGAAAACGGGTGGGGAAAAGAGGGATTTTTTCAAAATATTTCTACATCGATAAAGGTTTCATGGGTTATGATTGGCCAAATTGTAGGCTTAATAGAGCATTAACGTCAGTATAATGGGTTTAGAGTGAAGTTGAGGAAAGAATGAGTCCACAATCAAAGTCTTCTTGGTATTCCCGCCGGAAAAAAAGACATTGAAAAAAAAAAAGAATCCCCCTTTGATCGCTGAGGCGTTTCCTGTGAGTAATGAAGATTCAATTATCTTGTTGCACCCAGAATTATTTCTCTGCCTTGTTTTATATCAGATTGCTCAGAACAGGTGTTTTCGAGCCTCTCTTAATCGAAAAACGATAACCATTTGCTTCTAATCCTGACAAGTAATTTCGTCTTTCAAAGCGACCTCTGGGTAATCTACCCTGCAGGCGCCAGAGAGAGAGAGAGAGAGAGAGAGAGAGAGAGAGAAGGGGGAGGAGGGGGTGATACAGGGGATAGAGGGGGAGAGATAGAAGACACAAGATGAAAAAAAAAACACAATACACAAACACTTACATGCTCTATGATGTTTGCCCGTTTAAGGCCAGTTAAGATTTTGTCATATTTGCAAAAGACATTGCCGATGGCTACAGCAAAGGGCAGAAAGGGGTGGGGGAGGAGGGGGAGGTCGCACAATTCCTGCAAGCAAGGATATCACCCTTTATTTTGTGTGTGTGCGTGTGTGTCAATCGCAAATCATCTAATTGAAAATGATTAATTGATTGGAATAACAATCTGCTTTTATAAAGCGTAATTGATTGTTGAGGACGAGATGATGCACATTGAACATGTTTCGTCTGATCAAGCTTTTTCTTCCTTCAGGCAATTAGAGCGACGTACGCTTTAGCCCTGATCCATATTTAATCATTCTCTCTAGGCCATTCGTAGCTGTCTAGAAATAGGAGACATCAATTAGTTATTTCTAGGTTCAGTTTCTTCAAAGGGAACAAAAAGCGTTGAGTTCTCTGGTCGTATTTTATCCGGCAATTAGAAAGTAAATGAATATGACTGGATCCCATTTATTTACAGGATCACCTGCACTCCAGTACAATAACTTGCTCTTGGGGGAAACAGGCAGGTAGCTGAGCAATTATTTATAGTCGTGCGCCTTTGTATCTGTCCTTGCTTAGAGTTTGAAGACCCTTTTCAGATCAGACGACCGTCAAACGTAGTTATTAATCCCGTTTCTGCTTCGCAAATCCTAAAACTAATGTAAGCTTTCTTTCCTAATAAACCAAGTGATTTGTCATCACCTGTTGTTAACATCTATCGAGTGGAAATAAGAATGCAAAAAGTGCGATGGAAAAAGTGAAACAAACAATTAATCGAGAATGAAACCAAAATATAAAATGTGAAATGAGGGAATGCAGCAGTGCTGGTTGAAAGCACCTGTGAAATTCGAGGATAATCAGACATTCCGTCTAAAAAAGTTATGAATTTGTAAAGTTTGGTGCGGCCATCGTTGGATGAGAAGGCAACAGCACTTTGTGACGTCACGTATGGAACATGAAATAAGAAAATATAAAAATAGACATATTTTTCACTCTTCTTGCATAATGAAAAAGCACTTGACTTATCTCTTTCAGAATCCAAAGGAAATAGATCGGTAAGAAGTTGAGGGAATGCACTTTTCTGAAGTGTTGTTGAATTTCCTTTATTCTCTTTATGTCTATTTACATACGTGGCATTAAAAATTGTAGTAGTCTTCTCATTCAGCAATGGCTCCACCAAAACTTCAAAATTTGTAACTCTCTAACGATTTTCCTCAAACTTTAATGATGTTTGCTAATGATAGTGCTGCATTCACTTAATGCACCTGCATATTTTTAGGTTTCATTCCCCTTTAACTTTCTGACCTCCACTACCTGTAATCTAATATTCTTATGAAAAAAATCATATGAAATCGATTAGAATGACCAACCTCAGTATTGTAAGATTCTCGTTTATTTTACAACTTTGATCACAGTTGGAAGAAAGAGACGAAAGGAAAACCGGCAGCGGCGGCAGCGAACAACTTTCACCAGTGACCAAACCATCAAACTGGAGATGGAGTACCATAGGACGGAGTACATCACGCGCATGCGCAGAGTAGAACTCGCTGAAATGCTGAGCCTGACTGAGACACAGATAAAGATCTGGTTTCAGAACAGAAGGGCAAAGGACAAGCGAATTGAAAAAGCTCAGATCGACCAACAATACAGGTGAGGAGATTACGAAGGGAAATATATGAAAAGATCTACAGGGGAAATACAAGACTCATTAAACCCATGAAATTTATGATCGTCATTATAATGATAAAAATTGTGCGGTCTTACTTATGTAGCTTCTTCAGTGTACGAAATGTTCTGCCAAAGGAGCCCTGCCATTGTTATTACCTCCAGCATTGGCAGGTATTCATTTTCACACCTGGGTCGAGAGGGACATTATGGGATAAAGACAAAAAATCTTGTCTAAGGACGTCAAGCACTCGGCAGGTCTCGAACTAAGGACCTTCCATATCAAAGTCAAGAGCCTTATCCACTGTATACCAAAGATTGAATATCTTCTATTTGCTTTTAATTCCTTTACCTTACCTTGAATACCTTACATTTATCTACATGACTTTTCTTCAGTAGACATAAAAGAACCACAATAATTATTAAAAGAACTACGTTCTTGTTGATTGTACTCATAAAAAAAAAACCAATCGCATTTCTCTAGAGTAGGAATAACTTTTTACACGGCGTCTTCACTAAAGCTTTTTATGTATCATATAACACGGGTGTGGACAAGCACAGAAGGTATATCTACATGTACGTGATACATCACCTGGATGAAATAAAAAAAATAACTCTTTTTGGAAAGATGTAATTGTCATAATGTAATTGGTCTCGTACACATATATCTCACGTATTGAAACTAGGTGAACACTTGGGGTTAGATCAAATATTCTTGGAGGTTACATGCAGGGGCATTTACTGGTAGAATGTATATGGAAGATAATTGTAAGAATGACTGACATAGAGTACTATCCTCTTTGTTATCTCACCTTGTATCGAGTCGATTGACACTATGACGAGAATCCGTCCAATCCCTGGGGTCTAGTCCTTATAAACGGCATCATGATCTCCTGCCGTAATCCGAGAGGTGCATGCTTTACAGCAATACCGCATCCATTTGTTGGTTGACTTTTTTTTATTCAATCATCCGATAAGTATAAGACAACGACCTTATTTTTCTGTATGACTATAATGGCGAAGGAAACAATCATTCCCTCGAAATACGCATGCGTCTTCAAATCCTCAACCCCGCTCCTCTCACACGTATCCTTGAACATAGGCGTACCCAGGATTTTTTGGAGGGGGGTGTTCAGTGGCGTACCGTGGGTCAAGACATTGGGGGGGGGGGGGGCGCACCTCATGGAAGCAACATCAGAATTGCATAACTGTACAATTAAATGCGAGCAAGCGGAGCGAGCGAGCTTGAAAATTTTGACATTTTACAGCCCCAAACTGCCGTTTGTAGCTATATATAATAATATATGTATTTGCTTTGGAAATTAAGGGGGTTGCACCGGGTGCAACTGCTGGCAGTTGCTGGCAGTAACATCAGGAGAATGGCATAACGATTAAATGCGAGCGATCAAAGCGAGCGAGCTTGAAAATTTTGACATTTTAAGTCCCCAAACTGCCGTTGGCAGCTATATTTTTTCGCTTTAGAAATTAAGGGGAGGGGGCGCACCGGGCGCAACTGCTGGCAATTACTGACAGCAACATCAGGACAATTGCATAACGATTAAATGCGAGCGAGCGAAGCGAGCGAGCTTGAAAATTTTGACATTTTACAGTCCCCAAACTACCGTTTGTAGCTATATTTGTTCGCCTTAGAAATTAAGGGGAGGGGGCGCACCGGGTGCAACTGCTGGCAATTACTGACAGCAAAATCAGGAGAATTGCATAACGATAAAATGCGAGCGAGCAAAGCGAGCGAGCTTGAAAATTTTGACATTTTACAGTCCCCAAACTGCCGTTTGTAGCTAATTTTTTTCGCTTTAGAAATTAAGGGGAGGGGGCGCACCGGGCGCTACTGCTGGCAATTACTGACAGCAACATTAGGAGAATTGCATATAACGATTAAATGCGAGCGAGCGAAGCGAGCGAGCTTGAAAATTTTGACATTTTACAGTCCTCAAACTGCCGTTTGTAGCTATATTTTGTCGCTTTAGAAATTAAGGGGAGGGGGCGCACCGGGCGCAACTGCTGGCAATTACTGACAGCAACATCACAAGAATTGCATATAACGATTAAATGCGAGCGAGCGAAGCAAGCGAGCTTGAAAATTTTGACATTTTACAGTCCCAAAACTGCCGTTTGTAGCTATATTTTTTCGATTTGGAAATTAAGGGGAGGGGGCGCACCGGGCGCAACTGCTGGCAATTACTGACAGCAACATCAGGAGAATTGCATAACGATTAAATGCGAGCGAGCGAAGCGAGCGAGCTTGAAAATTTTGGCATTGTACAGTCCCCAAACTGCCGTTTGTAGCTATATTTTTTCGCTTTGGAAATTCAGGAGAATGGGGGGGGGGGGGGGGGGGGCGCACCGGGCGCAACTGCTGGCAATTACTGGCAGTAACATCAGGAGAATGGCATATAACGGTTAAATGCGAGCGAGCGAAGCGAGCGAGCTTGAAAATTTTGACATTTTACCGTCCAAAAACTGTCGTTTGTAGCTACATGTATATTTTTTTCGCATTGGAGGGAGGGGGCGCCCAGTGCGCCCCCTGGATCCGCCACTGGTAGTCAAGGGTGTCGGTTTATGTTCATGATTGGGGGAGGTATGACCAGCGAGGGGGCGTCGAAGTGACCAAGCGGGAGAAGGATGTCCAAAATCTGCACTTTATACAGAGCATCCCCTAATTTGTTTGTGTTTGTGTGTGTGTTTCATATAGATGGAAAAGTTAGGAAATAGCCAAGGTCAAGTCTTATTATTGGCAATGCAAGGCATTTTAATATAGACTAGTATGTAAAGCAACACTGCAAAATCAATGATCAAGCTTTGATAGCAAATGTGTACAACCTATCAAACATTGCGCAACATTGCAGCGACTCTTTTTGTTATTCCGATATTCTGAGTACACTGCGCACATCCTGCTTGTATTCAAAATGCCAACCAGGAATCACGCTGAATCACAATCTTTTGTCGTCTCCGGGCTTTTTGAACAATGTTATACCTCTTTAATTATAATATGGTTAAAAGAAATCTTAGAAAAATATCTTTTTTTCTTGATCATCCTTTCATGTCGATTTCAAAAGCAGTTTACTAACCTTTGAATTACCATTTTCGTAGGTTTTTTTTTCTTTTTTTTTCCTTTTTTCTTCTTTTTTTTCTTTTTTTTTTAATCAGCGGATGCGGATGCTCCATGCCCCCGTAGTTACGCCACTGTTCCTAGACCTAGATATCTAATGAATTTTAGACGCAATAAAGTCATCCAACCACAATTTGTAGACTCACACTCAGTTATTTTTCAGTTTTAACTTTCAGTCATTGAAAAAATTCATATCTACTATTACTAAAGATTACCAAGTCCATGTGCTATTACTAATTACATTGAGTAGCTAGTAACTTGCTACTCCCAGAGCTTCCAGAGCTTGCTGCTTCCAGTAGGCCATTATACTGACTTTACTTGGTAGTCAGTGGCGTATCTAGGGAAAACGGCGCCCGTGGCAAGCGCGAAAATTGCGCCCCTAATTTCTGAAAAAGTGTTCAACCCCAACCCCATCCCGGTAGGGACTTAAAAAAAGTCCTCATGATATGCTTTTTGAAGCACTTAAGAGGGGTCTTTTGAGGGTGATTTAAATGTAAATAGGCAACCCTAAATTTTGATGTGTTTTGGCGAGCGAGCGCAGCAAGCGAGCCGAAAATTTTTATATTTCAGCTTTATACATAACATGGAATTCTTGTCATTTTTGGTTATCAAATCTTCGAATTACAATTCTAATCATAGTGACGGCCTTATAGATAACGATTTGTACCAACAGTGTCCAACCCCATCCCGGTAGGGACTTAAAAAAAGTTCACATGATGTGCTTTTTCAAGCACTTATAGAAGGGGTCTTATGAGGGTGTTTTAAATGTAATAGATATTGAAGATTTTGGCGAGCGAGTGCAGCGAGCGAGCCGAAAATTTTTGTATTTCAGCTTACAAAACATGGAATTCTTGTCATTTTTGGTTATTAAATCTTCGAATGACCATTCTAATCAAGATATAGTGACGGTCTTATAGATAACGATTTATACCAACAGTGTTCAACCCCAATCCCATCCCGGTAGGGACTTAAAAAAAGTCCACTTGATATGCTTTTTCGAGCACTTAAAAGGGTTTTTTTGAGGGTGATATCAAATCTGATAAATTTTGATAAATTTTGGTGAGCGAGCGCAGCGAGCGAGCCGACAATTTTTGTATTTCACCTTACAAAACCTGGAATTCTTGTCATTTTTTGGTTGTTAAATCTTACAATTCTAATCAAGATATAGTGACAGCTTCATAGATAACGATTTATGCCAACAAACTAAGGACTTGGAAAAATACTCTGAATTACTACGAGTGAGTGAGCCGAAATTTTTATATTTCCACGTCATCATTACGTTTTGCTCTTCTTACTTTTTTTTTTGGGATAAATTTTGGCGAGTGGGCGCAGCGAGCGAGCCGAAAATTTTTATATTTCAGCGTTACAAAACATGGAATTCATGTTTTGTTTTTATCTTGTTTGATTTGGTTTTCTGCCCCCCCCCCCCCCCCCCCCATTCTCCTTCCCCCCGTCCGGGCGAGGTTTTTTTTTTTTTTCTTCTTCTTCTTTTTTTCACGTGCCCCCTTGCCCCCCCCCCCCCTAGATACGCCACTGTTGGTAGTTGATACTACTGACTTAGCATGCAATGTGCCTATAATAGGCTGCAGCGCAGCATGCATTGTACACACATAATATTATGCATCATACACAATTTACGGTACCGAGTACAGTATAATACCGGTAAACGGTGAACACTATCGCAATGTATCTTCGCGATTCGGTCAGAAAGCAAAGCAGGGATCGGGAATGTCTACTGTTTGCGCGTCAGCTTCGCGCGCGGTGCAGTAACGTAGTATTAACGCGTACTGTACACGAGTTCTTTAGTGCGTATAATATTATGTAACTCCATAATGTATCATCATCCACACAAACATAAAAACAAGGAAGAGAGAGAGAGAGAGAAAATGAACGCAAAAGAAAGGAAAGGCGGAATTCAAAACCGAAATAAAAGCGGTAAAGACAGCTTTTGTTTCATTTGTCAACATCTAAGCATTGCTGAAGAGGGGTGTTGAATAGCTCAAACACCTCCCTTTTGCCCAAGGGGGGTGTTTGAACACCTTAAACACCCCCCTTTTGGCAAAGGGGGGTGTTTGAACACCCAAAACACCCCCCCTCGGTACGCCCTTGACTTTGAGGCACTAGCAACGCGCCACTTGTCCTCAGAGGGAGGACACCCTTCAATTACTAGGCTCAGTGCCTCAAGAGAGTCTTGCCAACTGCTAAATTGGACGCCATGTTGTTACTCAGCGCATTACGTGTTAGAGGGTTAGCGTGTACACTCAGACGTCATAATGAAAGAGAAGCGAGCAAAATAAAGGGTAGCTAACAATGGGCACTGCATGTGAGTGAAGTTTGGTAAGGACATGTCTCCACGAAGATTACAGGACCAGCTTTGATCAATCGCAGGCTTCAAAACTCATAAGCTGAAAACTAAGTTGGCCAGACTCTCTCTTATACTATATAGACTATAGATCTCTACACAATACGGCACGGACTAGGCTGCGTGACGTCATATGCAGAGGCTTATCCAGGTTATAAACAGATAAAGGGGGTGGCGTGCAAAAATATATTTTGGTGACACTTTCGAATTTGTTCAGCTGACAAGCAAAAAAAAAAGTTTCTCGTGCAATTTTTTGTTTCTTGTGCCACTTCCAGGTTTCGTCTTCCCCCTTTCATTTTTTTATTTTTTTTTATTAAAAAAAAAATGAAAAAAAAGGGGGGCAGTGCATCCCCTGGATCCACCACTGTATTGAGGTCTACACACAATACTCAATAGACTTGTGAGGATATGTCAGACAATAGCGACAGTGATATTCGGTATCGTAGAGGCACGATCGGCGCTTTGAATTATGGTTGACATCGTGACTGCTTGTCGTTTGAAGTTCCTGGATAAGGCTGAGCTTGGCCTACTGGCCTCTCTGACTCTGGCTCTGTTAAGAAAAATCCAGTTGTTTCTGTACACTTCTTGTTTGCAGAGAGCGTCCCTCTTCAGACTTGTGTTGTTATTACTTACTGTACACCTTACTTTTAATTTACTCTTAACACCCCACTGGCACAATCACAAGGCCACCAAAAAGTTGATAACACACTTAGAATTAGACTCTACACAGATTTAGATCTAGAAAAAACAATATTATCACAATTATTTCTACTGACCAGAGCAGACTAATATGTTGTTAAACTAGCAATTTATTGTTTGTTAATTTAGATTAAATTATTCATTGCTACTGCAGTGTGACGTGTCGTAATGCTGGCTACTGACTGGTAGTGGAACTGCCTTTGACCGCTGATGATACAGATTCCAGATGTCTAGATCTTTCAATGTTAAACTTATATATCAAATCTATACCAGGCCAGCGTATGTTATCAACAGGAAAAAAAAAATCAGAAGTAGGCCCTAGACTGACTGTAGATAGAGCTAGATCTAGAGCTTAACCTACACTGTACCTCCCTCTCTACTTTACTACTCAGGCATTGTCATAATAGTCATATATTACTCTTATCAAACTAATACTGAATAGTAATAGATAAAGAGCACACAGCTCGATTAGATACTGTTCCCTCAGAGACCGCTATCAACGTTGAGTGATGTTCCAGATGCGTATGGAGCTTTTCAACCGTGCCGTGGCCGTGCACGGCCGTGATACCGTGAAGCTTGACCGAAAGATCGATCGGTCTGCGTCTGTATCTGGTCGTCGGGGAAATGTTCCGCGGAGACTGCGTCTGGCTTCCCGGATCCCCTCCTTTACGGAGGAGAGCGATAACGTCAAATATATATATATATATATATATATATATATATATATATTAAAGACTCCTCCGGACAGACGGATCTTTCAGTCAAACAAATAGGGCCTACGTGAAACCGTGAATCCACTTTACGGAATTTTATGTAGAACCTACAAGTACTACAATATGTGGGACTACGATACACGCTAAGACCATGCGTACACACATGTCATGATCATGTCACTTACATTCTTGGATCTCTGAGAGATATCATGCGCTTCATAGCAGCAAACTTCCTCGTTCTCTTGTCCTTTCCCTGTGAATAACGGAACATATAAAACGTATTAAATTATGTCACACAGTTAATTATTCACATGAAAATAGTCGAAGTTCGCACGCGCGTTTTCTTACCATTTTTGTCTCCTTCGGTTCACGAATCTTTCTCGCTCTTGATCTTTAGTAGTTTACTAAGTATTGCGCAAGGCGTTTGCAGCGTGTGATGGTGCTGTGGTACATGGTTTACACACACTGACCCATGACACACACACCCATACCAGTACCACAGAAGAGTTCTGTGACACATACACGCGCACCGCACACACAGACTAGACACGTCGAGCGAGCTCGTGCCGACATATTTATGCAGCGGTCGGTACGTTGGCACTGCATGAACGACCTGCGATCCGACGCGACTCGACCGCGCGAGTATGAACCACTGAACGCGACGCGCGACTCGACTCGCCTTGTGATGTGCCAAACACCATCTGCACGTACGTCCACACAGTGTTGAGCAACCGCGAACCGAACCAGTGCATCTATGTGAATCACAAGACCTTCTCCAAGCTCACGATCGCAGGCTCTGGCTCGCTCGTCTCGTGTGTACGTGTGTGTATGTATGTTTCGCTAGCCCTCGGCCTCTCGAAATAGGCGTTGATACTGTTCCCTGTAATCGACATGACCACCTATTATTGTCAACAAACATGGCGAGAATTTTTGGAATCTCCAGTTGAGTGGCGTTAAATATTGAGAAGTATTTCTACCTTTGCATCTGTCTTTCTTTAGCTCTATTAACGGCGCTAGTGTACTTTCGCACCTGTTTGTCAAATGACCTCCAAACATGCACAAACTCACCCTAGTTATTCAGTAACCTAAATACTTGCATCTGAGTGAGATTTAAGTCCAGTAGAAATGGAATTTTCACCATTTTGTCACTTATATCCTTGTCGGAATAATCTCGATCGCAGCTACTCGCTCGGCGATAACTGCGTTGCACAGGAGCAGACAGCACAGCACGATGTACAAAACACACGGCGGCAATGCAGCAGCGAGCACCGCGATTAATCTGAATGTAACTATCTCACAGTGACCACGGCAAGTTTTTCTATGGTGTCTTTAAAAAGATAATACTTTTCCATCTTTCTATTGGCTTCTACCGAGTCGCGGCATAGCGATTTAGGATTTGGGTTGTTCATATTGTGTGTGTGTTTGTGTTTGTGTTTTGTTTTATATACAAAATTCTTCATTTACCTTGATTTACCATGATGTTGAATCAAGGTAAATCAAGAATTTTTTATTTGATATTGACAATGTAGAATTTTTATGTTGCTATAATTTAGTATACTAGTATTAGTGTTATTTGGCAATGAAATAATTTGTATATTAATGTTTATATGAAAAAGAAAGAAAAATAAAAGATTGACAAAGACAAAAAAAGGTGTGTGTGTGTGTGTGTATGTTAATTGATGTGAATGAAAGAAGATTGTGAAAATGTGATAAGACAAGGGTGAAGAATATAAGGGAAAGGCTAGGAAAAGGGGGAAAGGAAATAAAAGAAAAAATACACTAGCAGGCTAGTGTATCAAAAAGTTAAAAAAAAAATAAAACGAAAGGTTTACAAAATGGAGAGTTCATTAAAAGAAAAGAGGAAAGCAATTACTACAAAGAAATCCAAATTAAAAACAAATATGAATCAAACCTGGATGAGAGCAAAGATGAATATGAAGACAAGAAAGAATTAAACAGATTGAAAAGGAAATAAAGGGAAAAAAAGAATTATTAGCACGACATGTAAGAAAAAGATTGGAGAGGATAGAGAGGAAAGGCCCTCGTAGTTGGGGGGAAAACAACCCATGAAGGAAACAAAAAAACAGGCAGAAAGTAGATCTATACAGTTGAGTTAAAAAGGAAATTGAGAAAAATAGAGAAAAGAAAAATCACAAAGAAATGATTGCTAGGAAGGAAGGGGGAATACATTCTACCTGAAAATAAAAGAAGAAAAGAGAGAAAAGAAAGAGAAAGATATAAGTGACAGCATACACTCGCGCATGCGCTCATTCAACCGCCGCCATGAAGCTACAACCGCTAACGGAAGACTTGGCCGAGGACAAGGAAAAAAAAAATTAGCTTTTCAACGACACCATACAAAAAGCCGCTGTGTCGCTACATTCAGATCAATTCGTAATTGTGCTTGTGTACAGAGCAGAGCAGCAATTCCAGCGAATAGCGATCAAGATTTTCCAATGATTTTCCGACACTTATAAACGCTAAAAGTGTAAAAACTTAACGTATATTCGACTTTGGAGACTCAGATGGAAGTATTTTAGGTTACTGAATAACAAGGGTGAGTTTGTGCATGTTTTGAGGTCGTTTTACAAACAGGTGCGAAAGTACACTAGCGCCCTATTAACTATTATGATTGTGCAGTGAGACGAAAAGCAATTTGGTATTTCCTTGGTTATCCTCACATAAAATGGACGATAATAGAACCACAGAAGAAGGAGTACGCGACGACGTGGAACTGAGGTCCATCTCGGCAGCTGACCAACGCTGTAGTGCTCCGGGACGAAATAGCGCAGACCCGTCTCGTGTACCCGCTATGCCGCCAGCAAGAGTGGATCATACAGCGGCGAACGCTGGCGCTGGTGCGGTCGCAGGAGGTGTGTCCGAGGTGGTGCGCCAGTCCGCTGCTGCTGCAGCAGCGGCTGGACAGGGAGAACGAAAGAACAGTCCATCAGCTAATGGGAAGGGTGCTGGTAGAAGGGTATGGTTTCCGGAAGGGAGCCTTGTTACTCTGGAGATAGATCCCCCAAACCCGTGGATTAATGGTAAGTTATTTTCTGAACCCAAATACTTTCCCCCTTTCACGTTGTCTCTTTCTCTCTCCCTGTCTTGTTCCAAGGAATTCCACTGGCCACGTTAGACAGGTGGTCGCTACAGACAGGTGGCTGGTATATAATTATAAATTAAAAGGCAGGTTTGACTGAACTCCAAAACAACTCATTATCCTGGCAAATCGGGTTTGTCAGACAAGTTTCGGACCCAAATTTCTTGGTAATTGGTGCACATGGTGGATTCTTTTACTTTTTGTTCTGTATGCCTATTCTTTTTACTGCAAGCAAATTCCAAATTGTGGAAGATGTATTTTGAGCCCTTCTCAGTGGCGGATCCAGGCAGGGGTGCACCGGGCACATGCCCCCCCCCCCCCTTTAATTTCGTAAAGGCACTCCCTCGATTTATGGAATTCCTGGATCCGCCCCTGCTTCTGAGAATTTTGGAGTGTATGTTTTACCTTTAACTTAAGTCCAAAGATGACAAAAAAAGACAAGTGTAATGTATTTTCAACTGTTTTAGCATTCTAACAAATCAATAGAGACTCTTGTTAAATCTGCCAAGGCTAAAACAATGTGATTAGCATTGAAACCAATTGTAATGTAAATGTTCAGTAATATTCTCTTGGCCTATCCAGACAGATGGTGCACAAAAAAAGAAAAGAAAAAAGGAGATGGATGATACAGAAAAATGAAAGATATCCAGGATGTAGGCCTACAGTATCCCTACCTAATACACCTGTAACTATGGCAATGTAGGCTGCAAGCATATTGTGCGAGACATAAAGATCCTCAGACACAATGTGCAGAATGTTGTCATTTCAAAACAGCACATACATTTGTAATGGGTTCCTCTGAGTAATAGTTGAATTACAGGTAAACATCTTTATTATTGTTGTTTTTGCTTCCTATCAAAATACCAGCGGACATGACTTGAAATCAAAGTCTACTCAAAATCTGTGGTCAAGGAGTCATATTTGTCATGGATGTTGTGGGACAAAAATTTATTTGGCAGATGTAGGGAGTGCCTACTTCTTTCTTCATTTTTACCAAGTGGATTATTCCATGGATTATTTTCAGACCAGGGCAGAGGTTTAACCACATGTGGTATAACTATCATTCAAAAGTGTATAGATTAGCACTTTTTTGTGCCCTTACTTTGATACAGGGGAATCCCATTATAACGAGATCGGATACAACGAGAATCCGCTTATAACGAGATAAATCGTCTGGTCCCAAATAAATTTGCGTGTTAGCCAATGGGGAATCGGAGTTCCGGTTATTGCAAGATAATTTTCGGGCCTGAAAACAAAGAAAAACAAAGATGAATTTGTGCAGATATAACAACTTTTTTTTTTAAACCGAACTAAACAACGGGCAAAATTACGCACTATTTCAAAACCAGAAAAGGTTAATTCTCCATGAATTGTCTGAATTATCGTTGCGTGCAAGCAAAGACTAACATCTGCCAGTGCCAAACAGAACGAAGTCAAGGTGACGCGCCGCAAGTTCATATAGTCTCTTTCCGAGGGCCGTGATGGAACAGCATCGGAATATTTAGAAGCTATAGCCTTCGCTATTTATGCCGAAATGTTATCACAAATGCTACAATTCAAATTAACATTCTTTAATGGCTTAAACAAGAAAAAATTGTGTACATGTATTTATGTATCCAAAATGTTTCCAAAGATACGTAACGGGAGTATAAACTGTGAGCAGCGAACACAGCGAATTGTAAGTTTTGGGAGAAATTTTGCCCATGTTCAAAAATCCTTTGCGATGAGAAAAACTGGTTGTAATTTAAATGAAAACTGTTTTTTTAGTTTGATCGCATCTGTTACCGAGCCCTGACGAAAGTTAGAATCTGCTATTATTCGCTGCTTTCGCAGACATTAGCAGCTCACTTAGATACCCATTTACGTAACTTTGACTATAAGATAAATTGAATTAGATGTCAAAATTAAAATACGATTGGGTCGTATGCTAAAATTTTGATTAACTCAACTTTAGCTCATCGAAATACTGTACAAGTACTATTTCAGTCTATTTTGCAATCCACTGTTACCCAGTACTGGTTTTTTGTTTTCGTAAACGGCATTCACCCGTCAATCTCGTCGGATAAAACTTTCACGCAAAGCACGCATTCAACCTGATGCATCGCAACAAGCTGGAAGCACATGGCGCTCTTGCGGTAAAAAGTAGCATGCGTTTCACTCATCGCACTGTACAGTAATAGCTAGAGAATGAATAGGATGTTGGGCACGGTTTCCGTGGAGGAAATAATGAACGAGAGTATAAATTATGGTGTAAACTTTCACCGTAATACACATGGTTTATATCAATAATTTGTCATAGAATGAACGATAAATGTGGATTTTACTCACAGCTTTCATCCATGCGAGTTACGCTAAACGCAGCGTTGATAGCGTGATTACCTTACCTTTACTTAGTTACATAAATTTTGCTTCATCTCTCTCTCTTCTCAGAAGTGCAGATTAATTAGCATGTGGATAACAAAAGGCAGGTCCAATCTATGACATGATTATATGATTTGTCAAATCTGAAATATTCAATAACAAGCGTCGAGAAAAAAAGATAATTGTAATTATCGAGAGAATGTCAAATTCCAGCAAAAGATTCCAGTTCAATCCACCACCTTATTAATCAGTTTAGAGACCAAGGGGGCATGCATGAGTGTAAATTTGTTTCCTTCAAACATTCAAGGTGTCAAGTACAGGTCTACAATGTATCCTGTTCATACAACTACATGCAACTTGTAGACAATTACTGTGTAAGGATTGCTGACTGAATAAAGAAAACATAGAGCAACCTACTTAGAATTGCACAAAATTGGAGGAATACACCTGCATCAGATAGAACATGCTCACATGTAAAGAGCATAGAAGGTGCCAGCTACGGTGTATATCGTAGACATCAACAGTGATGCAGATTTATGCAATGTACATACTGTATGTGTACAAAGTTAATATTGCACCAGCTGTTACATGAATTTTGAGCAGTCATTGAAAATCACAACAAAAACACTTCTCACATGCGTGCACCTCCCACATGACATTCTCTTGGACCCCATTTACAGTGCAGGACCGGGCTTGGCCGTGGCCGAGCCGCGGCCGAGCCTGGCCTCAATTGCGCGGCCGAGCCTCGCAATTTTGTCCGTTTACACTGCTGGGCTCGGCCGCGCTTTTGATTCAAACCTTTCAATATTTTGTCGTAGTGGCGCTCTGCTTGTAAACATATGCAATTTGGTATTGTCTGGTTTTCAGACCCTTTGCCAAATGAATTCCGTGGCGACGAAGTTGACGTTCGGGCAAAGGCCTTTGCCGAAGGAAAAAATCCTTTGCAGGAGAAAAACCACCTTAAACTATACTAGGTTTCGACGTTTAGGGGGTTAATATCCTGAACAGCAAAATAGTACAGGCAGAGGGTTTGGAAGCCAGACTAAAACTGGCCGCGCATTTGGCCCAGTTTGCGTTTACACTGAGTAAAGGCCGGGCTCGGCCGCGGCCGAGCCTTGCACTGTAAACGGGGTCTCACTCTCTCCCTCTCCATATCACATAGTCACACACACACACGCACATCAAATTATTCCAGTTGAGACCATTTGAGCAGAAGAAGCAAGTGGACCCAAACTGTCCACTGGATTCTGTGTTAATGGTTGATGAAAGACTATTGAAGCAAAACA
This sequence comes from Diadema antillarum, assembly GCF_040938485.1. Lineage (NCBI taxonomy): Eukaryota > Metazoa > Echinodermata > Echinoidea > Diadematoida > Diadematidae > Diadema > Diadema antillarum. The sequence continues at coordinate 160,069 of NW_027270912.1, forward strand.
ACAAAATGAAACAACTTTGATTTTTTTGTTTTGTTTGACTAATTCACTTCAAACTCAGTATCATACAAGTACAATTTTGTATTCTTTAAGACAGGAACACTATACAAATCCTTTCTGAAATGGACATTGATTCTGTGACACCAAATTGTGTTATCAGGATGTGTAATGATTGCCAGCAAGGAAACACTGAAGTAGATTTGGAATATCCTGCAGGTTTCCTTCAAAACAAATATTCGAAATTACTTTATCTATCCAGGCCGTTTCCCTGATCACTTTGATATGACCTTTGTGAAATGCCAAGAACAATTCATTTATTATTCAGTCAATGGCTTTAGACTAGACATTGGTATTTTCAGAATTCCAGTCCAATATGAATCTTGACACAGTATGTGTAGATATCCACTTAAAAAAGCTGAAAACTGCAGTCTCAGTAGAAAAATCAGTTCTGCATAAAGACACTTTACATATTGTGTGTCAATTTTCATGTAGTTGACCAGGTCAAAAACTTTGTAGTTTTTAATATATGTAATGATTATGTACCCTTAACCAGCATCTAACATACAATGTATAGTACTGAATGCTTATGGGCAAGTCCAAGATAAGGTCCCCTCAGAAGGCTAAATTTCATCTTTGCTCAATATTGACATGTTTGGTATCATTTTGAAGCTTATGAGTTGAAGTTTTGATTTCCGTGGAGGAAAAAATGATATTATGTAAATTTATGCAAATTTCAAGGGCTTCATTTGCATAAATGTGAAACACAGCGTTACGTATGGGACATTTATAAAAATTCATATTAATTCAAAGGAAAGCAAATTATATTTGATTAATATGTGGACATAAGAAGTTCATCACATAGTTTAACTTGGTATGAAAATTTAGGGATTATGCAAATGATTATGCAAATTAGCTCGTGTCCTATCATGAGATGTCCCATACGTAACAAAATGAGGTCATTTTTTTAGGTTTTTTCTGAAATTGCTAAGGTTATTTTAATGCCCTTTTGGAAACTTCTAATTTATTGTTTAGAGAAATTAAATACCAGAGAAAAAAGAAAAAAAAAGTAAAAGAATTTTTTTTTATTAGGCATTGAAATAATGTTACGTATGGGACAAATGCGTTACGTATGGGACATTCTCATACATATTGCATGTGAATGCATGTAGCTAGCTGGGAAGGTCTCTCAGTATACAAATGGTCAATCATCCTGAAGAAAGTATCCCAACATTGTAGCTACTTTTTGAGTTATAGACACTTGAAACAATACATGAACTTGACTGAACAATTTTCAGAAAGGGGGAGGGGAAAATGGCAAAATACACAATGAAAAATCATCATTAAAGGGATGGTATAGTTTTTTGTAGAAATGGGGATTCAGTCTTCAACATTTAAAGAGATGATTGGAAACCAATTATATGAATTACTTATTAGAGCATAAAATCCTAAGACTAGAGGAATTCAAAGTTTATGTGATGGAGATCCAATTTGAAATGGTTGTGATATATATAATAGAAAAAAAAAGTAAAATGATTTTTTTTTTAAATATTGCAAGTGATACACAAATTGTCCTTATTCACTTTTCAGTAGTAGCCACAACAAAATTCATGGGTATACATACTGAGGTGTGACTCGAATCAATGACCTGACTGATAGACAGACATCATATGTCTACTCGATCACTGGGGTTCCATGCAGCAGGTATTGCTTATTTATTAAACTTAATATTTCTTGTGTCAAGTTGTTTTTTATTGAAACTAAATGGCAAACTGCCCTTCATCAATGGAAGTAAACACTTTAAACTATTCAATTTTTCAGAAGTAACTATCCTGATAAAAATAGGGCATACATACTCAGGTTGGTCATAAAAAATATGGAATATGATTGAATGTGATTATGATGGTAAATATCTGGGGAATAGTGTTCCCTTGTCAATCTGGATCAGTATTTGAGTAATTTCAACTGATTCCACCTCAATAATTATGCAAAAATTTGTTTATGGGTATCTTGCAAAATTATTTTGCAAAATACCCATAAACATGGTTCTCCACACACTAAACGAATGGGGGACAAAGGGCATGAATACCCAGGTTGGTCATAAAAATATAAAGATATGATTGAATATGATTATGATGATGAATATTTGGGGAATATTGTTTCCTTGACAATCTGGATCAGTACTTGAGTAGTTTCAACTGATTTTACTTCAATAAATATGCAAAATACCCATAAAGATGGTTCTTCACACACTAAATGAATGGGGGACAAACTGTCCCATACGTAACTGTCCCATACGTAACACGTCGAGTCTGTCGTTAATTAGAACCTGTAATTAGAGCTTTTTGCCTCATGACATGAAACTTACCTGTGATAATCTTGAGTGTTGTGACTTTCATCACAGTGAGTTACAAGTTGTAGAATGATATACTTTCAGAGAGTTTTGAGGTTGAAAAAAATGTTCAAAAAAACAAAATTTTTCTGGTCCCATACGTAACGGCACTTATTTTCTCTTCTAGAATATAATTGTGACGGTCATTTTTCTCCATTTTTTACATGATTATACTTCTTCTAGATATCAGTCACCATGATGAAGTTCAATATGATCAAAGGCCATTAACACTATTTTTCAGGTCATAAAAGTCTCTGAATGTCCCATACGTAACGTGCGCGTTATCTTGGACTTGCCCTTATGACAATGTATTTTGTGAATATCAGTTCATCTTTTTTTTTCCTGTTGGGAACTGCGACAAAAATGCTCAATTTACCTACGTGTACATTTGTACTTGTTAATGTGCAAATACCGTAAGGTATTTCAATACTTCCCACTTTTGTATGCGGTATAAGGTACGGTACACTGTATGTTTCAATACTTTCAGAATTTTTATGCATTGGTTGGTGATGAATGCTCATTACATATCTTCCATGAAGCAATGTGATTTTGAGGTTCGAGTGTATTTCAATAATAATCAAAAAGTCAAGTTCATTCACATTTACAGATAATCACAGTTTGATTCATTGTGTTATTACAGGGCATTGCTATTACACTCAGTTGTAGAATATGTTACATAGCGATAATTACTGTTTGGCATTGTAATTGGCATTGATGAAATTCCTCGTATTGCATTGATAGCGATCAAGGTTTCTGTGTGGCAGTGCAATTTTGTGTATGATTTTATCTTTTGTACATGGCCCATATGAATAGTGTGTTTCATTAGTGCATGATTTATGAGTATAAGTGTATGTACATACATTCTAACTGCAAGACTGGGTATACTCATGGAGGTAAAAAGAACTGCCTCCATGATACTGTACATATTTGTTCACAGCATACAGGTTGTATGTGTCAGCTATTGATCACTAAAAATTGTCCATTGCATACAATGTATTATCTGTCAATTTGAGAGACTGCAGTGATACAGTCATGTTCTATTCAGTCATGAAATATTTCAGCAGAGATGTCCCAACATGTAAATAGTTTTACACAACCATGAATTCAAATCAATCATACACTTTTGCAGTTCATCATACAGAATGTCTACTTTTCTTATTTTTAGTGCAAATGTCAGTAAGCATGCCTTTTTATTTTTATATACAATTTTTTTTACATTTTATTGCAATGATTTCATTCATTTAGTGTAAAAGTCATACCTACTCTCCAAGTTCAATGTACGTAAGTATTATCACATTGCTATTAACCACAATGCATGGGCATGAGAAACCAAAAGGGCCCAATTTGTTTTCTGTAGTTTATGAGTGTAGATCACAAGGCATTACCAGACTCATTTACATTGTACATCCTTTGTGGTACCCTGATTATTAGTCATTAGTGAAGCGCCTATTAAAACTGTTATTCAGAATATGATGCCAGACTGATACGTTGTAGATATCATGTAAAGTACAAGTACAATTACACTACTCTGATGTCTGTAATGAAGCATATTGCTTGTGTACCAGGTAATGTTCTGCTTTGAGGGATAAGTACAGTCATATTCTAGTGGGTGGCATACATCATAAGTTACATTCATATTTAACTGTGCGAAATTGTAGTCCCAATGTTTCAGGCACTTTTCACGAGAGACTTGAATTGTGCTTGTAAATATTCATATAATGTACATTTGTGTGTATCTCACAGATGTACTGTATGCAAGTGAAATCGTAGACAAAAGAATGAAGTGAGCAAACCAGAAAAGTATTGCAGTATCTGGGCACATTTATGCTTAATTTGTGAAGGCAGAATCAGCATTTTGAAATGGTGAATCAAAATGTTGCTCCAAAATGCCGTTCGTGGAGGTATTAAAGTGCTATCTTTTTTCTTTTCTTTTTTAAGCTTGAGAAAGAGCGATTACGTTTGCTACATTGATCTAAGTGGGCAGATCAAATTGGGGCATGCGCTTTCTCAGAAGTTCTGAATTGAGTGTGTGCATTGTTCATGTTTCGACTGGTTACATGATTAGCATGGCTATAATCCATAACAGTTCTGGTCGAGGTGTAGATAGCTTTTAACATTTTGCGAGATATTCAGAAACCACTCTATGAGATGTCAAAGAGCATGCAGTTCTAAGGGGTATGAAAGGTTTATTAGATGAAAATCGGTTTTGAAATGGCTGAGATATCCAAAAACAAGGTGAAACAAAGAGATCCTAATAAGGTTGGGGCATGTCACCTTTTATTATTTAGCACTTTTTGGGATATCTCAGCCATTTGAAAACCAATTTTCATCAAATAAACATTGACTCCTTCTTAAAATTACATGCTCTTTCATATTTCATAAGAGGCTTTTCATTATCTCACTTTAAGGAAGGTGTTCAAAACACAAATCCCTACCTCAACCAGTACTGTACAGTCCCTTTAACATAATTTTGATTATTTACAAGGACACCTGTGTGGGCTTCAGACAATAATTACTGATGATAGGAAATACAAGTTTTTATTTTGTCGACAATTGTTCAAAAAATTATATTGTATTGTAGCAAGCTGTTAATGCATTATTAAATGTGTCTGTTTACACACAGTACCAATATATGGAGCTTGAGATACTGTACATTGTACTAGAAAGCATAACATGCACAAATTGTACATCATTGTACAATATTCAAAAGGGGGGCTGGCCAGGCAGCAGTGAACCGGAAAGGCGTGGAGATGACGTCATTTAAAACGTCAAGTTATACAATGTGTTTCCTGTTTCCCATGTAAATGTTATTCAAGACAGAAATGCCAATTGTAAATGCATAAATGTGTGCATTTAGAATCAGCATTTTGAAATGCTGTTTATGTTGAGGTGAGTCGGGATGCAACTGTGTTTTGCTGTAATTACGTTTCAAAATGCTGATTATGGCCCTGAAAAGTTGAGCATAAATGCACCCTCTGTTTTCGTGCATGACTCTCTAAACTCCCATGAAGGGGAAAATTCCTTTTCAGAGCCTCTCCTGCTTGATTTTCCAATGCAGTTTAGCAGAGAAATTTATTGTAATATGAAGTCATTGTTTATCTCATTGTGAAACCTCTCGTTTCATAAACGGTGGTAGGATGGCAAATTCTTGCCAGAATAGCAACTTCTCAATTCCTCTCTGCCAAATTTTAAATGTGAAGATTTTTAACAACCCAAATGGACCACCAGAGAAAAAAAGTTAGTGTGGAGCCCAGATTTTGATATTATTGTTGTTGTTTTTGCTGTTCTGTATGGGTTGGAAGTGATGGCGTTATTTCCCAGATGCTACTGTATGTGTTATTGATACTAAAATGTCAAGAGATGTTGGATTGGATGTAGGGTGACTCATGCCACTTCAGGAAGACGGAGAAGGAGAAAGAGAAGAATATTGCACTGCTCGGCCAGACTTTCAGACTTTTGCTAATAACTGTGGGAATTCCAAACAGCACTGATCGATTTCGCATTGTCCACAGTAATGGAGTTGAACTTAAAGAGGACAATTTTCTGGGTTGTATAGATGTCATGCTTACGACTTTTTTTTTTCTTGTTCTTTTTTTTCCAGGAAAAAAAAAAGTCGTTTTGCAGAGATCTTGAGAGGAAGCCTTTTTGTTCAATTTGCTTCACTTTGTGCCATTAAAAGCCATTCTTAGAGGTCTTTAAGTGCCTTTCTAATGTTTCATAGAAGGCTAGGGACAAATTGGGCTTGGACACTTGGTAAATTAAATTTAGAGGGAATGACATTCTAGTTATTTCATCAAGCTTTTAGGATTTTTTTTTTCCTTTCTGAACCTCCGTAAGGCTGTGTACTTGCAGATCTTGGTTCCTCGTAGTGGCAAGCTCTCTTATGTATGCATGATGTCCAGAAAGTTACTTTGGATATAAAACTATAAAATTTAGAGCCTTGGAAAAGTGCTGACAATTTATGTGATGTACCTGTATTCATCATCATGAACTACAATTGTACACAATGCCCACCAAATTTTACTGCAAGTCACTATAAAAGCAGACAAGTTTTGTGTGGTTATTCATGATATTGAAAAACTTGTTAACAGAGAGAGTTTTCAATTTGATGAATTCTTGCTTTTAGTTTGTTTTATTGCAACTGATTGACAGATTGCCCTACATTGTCTTTAATCAGAAAGCAACCATATTGCTTTTATTAGATATGAGCAGTGCTTTCGACACCATAGATCATTCTCGCTTAGTGGAATCATTGAATACTTGCTTTGGCATTGATGGTGTTATTCTGAAATGGACCAAGTCATACTTAGCAGATAGATATCAACAGATCGATATTGATGGTACTGTTTCTGATTTTTTCCCAGTGCCTTCTGGAGTCCCACAGGGGTCTCGGCTGGGCCCTCTGTTCTTTACTTTATACACCAGCAATCTGATCAAAAATATGTATGATAAGTTTCCTGGTGTATCCTGTCACTGCTACGCAGATTACACACAGATGTATTTGTCGTTCACACCTGACGCACTTGCTCAGCAGCAAAGTATCGTTCACATGGAAACATGTGTCAATTATGTGCGTGAATGGATGCTGCAAAACAAACTCAATGCTAAATGACAGTAAGACTGAACTGTTATTGATTGGCACATCCAAGCAAATATCTAAACTTTCTTTTGATGGGATATCAGTTGGAAGTACTGTCATAAAGTTATCTGTCATTGTTAGGAATCTTGGAATGTGCTTTGACACACATCTAAACATGGAAGCACACATCACAAATGTGTGTAAATTCTCAAGTTTGGCGCCTGCAGCGAGTCCAAAACTCCTGCACAAGGTTTATCTGTAACAAACCCAGATTCTCAAGGAGGACTCCTCTTCTGAAAGATTTACACTGGCTTCCGATTCGTAAACGAATATTGTTTAAGATTTTGTTGATTGTATATAAGTCACTCATCGGTCAAGCCCCCAGTGACATATCCAAATTATTAGTATTTAAATCTCATAGACATACTCATAATCTGCGCAGTTTCAAGGACACTCTTCTCCAATTCCAACATGTAAAACAAAAGTAACATTGGGAGACAGAGCATTTGCCTGTGCAGCTTCCAAACTCTGGAATGATCTACCATTAGAAGTCTGGAAATCCCCAACTGTAGCAGTCTTTAAATCACAACTCAAAACACATCTTTTCATTTAAAGCCCAAACAAAGTTCTGGTACGCCTGCAAAAGTTGTCAAATCTCGCTCCCAAATGTGAACGTATGCTTAGGAAATGTGCAGGATAACGATGTTATTACAAGATATTCGATGGGTAACGACGAAAATGCGAAATATTAACCAAAAAGGTTCAGTCTCAGTACTTACCCGACCGGGGTCAGGCTAAACTCGGACTCGGGGATAACTCGGCTTCGCTTTGACGGCGGGATGAGTTGTAATGGTTGTCCCTCTGATTGTACAGTGTTGTCCTATGGGAGCGGCCTGTATAAACTAGCGCTTCGTGTTCTGGCTACTCGCAGTTACCGTGGTCCGAGTTGTTACAATGCGCGCATCACAAACCTCTTTTGCGCACATGCAAAATTAGTGTGCGCCTATCAAGCACCTCTAAAACAATCAAAGGCACTTGATAAACAACAACAAAAACTCCAAAGACCGCGCGTCTCAGCAACTGAGGACCGCGCGCTGTCATTTTTGTTTTGTTTTGTACAGGATTACGTTAGCATGCACTTTCCTGTCCATTCAGTTAGGCCTCATTTGGTATTATGCAGTGGCCAGTAGAATGTGGCGATCACTTACTGCGTGTGAATTGTCTGAAGTAGGGTCGAATTTTTCCCGAGACCGAGTTAGTCTGGAGCCTTCTGGAATAAAAGTCGGTTTTCCTACTATTATTATTTTTCTCAAAATACTCCAAACCGACTCATCATTCCGGCAAACCGCGTCAGCCAGGTACGTTTCTTAGTGGACTCTTTCGATATATTGCAAGCAAAAATGATATGGCGCTAGACGGGTTCTCAAGCACTTACCGAAACTTAGTTTTCACTTTAACTGTTCATTATCATCAAGCACATCAGAAGCTTTTGCAGCACAGAAGAATATATGTCTATAGGTTTTGCGCTTTATAAATTGATATGTTATTATTGTTATTTACATCAATGTAGGGCAGTTTGTTTTCAAACATGACCTTTCCCTGAAATGAAGAGGCACAATCTTGAGACGTGCTAAATTATTCTAAGGAGAACACATTTAAGAGATTTTATATATATGTGAATGAGATATATATCAAAAGATGATTCGTTAATTGGCATGATTTTTTATTCCCTTTTCTCCGCAGCAAAAGAGACATGTACAGAGGAGCTGTGTGCTGCCTATCAGGCCGGCTGTGCCCAGATGAACCTCAAACCAAGCCAAAACATCATCCATCAGTTACAGGTAATGATTGCTCTGAACGGCAGATGCACTTCTTGAAATTCTTGCTCGTCTTACTTAACGGTACCTACTTATCACTCATTATGCCTCTGGGCACGTACGGCAGCAACGGGAGACTCTACACGCGTGGCGATCATGGGCTGTGTCTTGAACACTTTTCCAGGCGAGATTTGTAAATTCGTTTCTCCTCTTCCACAGTCCCTTGCAAGGTGGTTGTGGATCTTCTATCTAGAATCTACAGTTTGTAGTATCCAATGTCTGTCTACATCATGGTGTCTACTTGTGGACATTGTATGCATGCAGCGTACTGCAAAGCAAGAACTTTTCACACCATGAAATTTTCGCCAATTGGAGCTAATGGCCTTTGTAGTGGCATGAAATTTTTGCGAATTGCCACTGGAATTCAACGCATATAGTGTAGAGAAGAATTCATGTACGTGTGCATTTTAATTTTGTGAATCTTAGCTCTTGAAAAATTTGTGAAATTAGAATGCATGCGAACATTTCTGAGCCTACTGTACATACTGTTGGAATACTGTTTTTCTTTTCCTATGTGTTGCCTGTTTGCAGAAGAGTTTGGCGTGTGTATAATATGCTTTTTGCCTTTCTTTTTTTTTTTTGGGGGGGGGGGGGGCAAATAGCACAGGCAGACCTGTAAAATTGATGCATGACATGCAATGTTAAGGCTAGGAAAATAAAACTGCATTGAATTCACAGTGACCTTATGGAATCACAAAAGGCACGCCCAGGGGCGGATCCAGGAATTCTGTAAAGGGGGGCGCAACTAATATTTCTGGTGCCACTTCCGGGTTTCATTTCATTTTTTTCTTTTTATTTCTTTTGTTTTTAACGAAAGATAAAGGGGGGGGGGGGCGTTCGCCCGTTGCGCCCCACTCTGGATCCGCCACTGCACACCTACAGTCATAACGGCATGAGATTGGCAGAGAAGATATTTGTTCACCTATAGAGAATATCGTAGAGTAGGTGATACTGCAATGCCCTTATCATTGTTTGTCTTGGGTTTGGCATTTGATAATAGTGCAGGAATTCTTTTTTGCTGTACAGTATACACACATAAATCACATTTCATTATTTCATGCATTTTGGCCAGGATACCATTATAAGCTCAGAGCCTAGCCTTTTAGATAAAAATGTGTAATCAATTACTGGTACACTGAGGAATGAAAAAAAATACACACTGTGTATGTGTGTGTGTGTGCAGTGTTTTCAACACACAGTTCTAAAGATTGTTCTCTTGGATAAACTTACATCTACATTACCTTTTGTAAGAGTATGTGTGTGTACAATTGTATATATTGGTTCAGCATCATTCAACCAAGCAGACGTGTATTGTTAATGTCAAAAAGAAAAAGAATAGGAAATACCTTTCTCTTTTTCTTTTTCTTTTATGCTGGTAGGGTAGGCAGCATAGACATCTGGAACAAAAAAAAAAAAAAAAAAAAAAAAATGCAGCCTTCTATCTGACTCTGTGCAGGTCTTAATTGTTACAGGAGTTATGCTCCCCTGCTCAGACCTGTTTAATGCCAGTATGGTTTATTATCAGGGCAGAACAACAGCCCAGTAATTTTATATAAACATTATTGGGTAATATTGTATCCTACATAGTGGGTGTACATGATGATTGAGGCAGAATTGCAGATGTGGTGCTCTTCGCGACTTGTATTTCATTTTGATGCACATGATGTCACATGGTCGTCACGTACGCTTCTCCTGTAGACGTGTCACGTTGCCATAGTCACGGACAATGCCCTTCCTGAGTGGTTATTGTCCGAAGCCCATGCCTGTGACTCTGGTCAAAGGACTACTTTAGGAAAGCTTTCATTTTGCACGTCCTGTGCCTTCCTGTTTTGCCAGAATTTGCCCTTAAATGACAAGTCTGCCTTCATAAACATGTGGGTTGAGTGAATGCAGCAATATCTGTATAACACATCAGTGAAAGTTTGAGGATGATCAGAAAAATCCTTTCGAAAGTTATGAATTGTTGAAGTTCTGCTCAGTCACTGCTGGATGAGAAGACTTCTACAGCTTTTGACATCACATGTGTATGATGATATAAAGAAAATAAAGAAAATTCAACATATTTTCACTTTTCTCGCATAATAGAAGAACGCCTGATCTGCCTTTTTCAGAAGGCAGGGGGAATAATATTACATAAGTGACAAGTCCAGGAGATTCTTCTGTGCACTTTAAATGAAAATACAAGTTTGTGAAATTCTCTTTAAATTTTCTATATCGTTCTACGCATGTGACATCATACACTTTTGTAGTCTTCTCATCCAGTAGTGACTTAACAGAAAATTTTGAAATTCATAACTTTTGAATGGTTTGTCTGATTTTCCTTAAACTTTCAGTAATGTATTCTACTAATATTGCGGCATTCACTCAATCCTCATGAAGGTGAACTTGTCCTTTAATACTCTGCAAAAACTTACATCAGATAATGAATGCTGGCACACAAGACCTTTATAGGGAAAAGAAGGGAAATTCCAGGTGATTTTATATGATTTAACATCATGTAGTATAAATCAATAGTGTCATGTATAGATTTGTGGAATATATTGTTGTCTTTTGAGCAGATATACCACTACTCTGAAAAACCCAAAACATAATACATTGAACAAGGATGATGACAAAAGGGGCTCACATATTCCAGTAATGCAGCAATGTAAATTCATTGCGATACAACTACAGCTCCACCTGTGTAGAATGTATGCATGCTTTATAAATTAGTTCTGCTAGCTTGGAGCACCCATCATACATTCTTATGTGAAGCTTCTATGTCACTATCCTCAGTCAGTGTGATATGTAATAAATTTTGAAAACATTCTTATAATAATAATAGCTGGTTTTTATATAGCGCATTTCACACACTTCAGGGTTTCAATGCGCTTTACAGACTATTATTACCCCGGTCACTGGATACATTATTTCCAACCAGCACTAACAGTGCTCATTCTCCACTCCCTGGGGAGCATTCCAGCCAGTCGCAGCCATTTTACAGGCGCGCACATGCTGATCAACCAACATAAGCTTTCTCATCCTACCGGGTACCCATTTATACTCCTGGGTGGAGAGCAGCAATGTGGATAAAGTGCCTTGCTGAAGGGCAAACGTGTCGGGCTTGGCATGGGCTCGAACCCACGAACCATACCACGCTCATGTCGTTCACAGACGAGCGCTCTTATCCACTCAGCCATGACACCTCCATTCTTATTCCTGTTATTCATATTCAAGCAACACATCTTTATTCCTCATCGAATTACTATAAATTCTGAAAGTGCACCCAGATGACCAAATTAGCAAGGTAATGATGTCATGCTCTTACAATTTCTTATTCATTTCATCTACGGAAATAAAAATTTCAGCTGTATGAAAATAAAACTTGACTTAAAACTACTAAGAATGAAAAAGAACAAATGTTATGACTGGGATATTTTGGTGTGGAAATATGCTTTTACCTGTATCAGCTAGAAATAATATTTTATCTGAATTTCATTATAGATAAAACATAAGAAATTGTTGGAGCATGACATCAACTTGCTCATTTGAATATTCATATAGGACTGGTGAAGAAATGTTTTCTGAAAAAATTGTGAAATTTCAAAATGTCATATCTTCCTTATTCCTCATCCAATTTTTGTCATTTGTGGAACATGCTGTAGGTTTTTTCTCTTTCTTTTGGATTTTATTCATATTTTAGTTGGATTTCCTCTTTGTGAGCAAAAAGTAGGAAGATTTGCAGAAATTGGCGTCGATTGGTTCCATTGTTCTGTTTATGGTGATGTTCACTTCAAATGATTAGTTTGGCTGTAAATAAAACCTTCTTCGAAAGATGGATAGATTTAAAAGTCACATGTAGATGCAGTTCGGACTGCGAAAAGCAATTGTCTGTAAAGATGTTTAAAAAATGTTTTAGAAATAGCTACGGTAATTAGGCTGTTTTTGTGCATCTGATAGCCAACTGGAATCACGTTTCTTTATAATTTTTCCCAAACCTTGTTTGGCAGATTGTGTAGAGGTATTTTCCAACTGACTTTAATAAGCTAGTGGAACTTTGCTTGACCTCTTCTTCTTTTTCTTTACCTTTGCCAGTATAAATGTTGCATGATTGGATGAATATTTGCTACCTATTCAGTATATGTATGTAAAGTACTCTGGTACTCTGGTACTCTGCTGCTTGTTTCATTGACAGGTCATGGGATATATGATAAACTCACAGCTATTTTGTGGAACCCTGCTTGCAGTTTGTGGCTAGCAAGCAAGTACTGTACTCATTCTAGAGCCTGACCAACTTGGTGTTCATTCATGCAGTTCAACGAAAATGTTTCAAAGAAAATGAGAAGTTTTATTCTATACTTTTTTCCATCCAATATTCATAGAGACGTTAACGTATTTTTTTAAACGTGTGCTACAGAGTATATAAAAATGGTTCATTAGTATCATTATCATAATTATTTACATACTGTAAAACGAGGAATGTTTGCATGCATTTTAATTTCACGAATTTCGTGAGAGCCAAGATTCACGAAATTAAAGATAAAATGCATGTGAAAGTTCTTGTCTACACTATACGTATTGAATGTTAGAGGCAACTTTTCTCCTTCCTTTCATCCTATTCTCCTTCCGACGTACATTATAATATTATGTTATGCTACGGGGGCTGCACGCAAATCAAGCTACGCTTATGCTGTAGCCCCTCTGTATTATTCATTGTAGTATATATGTTTTGTTGTACTTTTGCTGTACATTGTACACAGGCAATGAACAAGAAAATACTTATATATATTATCATATTTATGTTTGTACATGAATTTGTATATGTACAATGATGATACAGAAACCAATAAATCAAATCAAATCCAATCAAATCAAATCAAACTTGCGAAAATTTTATGCCACGAAAAAGGTCTTTGGCTCCAATTCGCAAAAATTTCATGTCGCGAAAATATCGTGTTTTACAGTAGTTACATTCAGATGTCCTTGATGCTGGTGAAGATTTAGTATATCATTATCAGAATAATGTGCATTCCTAAATTTTTTTACAATTTTTTTTTTTAGTTAAAAAAAGATTTAGAATCTTTAAACTCTTTTGAAACAATAAATTTCTACCTGAAAAAAAAAAGCATATTAATGGTACTGATGCTTTATGTGAGACATTTTCAGTAGTCTTATCCATGCTATTCAAATGTCTATCCATCCAAACCACTGATATGAATTTGAAAAAGAGGGAAAAAGCTCTCCATCATGTAATGCATAAAGGGTATTAAATATAATTGAAACAACTTTGCTACTTCTAAAAGATGACTATTCATTGACCATTTGTTACTATACCCTGCACATACTGCCGAGGGTATAAAAAGCAAATTAATCCTACCAGGCTGGTACTGTTCATTAATGAAACACCTCCCTCCTTCCCTGTCACTTACCCACCCACCCACCATTTCTAAACCTGCACCGTCCACGATCTATATGGAATGAGGCTTTCCCCACAGCGCCGCATAATGCGTCCAAATTGAAGCCCGACAATCAGGGGCAGAAATGCAGGAATTATGTTTCCCAGCAGACGTATGAAATATTATACAGCCCGTGGCATGTGCGCCCGGGCACACTCAGGCTGCACAAAGCCTAATTGCAGTCTGCATTTCATAAGCTGAAGGTATACCTGAGTACAATTCTCTCCCCCTAACCACCCCCCCCCCACACACACACACACACACTGGCAATGCCACATTCTTTTGTCATTTCACAAGTACAGGAAATGATAAACGACAAATCCCACATGACTTTTGAGCTGGATGCAAATTGCTAGCAAGTAAGCCAGGCACTGTAGTATACCAACTACCAGACTGTTGATGAAGAAAAGCCAATGCCGAGTACAATACTGTATTAAAATCTGTCAGGATCTTTATTCATCTGATTAGATGTGTAGATGGATATATGTATGCTGCATATGAATGTAGACCTATGTATGTCATGTCTGCCTGAATGTATGCGTGTGATTTAAAGTAGAAAGGCAAAAATATGCACTGTATGGGTACCAATCTATGCAGATGTATAATTCATGGTGCCATTATTCCAAGTATATAGTGCATAGATGGGACTAACAGAGACTCTAACTTCCCCGCTTTCGACGGGAGATCTCCCGCCGAAAGCCCATTTTTGCAGAATCTCCTGTTCTCCTGCTTGAAATGATTTCTTACTTATTTTCATTGTATGTTGAAAATAGCCTTAGATACCGTAGCGCGAGAGAGCATCTAGAACCCTAGGCCGCAAGGAACTTCGCGCTCGTGGTGTGCGCTTCGCGCTCGTGGTGTGCGCTTCGCGCACATCAAGTTAGAGTCTCCCGTTTGATAGGGGTTTCAGGCAGGAGAATCTCCAGATCAGAAGGTGCTTGGGGTTGGAGTCTCTGGACCAATCGTCTGGTAGGCCATATGATAAGTAGCCAGGCGCATTCATTAATTTCCTTTGAAACTATGAAACTGTATTATCTACCAAAAGATAGTCAATACATTGTATATTCTCGATACTGAAGATAACATGCATTGGTTGTTGCTAGCTATGTCTGGCAAGTCTTGGGCATTTTTTTTTTTTTTTTTTTTTTGGTGATAGCAACCATAATTATAGAGCCGGTACTTATACATGTATACAGCTGTATATCAAAACATGCCAGTTTGTGTTGTTTGGAGGTTGCGTCTTGCAAAGTTGAGATTGGCGATTGCGAATAACGGTCTATTGCAATCATCCTTACAATCAGTGTACACATATGCAATGTATATATGACAGTATAGGCCTACTTGCTGTCTCCTCTCTCCAAGGTAAACAATCTGTCAAGCTGCAGTATCGGTGTGGTTTCAGTAAGAGAAGAAAATGAACTTGTCAGTGGACATGCCTTTGCTTCTGAGAATTCTCTTTGTGCTCGTAAAAGTCCCCAGGCAGGACGTCTGGCAGTAAGGAATATACTGGCTGAAGTGTACACGTACCAGTGCCATGGAGACCATTGCGCAGCACTACCTTGGCCACATTATTCACTGTATGCATTATAACATTGGAACTCAATTGTAACAGTTAAGGATATCATGTGAGAAACAGAATGGAGAGTGATGGGGGGGGGGGGGGGGAGGAGGATGAGTTAGGGTTGATTTGGCAAACAGAAACAGGCCATTCAAACCACAAAAGGATTATTCTGTGTACTCAGTGACAACTTCCAAAAAGCCAATCCCAATTAAAACAGAGGTAGGCAACTTGATCATCCAGGTACTGATAACCACTGTGGCCGGTGAAATTTGTGCTTTTGTTTTCTGATTAGCACGTCAGGTAGTGTGCTCTGCTGGTCCATCAGTGGAGATTATCCCGAATCTAACTGTCGATGATTAGGAATTGTGTAATCCTTTTAATTGCTACAGTGCTGCAATGTTGTACATGTCGGACTCTCACACACTACAACAGTATGTCACCTGTGTGGTTTGAGTATAAACATAGACTTAGCTTTCAAAGTTGGTGGAAATGAACAGAATACAAGTTGAAGAACCACTTAATTGAGTTACTGCAAAGTGCATCTATAGGCACTTTCAAAAATAAAAGTGATAATTTGAATTCTGTGAATACTTTTATCAAAAACTCTTATGGGGAAATTTCATTGTACCTCCCTCAATTGGCATCAGATTCACATTCTATTTTTATCGTACCCGACGTCTTGAGCCAGACAGTACTGAGTACAGAAAAGTACTGACCTTCAGTACACCACAGCTGAACAATGATGTTGTAGCCAATGATCTTTATGTAGCACCTCGTTCACGATTTCAGTTGGGTAGGTTTGATCTGAAGGTGGCTGGATGTTACGACAAGGATTCCAAGAAAGCAGAGGGTAGCTCCAAGAATTGGTTTTGCTGAGTGCCTGTCTCATTCCTTAACAAGTTCTTGCAGCTGGATCTACAAACGTAATCCCTGCTCCTCTTTTGGGAGGCAGATAGTGTATTGATCGAAGAAATATGATTGAGGGTGGAAGAGGTAGCTTTTAATTATGATGCAGACCATGTAGGCTACTCACTAGCAACTTCCCACTGTCAAGTACACAGGGATGGACTGACTCTCTAGAAGGAGACAGCAGGTTTAACCCTTCCGGGACCATTGGCTAAAAAATGCCATTGACATTGCATGTGAACATGTTGTCAACAGCAGTGACATTGTTAAGGGCAATTCCACGGTAACTCGCGTTACAAATAATGGGTACATTTATGGGATAATGTGCCAATATCTTTGTAATTGGTAGGATCTACAAGTTACTTTTTTCATCATGGGTTAAGTAGACATACACCAACTAAATGAATCCAAAAAGAAAAATAAAGGACAAACATGTTGGGATTCTTGGATCATTTGATTTCGGTAACTCGCGTTACACAAAAAGGACATGGTCAATTCTATGAAGACCTCTTTTTGGAAAGTCTCCTCATACTAGACAATCTTGATAAAAGTTTTCCTACCTTGAATTGATAGTGGGTTAGGACTCATAAATTAACGATATCAAAGTTGAGTAACAATGACCTGGAAAAATGTAGGGAGCCTTTATGTCGGTAACTCGCGTTACGGTAACTCGCGTTACATTATGTCCACTAAACACAGGGTGACTCAAATTGATGACATACAATTGTTATGATGGCACTGAATCTTGTGTTGAATATTCTGAGAGATGCTTATTTGTGTAGATAGTAAAATGAATAAAAGTTAAACAAATATTTTACTAATGAACCCAATAGAAGAGTGTGTTTAAGACTAATAAGAGCTTCACTCCTCATAGAGACCTTGAATATATTTGAATATCTAGATGATTTAGGTGTATTAAAGTGCATTGTAAGTTTCAGAGTGTAAAGATGAAAAATGTTGAAAGTCTTTTTAAAACAAAACATAAAAGTATCAAACCCTATCTACAAGTTTACAAAAAAGCTTACAATCTTTCAAAAATTCAAATCCTATCTTTGTGAGGAGTGAAAACTACACTTTGTAGTACATTTCTTTGCGACTGATTGACAAAAAGACCAGTTCGTAAATCCACTTTGTGCGTGAACAAAAAAAGGTCATTTGTACCAGCAGGCATTTTGGTTTGTAAATTCACTGAGATAAGCATCTGTGATGCGATGATTATTCATGCGATCCCTATAAACTGTATCTAAATGATGCTTGCCAGCACATTCACCTCACAGCAAGAATGGTACATTATGTATTTTGCAATATAAAAGGAAATAAGCTGTTACTGCATTCAATACAAAACAATGAAATGGATGCCTGCTAAATTATATACTGATGGGAGTATTCTGATCCCCTGATCTAAATGCAAGTTCATTCTTTTTTTGAACATACACGTGTAAAAGTTCCATAAATCGTTATGTCGTGCAAGCTTAAATGCATTATGCTGCTTTGAAAACAAGTGAAGTGCCAAACCAACTGAGAAAAAACAAAGGTCATTTGTACCAATGTGTACATGAGCTACAGTGTAATTACAAACTGGCTTATTACCCTACATCGACGTAAATAAGCACTGAATTGATCAGTGTTTTAGTAGTAGCCATGATAAAAAAAAGTCATGGGCGTACATACTCAAGCAATATTCGAACTTACGACCTCCTGATCACCGGACAGGCGTCATCTCTACTAGACCACTGTGCTTTCGCCCGACAGCAAGTGCTGGTTCTAATCCTTATAGCATGCAGTGGGTACTGCGTAATTATTCAAATTCATGAAATTCTTCCGTTGAGATGTTTTCATTGCAACTGATTGACAAATTGCCCTACATCATCTTTAATAAGCTCCCT
This sequence comes from Diadema antillarum, assembly GCF_040938485.1. Lineage (NCBI taxonomy): Eukaryota > Metazoa > Echinodermata > Echinoidea > Diadematoida > Diadematidae > Diadema > Diadema antillarum. Next base: position 178,699 of record NW_027270912.1, read on the forward strand.
GAATTGATCAGTGTTTTATTAGTAGCCATGATAAAAAATCATGGACATACATACTTGAGCAGGATTCGAACCCACAACCTCCTGATCTCGGGACAGGTGTCATCTTCAGTAGACCACCGAACAAGGATTAGAACCAACACTTGCTGTGCTTTATAGCATTCTGTAATAAAAATTCTGTAATACTGATGCAGGAAATTCAAAAGATAAATTGAACGGTCTCATTCACTGCTGGATACATTGTACACATGCAGTGAAAGCCTGGCTAGACTCCTCAATGTGGCATGTGATCAGTGGCCTTGATGCTAATCACAGTTTATTAGGCTGCCCTCCTTTGTTTCAGTCCAGCATAGTGTGTATAACACTGCATTTGATTGTTTTCACCACAATCTAGCTCAATTAAGTGCTAAAATTTGCTTATGTTGGGGAAAACTTGTGTTTATAGTTGGTAACTCGCGTTACATGCCGGTAACTCGCATTACATGGTAACTCGCGTTACACTTTTCATTGACATTCTTTAAGGTGATAACAGTGTTTATTCAAGTCAGCATCATGTGTACAGTATCAGGGTGTGATGAATTTAGAAAATTATGATTCCCAACAAATTACCTCCACTGCTTCCTTCAGAATGAAAAATATTTCTTGTTTCGGTAACTCGCGTTACATGGCTCAAGGGCTGAACTTTCATGTGGTGATTAGAATTTTTTGAAGGTGGCATAAAAATTTCCTCATGGGAGACTGAAGTAGAACCAAGTTGCTTCTTTAAAATAAATTAATTGAAGTGCTAGCAGAATTTTTCTATGAAAAAAAATTTATATTAAGTTAAGCATGCATTTTAGCAATTTGGATGACTGAAAAATTGTCTTCAACATTTGTAGCTGTTTCTCGGGAAATATTTGACCGATTGATATAATTCTTTGAGTTTCTTTAACTTCAATATATGGGTAATACATAATGAGTAATTCTTTTGCATTGTGATAAAGTTGAAATTTTAGTGCCATGTCCACATTCCCATGGAATTGCCCTTAAACAGAAAATCCATTCTAATAGAATGTTGCTTTTTTATGTACACAGAAAAATCAGAGGAGTCAATCAGTGAAAATGTGGAGAAAAAAAATCATACACATGAAAAAAAATAATGAATGTTAAAAGTTTAGAGAATATGATGAATTGGCTGTTCTTTGTTTGATTTAGCAAATTAGGTGTTCAGCATTCAGCTCTCCATTCAGTATAATTTTACACAAAGATAGACCTATTCTCATTTTTCTGATGAGATAAAATTGGGTGAGACCTGGGGGGTGTTTCATCAACATTTATCAGCGCTGACAATTTCAGCAAAATCCTTGGTTTTGATTGGATGAGATGCTCTGGTCACTGACTGTTACTATGGTGATTGTCAGCACTGACAAACGTTGATGAAACACCCCCCCCCCCCTGTTCTTGGCATGTAATTAGAGCACTATGTCCTTTTGTGTCCCCCTCAGCAAATAAGGTCTGTCTGTGCCCAAATGCATGTGTACATCAGGGGACCGTTTCATGAAACTTTTTGTCAGTGATTTACACTGACAACTGTTAAAAGCTACTGAAATCCTTGCGTCTGATTGGCTGATAGCAAATTTGTCGGTGAAAACCTCCGACGAACTCATTGATGAAACGCCCCCCTGGAAACTGAAATCAGTGAAATTTTGTGTGTAAAACAAACGGAGAGGTGTTCAACACCTCGATCATACAGAATTGCCTACTAGATTTGTCTCTCTAAAGTTTCTGTTTATGCCTTTGTGTATGTGTTTTGCTTTTTTTCCCCCCAAATTTTAAATGATCCACTTTTTTCAGACTTTGGTTTTATCATACAAAGCAAGATGTTATCAGGATGGAATTTCCCATTAACCCATTGAAGACTAGTCATGAGTATACCTGTGCAGGTGTGTCTTTGAAAAAGGCAAAATGAGCTCATTCTCAATGGGTTAAAGTGAAAACTAAGTTTCGGTAAGTGCTTGAGAACCCGTCTAGCACCATTTCATTTTTGCTTGCAATATATCGAAAGAGTCCACTAAGAAACTTACCTGGCTGACGCGGTTTGCCGGAATGATGAGTCGGTTTGGAGTATTTTGAGAAAAATGATAATAGTAGGAAAACCGACTTTTATTCCATGTAGGAAAACCGACTTTTATTCCAGAAGGCTCCAGACTAAGTCGGTCTCGGGAAAAATTTGACCCTACTTCAGACAATTCACACGCAGTTCGTGATCGCCACATTCTACTGGCCGCTGCATAATACCAAATGAGGCCTAACTGAATGGACAGGAAAGTGCGTGCTAACGTAATCCTGTACAAAACAAAACAAAAACGACAGCGCGCGGTCCTCAGTTGCTGAGACGCGCGCGTCTTTGGAGTTTTTGTTGTTGTTTATCAAGCGCCTTTGATTGTTTTAGAGGTGCTTGATAGGCGCACACTAATTTTGCATGCGCGCAAAAGAGATTTTTGATGCGCGCGTTGTAACAATCAAAGATAGTAGAGATAACAAGATACGAAGGCGCGTGATAAAAATGGACACAAAATGGCTACCCTACATGACAATACAAAAGAGAGCTAAGTACAAACTCAGTACACCTAGGAACATCATTCATTTCCCAAGTTAGTGGTATCTTTATTATCTTAAAAAGATTTAAGAATTATAGTCGTAGCTTTTTTTCGATTAAGGGGATTATTTTGAAGAACGAGATTTTAAAGTAATAAGGATCATTTCATGGAGGTAAAAATTTGGCAACAATATGATATCACAATCAAAACGCTTGATAAACAACAACATCTGCAAAACTTAAGACGCACATCACCTGAGACGTGCTGTCCCTGTAGCTGCTGCTGCTGTTTATCAAGCGTCAAGGCAGCGCGTCTCAGGTGATGTGCATAATACGCTTGAGGACCGCGCGCTGTCCATTTGTTTTGTACAGGATTAGTGAGCACTTTCGTGTCTTATTAGTTAAGCGTCTTTGGTAACAATTCGGACCATTACTGCGAGTAGCCAGAACACGAAGCGCTAGTTTATACAGGCCGCTCCCATAGGACAACACTGTACAATCAGAGGGACAACCATTACAACTCATCCCGCCGTCAAAGCGAAGCCGAGTTATCCCCGAGTCCGAGTTTAGCCTGACCCCGTTCGGGTGAGTATTGAGACTGAACCTTTTTGGTTAATATTTCACATTTTCGTCGTTACCCATCGAATATCTTGTTATAACATCGTTATCCTGCACATTTCCTAAGCATACGTTCACATTTGGGAGCGAAATTTGATAACTTTTGCAGGCGTACCAGAACTTTGTTTGGGCTTTAATTATTGTTTTTGAGAAGCTGAAGGGGGTATCATCTGTCCCCTGTGTATTACTGATGATGATTGTAGCCAGTGATGATGATGTTAAGATTCACATTGATAAAGTCCTACCTAAGTAACACAGGTACCTTAAAATAACTCTCCCATCTAATGACACAGGTGATCAGTATTGAGCTTGTCTATTTGTCTAAGTGGTAATATATAAAATTACAATATTTGCCACCATACTTGGGTGAAAGAATATACAGAATTTGAATGCATAGTTGGGAATATTTCATATCATGTTCCGCTTCAGAAACGTCACCACCACCAGGGTTAATGCAAATGCTGCTTGTCAATTAATCCAAAAAAGTGAAAGGACATGTGGTAGAGATTTTTTACTAAGGATTTGCTGTACACAAATATTTGATGTCATGTGACTCCTGTCATTAGACATCGGGTCATCTTGAGAAGCCATGATTACTTTCCCGTTGTCTTTCTTCAGCACATGCCAACGGCAAAAGTTGACGCAACCTGACCTGAATTCTGCCCGACAGAAGCTGCACGCTGAAGAACTCATTAGAATCAGGACTGGGAGTGAAATGTGTTTCATATGAAAAAAAGTGTGAGAAGAAATACAAAAATTAAACAAACAAACAGCAACAACAACAAGAAAAGCCGGAGGGGGTTGTCGTTTCAGGAAGTAATCATGATGAAGAAATAGATGAGCTTTGAATAGCAGGAATGGTATTATCATCAGATGGCAGAACACATAAGCTGCAGATGGAGAGGGAAGAAAAAGTGCACTTGAATAACCACCGTACTCAGGACTTGGCATCGAGGCATCCTACGTCAGAGCTCCAGTGTGCAAAGCAAATACTGCGTTATGGGGAGGGGGGGGGGGGTTGTTAAAGGGATGGTATAGTTTGGTTGAGGTGAGGATTCAGTTTTTTAAAAACTTTTTGTGAGATTTCTTAGAAACCACTATATGAAATATTAAAAAGTATACAATTCTAAGAGGGAATTCAATGTTTATTTGTGACCCGCTACAACAAAAGGATCCTAAAGTCGCTGACGGGCGAGCCAAGCATGGCCCAGAAAAATGCTATTTTCAGGCCTTTCCTTTGATCATTTAGCTTCAAAATTTCGGCAGATGATAGAAGATACATTAGACTACAAAATTATGTTAAAAACAGAAATCCAAACGTTTTGACAGATTTTGGTGATCTGACTTTAAACTGGATTTTCTCGGCTCACCCGTCAGCAACTTTAGGATCCTTTTGTTGTAGCGGGTCACATTTGATGAAAATCGGTTTTGAAATGGCTGAGATATCCAGAAACAAAGTAAAACAACTTTTATTAGGATTCCTTTGTTTTGAATGTCTTAACCATTTTCAAACCAACTGTTATCAAATATATGTGGAATCCCTCTTAGAATTATAACCTCTGTCATATTTCACAAGAGGTTTCACATTATCTATATTAAAAAAGGAAAAAAAAATATCATTAAAAAAAAACGCATTGTAAACCTGAAGCCCCATCTCAACCGAAACAGTACCATCCCTTTAAGGGGTTATGGTGGGATGGCTGCTGTATATCAGCAAATTCATCCCGGGCAACCTTGATGCTTTGGTGTAGTTAATCAGGAACAAACCATGCTCCATCATTGTCAAGGGTCTTGGACAATTTGGCTGGAAAAGGCACCAAAAGAGGGGGTGGGGTGGGGGTGGGGGTGGGGTGGGGGAAGCGGTGTGGAGTACGAAGATACAGCAGACTTCATGGTAATGAGCACCGCTACTGTGTTTGCTCAGGATCCCGGCTCCTGCTTGAGACAGAGTCCCATATTACGTGGCCAGTGTAACGTACGTCAGAATCATGCAATGGCATTCAGGAGGTCGAGTTAAATAAAATCAAAACCACAGACAGTTGATCAAGTGAATTTGGCATTGATTATGTCTAGCAGAGTGTACAAACTACAAGCATCTGTATGATCCATCGGTGAAGAAGCGAACTTGCGTCATGTCTGATTGCCATTTGCATTTTATCATGTATATATCTTTCAATACACACATACAGTAAGTAACTGGAATGCAGACAAGTCCTAAATGCCAACTGTTGGGTCTCTGAAAGGAGTCTTGGCTTGCACTTTTGCAAAAGTATGCTTGTTTTAGAACCTTTCTGCCTGTTAATGAATAATATACAAGCCTGTATGTTGCACTGAAACTGAGCACTTGAGTCTGATCTGCCTCCGTGTACATCTCAGCCTTTTCCGCCTCAGGAATACAAACGCATGGAATATGCAGACACTGTATATTTTTCATTGACTCCGCAAACCTGGGAAAGAGTGTTGAATGCGCCTGTGTGCACTGAATCTATTGGTCATGAGAGTTACATTGTGCATCTCATAGTTAGATTTAACTCTGAATAAGTATTACTGAAGAAGAAATTGTGCTGCCAGGTTATGGAATAAATGCTCTCAGTCTTGTGGGCAAGACACGGATGCCCTTTGATATTGCTTTTTCTCTTGAAAGGGCAAGCCGTTCCTTCCTCTCATTCTGTGCCTATTAGGAAACTGGATGGAGGGATAGTAAGAAAAAAAAGATGTCATTTCAGTGGAGGATTTATGAATGAATGTGCATTTGAAATACGGATATGTGTTGTCCACAGTAAGCTGTGCAAGATCAGATTCATTAAGTTGCAAAAATTGCATACTGATGGTTGTTTCTGGAAAGCAGCTGATGAAATATGTAGAAGCGAAAGTTCAGTTGAGATGTCAGAGGCCAGTGAAGGTTTATTTTGTCATCGTTGTTTATAAGCCTCACATATATCAAGGCTGAGATAAACAAGAGCTCTGCATTGAAGAATTCATCATGGATCTATTATTAAAGCATGTTTTGCCATGCAATCTTTTATGTTTTATGTTTTGTTTTATGTCAAAGAAAAGCTCAATCAAGTTGAATGAGAAGAAAATGATTTTCTGTAAAACTGTTTTTCTTTCTAGAATTAACATTTCCTCAAAAGTTTGATCATAAATGTATGTATATCTAAAACAAACTGACAAACAAACAAACAAACAAACAAACTTCAGACTACTAAGGTGCGATATGATGGACCTTAATTGACTTATTGTATAATATCAATCATACCAAAAACAAAAAACCACACATCATTCTTTACAATAGACAGCCTGTATTGTACAAATTTGGGAACTGACCAGTTCCTCTGTATTGTAGAGAAGTTGTCAGTGAATAACTAGTCATGCTGCATTTCAACACTAAGAAAGAGGTGTTCTGCTGCAAATATTTGACATGATACACAATATGTACATAAGCCTAAATATAAGAATGTAATTCTATGTTCATTATGTAGCATTTGTCCTTGCACACAAACACACGAATAAACATACACAAAGAAAAGAATGTCATGCTTTGTAAATAGGCCCTAGATGATAGTGAGGCTTGGTCTTTGCAAGTAAATGATAGTGAGTCTTGGTACACAGAAATCGTATACATACACACCCCTGACAGACCTGGCGATGTCTGCACATAGCATTAGGACATGACTTGGGATGATGACTCATACACGGTGTCTTAGGGGAAATCCACTCCGGTGCACTCTTGCTTACATCTTGGCATTTCTAGGGATATGTTCGCTCCTCCGTATCCTTCCACACACTGGCTGTCTTCCATTTCTCCTCCTTGAGCTCTCTTCATAGTCCTCTATTTGTGTCTTTACACTGATCGTTTGGACAAACATCAGGTTATGGATCAGTGAAAACATTTCATTATGAAGTTCCCATTTGAATCATATACATTAAATGGAAGAAATAGAAGTGATTACATCATAATTATGAAGACATTTTTATATTTCTGTATTTCATGTTCGCACCTTCCATTCCTACTTTCTCTCTGTCTCTGTCTGTCTGTCTGTCTGTCTCTCTATCTCAGTCTTTGATTATCTAGCTGCATTGTTTGGCAAGTACTGTATACGCTATATATTTCGCGGGGGTTTTATTTTCGCAAATTTTGCGAGTCAGGAGCTATTCGCGAAATTAACAACACGCGAAAATATTACCTTCCAAAATGAATCCCTTGCCTTGATGATACGAACATCACGGCTTACCGAACAGACCATGCTGGCTAAGCACGTTCACGTCTACTTACGAATACTGCAGAGAGCCAATCCATTATCGCAAGGGGACCACTCGTCAGAAATCTAGCGCGATGGACTTAACCACTTCAAAATGTTGATTTCTAACTTACTAGTTCGCAGAGTTTGGTAAGTTTTTTTCATGCAGTGTATAACTAGTATCATTCTTATTTGCTAGTAAGTTGAAAATTCACACTTTCTTTGCCACTTCATATTTTCTCTGGTCCCCCAATTGCGAATTTAACCACTCGCGAAAATGTGTGACAGCAGCAATTCGCGAAAATTTATGTACGCGAAAATTATAGCGTATACAGTATCAGTTTCTGTCTGCATAGACATTTAAGTGAGAAACTTTTGCTTGACTAGTAAACGATGAGGTCATTAATGGGTTCCATGGCATTTGCTCCTGCAACAATTGCTCCCATGAAAAATCTTTATGCTACATTGTACGCCAAACATAAATTCTACCCACAAGCATAATTCTAACCCTAATCCTAATCCTCACATCAAGCACAACCCTAACCCTAACCCTAAGTCCTTGGAGAGAAAATGAGACCAGAATAATTGTTGTAGGAGCAAATGTCATGTCACCGATTAATGAAGCAATAAGAACATGAGAAGATGTTTGTCTTTTGTCTCCTTCCATACAAACGTCTTCCCATACTGTTCATCTGACTTCTCAATTTGTTATGTCTTGTCTTACATTATTCAACAAATTTGGCAATCTGCTTGTAAAGGTTACATACATGTAAACCCTAAATGTTCAGGTTCACACCTATCTTCATCAGGGCATTTCCAGTGACATGTTTGTTCTGTCCTATTTACTTTGCTATTGATGTCTGCTAGTTGTCTTCTACCTTACAGTTAGTTTCTTTTCTTCTGTTTTTGTGTGTCCATCTACACTTTACTTAACAAATAACAGTTCTCAAGTGCAAATGAAATGAAATTAAAGACTGTACCAATTTAATGACCTTTCATGTAGGATATAAAGAAATATTCCTATATCCTCTTCAAAACAACATCTACATTTCCACCAATTTGTTTGCTTTTTCATACCGGTATATACTGCATTGTCAATGTCTGCGAATGCCCTTTTTAAAGGACAAGTCCACCTTCTTATATATTAGGATTGAGAGAATGCATCAATGTTAGTAGAGCACATCAGTGAAAGTTTGAGGAAAATTGGACAATCCGTTCAAAAGTTATGAATATTTTAAGTATCTGCGCAGTCACTGCTGGATGAGAAGACTACTACAGTGTATGATGTCACATGCGTACAACTATATAAGGAAAATACAAAGAGAATTTCACAAAACTTTACTTTTTGAATAAAGTGCACATTTCTTTGACTTGCTACTGACGTATGTTAAGGGTAATATTATTCCCCCTACCTTCTGAAAGAGAGAAGTCGAGTGTTCTTTTGTTATGCGTGAAATATTGAAATATGTTGAATTTTCGTTATTCTTTCTTTATATCGTTGTACTCATGTGACATCACAAGCTTACTTAGTCTTTTCATCCAGCCGTGACTGAGCAGAAACTCCAAAAATTCATAACTTTTGAACGGATTGTCCGATTTTCCTCAAACTCTCACTGATGTGTTCTACTAATATTGCTGCATTCACTCAACCCACATGTCTATGAAGGTGAACTTGTCCTTTAAGATGTCTCTTTTTATCCATCTAACATTTTTATTGGCAAATATCAGTAAATGCAATCAAAGACACTGCATAAATTTCTTTAATTATGTATAATATAGGATATTAATGTTTCTCTATCCCATTCGAAACAACAGAAGTCATAAGTCAAAGCAGAATTCACCCTTGCAGGATCACCATCATATGATTCTTATGTCATTGCTTATTTATAGATGTTCTACTAATGGGATTGAAAGAGTTAAAGGTTCTGTTTACCTGTGGGAAGAGTGATTTAAAACATTTTCAAGATATGACATTTAATGCATAGAATGACTGTGTAGGTCTGTTGTACCACAAAACATCCTATGCTATAAAATTTTCATGATAAAGCCTAAAATATAAGGAGATATCTGTACTTTTCTCAATAAACTGTAACTGTTGACGGTTTAGTCTGAAAACATTTTTATTGTAACTATTGTTCTCATTTTGTGTATTTAACAATACTGAACATCGATTATATGGATTCAAATTTTACAGTGGTTGTGTCTTTCCCAAACTCACATTTTAGAACTATTATAAAGGAGCAATGCTGGATTTTTGTTTCATCTGCAAATGGTAAATTATGCCTTCAACAGTATAGTCTCACATGTCTCTCTTGACAAAGAAATTAGGAGATTCTGCATTTAAAGGACAAGTTCACCTTCATATACATGTTGACTTAGTGAAGGCAATAATATTAGTAGAACACATCAGTGAAAGTTTGGGGAAAATCGGACAATTCGTTCAAAAGTTATGAATTTTTAAAGTATCTGCGCAGTCACTGCTGGATGAGAAGACTACTGCAGTGTGTGATGTCACATGCGTACAACAATATAAGGAAAATAAAAAGAGAATTTCACAAAACTTTACTCTTTGAATAAAGTGCACATTTCTTCAACTTGTTACTGACATATGTTAAGGGTAATATTATTCCCCCTGCCTTCTGAAAGAGAGAAGTCAAGTGTTCTTTTGTTATGCAAGAAAAATGGAAATATGTTGAATTTTCTTTATTCTTTCTTTATACTGTTGTACTCATATGACATCATGAGCCTTAGTAGTCTCCTCATCCAGCGGTTCCAACACAAAAGTTTTAAAAATTTATAACTTTTGCATCGATTGTCCAATTTTCCTCAAACCTTCACTGATGTGTTCTACTAATATTGCTGCATTCTCTCAATCCTTATGTTGATGAAGGTGGACTTGTCCATTAAGTACGGTATTCAAATTAAATATCAACATTGTATTTTATTTAATATTTATGTATTCTTTTAAAGGAATGCATTTGGCAGCAGGCTGAAAAAAAAAAAAATCACAATTTGCTTTCCATGAGCCAGGAAGGTGTGTGCTTGGCAGTTAACAATTTACCTCAACAACAAACAGAGAATGTGATTACAGTTGGTAATGTGTTACCTATTACTTTTACAGGGCTCTGCATAAACCGGATACCGATATGTAAGACAATATATCTGTAAATATGATTCCAGTGGTCAGTACCCTTTTCCTGTGGCATGTTTGATCAATATGTGCACTCTATGTCACCTTGATGAATCGGTGGAAATGTGGAAATTTTCGTGGTGCTGAAAATTTTTAGCATTTTGAGCAACCAGAAACTAGCACGAAAATAAAAGCACGCAAATATTTTTGCTTGCCGTATGTTCCTATACTTGGTATCTTGATTCGGCGTGATTAAAAACACGCGAAACTCTTCTCACCATGCCAAGCACGAAATATTTGTCGAGCGAAAATATCCACTTTTACAGTATTAGGTGAGGATACAATGTTGAAAGGGGAAGAGAAAATGAATGCTTGGGCAGGCAAGTGTCCTACAGATTCAAAGGGGAATAAAACCCAACGTTTGGATTGAGTGAATGCAGAATATTACAACAAATCAGTGAAACTTTTGAAAAAACAATCCTTTCAAAAGTTTTTAATTTTTAATTTTTTCGTGTCACCACCGCTTGATGAGAAGAGTACTAAAGATCATGATGTCACATATGGAAACAATATAAAGAAAATATAAGAAAATTAAACATATTTTCATTTTTTTTTTAGCATAATGAAAGAACACTAGAATTATGTACCTCCTTCAAAAAGCAGGGGGAATGATATTACCCTTAACACGTGTCAGTAACAAGTTGAGGGAGTGTATACTTTTTGTATAAAATGATATTTTGTGGAATTTTGTTTATATTTTTTTATATCATTTTCATGATCTGTAGTAGTCTTCTCATCCTGCAGTAGTGGCACCGAAGTTTTTAAAAATTCTTAACTTTTGAACAGATTTGCTGATTACCTCAAACTTTCACTGAAATGTCTTACTAATATTGCGCACTGCATTCACTCAATCCGCCTGTATGTTTGGGTGTCCTTCCCCTTCAACACTAGCCAGACAGCAAACAACTTCAATTTTGCTCCAGATGATCATGCAGAACAGGCACGCACAATTGTGTGCAATGCCCTGTGCTGGGAGTACTGTAAAACATGATATATTCGCGGCACGAAATTTTCGCGAATTGGAGCCGACGGCCTTTTTCGTGGCAAGAAGTTTTCGCGAATTTCCACTTGAGTTCAATGCGTATAGTGGAGATAAGAAATTTCGTGTGCATTTTAATTTCACGAATCTTGGCACTCACGAAATTCGCGAAATTAAAATGCACGCGAATATTCCTCGTTTTACAGTACCACATGTTACTCTTATTTTTTGCTGTAGATAACATGGAATACTTTATAATGAAATAAAGTCGTTTGATGTCGTTTGCAGGGTCACATTCTAGAGGGAACGACTGCAAAATACAGTGAGTACAAGGCATAAGCAAATGAACTGTATCACCCATTATTGAACCGGTATCACTCTAAATCAGTGTGTGGATTTGAGAATCTTTGCTGGTTTTGCTGGCTTCACATTGCACCCATTTGTTCTCACTTCTCTTCAGGCCAGACAGGAAAAAAAAATGTTCAATTTCTTCTCTTTTTTTTTTTTTGGCAGGGAAATGAAAAGCAAACACAACTTCATCTGACTTTCATAGCTAGCACCTGCATGAGGAGACTTTCCAGGAATTTCTATTCTGCTATGTCGTTTGCTGTTTTTATCAAATTGTGTCCAAAGGCATGCATACTCTGCAACATGCTGAGTGGATGCTTTATCGGGGCATTAGGAGGATTGAGCAATGTTAGAGCTCAGGAATCTTACAGGGTGTTCAGATGCAAAAAAAATTTATGCTAAATCGGTATAGCTATACTAAAACAGTATAGCTATACAATGAATGTATACGTCTGAATGCTGACTAACGAAACAACGTATAACAAATCGACTCATAATGACAACGACGGTCAGAACATCGTTTCGAACTAGAACTCAATAAAGAAATCAGCATTCTATCGTGTCCATTGTGTGTCTTAACGTATGGCGACCATAGAACGGTATAACTGGGCGGGGCTTAACGTGAGCTCGCACGAACCTATTCCTGTCGCTAGCGGCCACGTCATGACCATAACAACATGCGCGGTGGGTCCCACTGCGCATCTATGCGACGTTTTCCAGAACGGTCGCGATTAGTGTCTGAACCACGTCTGAACGGTCTGTCAGCTATATGATGATTCTTTATACATCGTTTCTTTATCGAGTTTTGGTATAAACTGGCTTGCGTCTGAACAGAGGTTTTTCTCTCTCTCTTTTTTTTTTTCATCTCGTGCATCCACATTCATCACTTTGTTTGCCTGCAGATTTGTCTGCCCCCGTGACATGACCCCATGTTTATGTATAGTCTGGTTTCAGGCAGTTCCTTCTCGCCTCCATACCTCCTCCCCTTCCTCGCCCCCTGCACCATTTAAACATGGATCAATCCAGGAGGAGAGAGACATACCACCATCTGTGGATGTGTCTGCCTGTTTGTATGTTTTCCCATCGGTCAATGTGGCAAAGTGGGTTTTGCGCCCAGGACAGGTGTAAACAGTGCCAAGTGACAGCTTTTTTTTTCTTCTTCGTCTTCGGCAGGGGACGAAATACAGTGCGCAGCGGAGAAGACAAACCTCGCTGTGGTTATCACTGCGTGACAACATTATTGCAAGTTACAAGTTACAAAGAGTTAAAATCATTTTATTTTCAGTATTAAGATCTCAGTGATTTACTGTGCTGTACTTGGTGTCAAGGAACTGATGATGATATGAGACTGTGGTTATCACTCAGGACACAGGGGTTAAAGGATGCACTCTAAATCTGCAAAGTGATGTGCACTATCTCTCGTAAACTCGGTGTTTTCCAAATTCAATAGGTCAAGCTTTGATAAACTTCTTCAAACCTGTAAGAAGTTTATCAAAGATGCATTTTCATTCACCAAATACGTTGCAAAGTGTTTCCTGCTATTAATGAGGATATTGCCCATAGCGAAATAAATGTGGTCTGCAGATGGCCATCTGCAGGCCATCCGATAGCTATCCGATGCTATGCCATCCGATAACTATCGGATGGCAATTTCACATGCAAATTAGTTACCATCAGCAAGCCATCGGCTAGCAGATGGCTTGCTGATGGGTACATTTCCCGATGGCTTGCTGATGGGTACATTTCCCGATGGCTTGCCGATGGGTACATTTCCCGATGGCTTGCTGATAGCACTGCGGATGGCTATACCTACTGGCCATCCAATGGCTATCCGGTGGTTATCCGATGGCTATCGGATGGCAATTTCACATGCAAATTAGTTACCATCAACAAGCCATCCGCTAGCAGATGGCTTGCTGATGGGTAAATTTCCCGATGGCTTGCTGATGGTAAATTTCCTGATGGCTTGTCGATGGGTGCATTTCCTGATGGCTTGCTGATAGCACTGCGGATCGCTATACCTACTGGCCATCCGATGGCTATCTGGTGGTTATCCGATGGCTATCGGATGGCAATTTCACATGCAAATTAGTTACCTTCAGCAAGCCATCCGCTAGCTGATGGGTTGCTGATGAGTACATTTCCCGATGGCTTGCTGATGGGTGAATTTCCCGATGGCTTGCTGATGGGTAAATTTCCCGATGGCTTGCTGATGGGTATACATTTGCCAATGGCTTTCCGCATGCATCCACAAACCACGTCACAATCCTTGTACGTTATAGCAGGGTGGTCCACAACTTGAAATTTTAGCATGTTGCAAGCTCAGAATCTGAGAATATTGCAGAAATTGAATATGCGCGGAGCGCACACGATGAGTACGTAGTACGCAATATTTTGCTGCTTATCTGTCTTTGTGCTGCTTACATTCAATGTTCTCTCTCATGTTTTGCACACAAATATCTAAAGTACCTGGGTAGTTTGATGTTTCTTATGTTATGCACATGTTTTGCACATTTTTGAATACTTTTACTTTGAGCTTGTTGCAAATTCTTAGAAAGGATGTTGCATAGCATGTTGCTGGCTTTTTAGGATGTTGCAGCGACATGCTAAAACCCCTCGTGGACCACCCTGTATAGTAATGGGACAATTTCTGGCTGGTGTATCCGGTCACACGAAGTCAGCACCTTTCTGCAGGAATCTCTGTTACGATCAATTTTCAATATATATGTCATTGCCACAATCCATACAGAGACTCTATCATCTCGGTTCATAGAGATAGGCCTACTAGTACTATATAAAGCACTTCCCACCAATATCTCAAAGTCCAATCGGTATATAAGACTTACCATCGCGCAGGTATTGATGTATATATCCAGTGCACAACCACACACAATCCCACTCATAGCAATTTGCGTAAATGTCTCATGGAGCTGAACGTATCACATGGCAGGAGTTAATTGACACAATTTCCGATGCAAAAACGTTTAGGCTCCACTCCTGATACTATGTAACATTGCTTGGTCCTTTTAGAGACTACCATTAACATCTCGCGGGTTCACAATCACTCACCATTCAGTTGGTACCGGGTAATCATGTTGATTCATCATCTTCTAGCTGACACTGGATACTACTAATATAAGGCTCATACTGAACATTGCAGCTACACTTGATCCACCATAATTGCAGGCTCTTCAGTTTTATTCACACAAAGTTAGGACATTCTGTTACTGTGTGACATTAAAATATGGGATAAAATGAGAAACTTGCTTACCTGCTGATAAGAATGATTGAGGAGAGACATAGACCCTATTGGAGTTGTGCATGGAGTGGTGTAGGAATGATGATGCCCAACGGTTATTTCAAAGCTGGTTTAACCAGGGAGGTGGGCACCTCATTGGTCTGCCCACAAGGTCATCATCACCCCATACAGTCTCTCCCCCAGTCTCTTGGCCTGGCCCATAAATTTTCTTAATAACACACAAATATATATTGTATATGAACTCCTGGTTTCAGAGACTATGTTTGCTGATGTCTTCCTGGTGATACAAATGATCAGATTTTTGAAACTACAAGTTTTCTGATGGCTTCCTGATAACTGTTTTTATTTGCCAATGTCATCTTGATGGTTGATGCTTTGCCATCAGCGGTAAGACATCAGCTACCTGATGTCTTCCCGATGGTTAGGTGAGAAGCTGTTTAAAAAACCGAGTTTGCTGATGTGCTCCTGATAGTTATCAATTGGCCATCGGCTAGCCGATGTCTTGTTGATAACTGGGTTAGAAACGATCAGAAAGACATCAGCTACCTGATGTCTTCCCGATGGTTAGGTGAGAAGCTGTTTCAAAAACCAAGTTTGCTGATGTGCTCCTGATAGTTATCGATTGGCCATCAGCTAGCCGATGTCTTGCTGATAACTGGGTTAGAAACTATCAGGAAGACATCGGCTAGCGGGTGATTGCTGATAGCTACCAAATCACTGCCCAAATCCGATAACCATCGGATGATCATCCGATGGCTATCGGATGGTATTCTTTTTTGGTATGGGTGATAGTAATGATAATGATGCTGCTGCTGATAATAATGATGATGATGATGATAATAATAGTAATGATAATAGTAATAATAACATTTATAATAATAGTAATAGTAATTATAATAATAACATTATAATTAATACAATTATATTTTTTGTCACTAATGATGATCATGATAATAATGATCATAATAATATAAATGTTTTGCACCTGAGATCATCCCAAATAGACACTAATTCCCTTAAGTTTATAATGTTACTTCAGTGTGACAAGGTATACCCATTTAAAGTTTATACATGTACCTTCATTATGATGGCTATAGTGGGTTAAACATTTTGTCCAAGACCAGGATTAGAATCCAGGATATGTGTCTACAGGTATATAGCCATATCTAGTGTACCGCTGGTGCCATTATATCTTTCACACTCACCGCTTAAAATGAGGTATGTTTTTTCATACTGTGTACTGTAAAACATGATATATTCGCGGCATGAAATTTTCGCGAATTGGAGCCGACAGCCTTTTTCTTGGCATGAAATTTTCGTGAATTGCCACTGGCGTTCAATGCATGTAGTGCAGACAAAAACTTTCGCGTGCATTTAAATTTCGCGAATTTTGGCGCTCGCGAAATTCGTGAAATTAAAATGCACGCGAAAATTCCTCGTTTTACAGTATATTCAGCACGTATAATTTTTTGTGCATCAGGACTTCCCAAGAATTTCTCGAGAGGTTAAATTCACCATCATGGAGTACAGTAATGAAAGGAGAAATGTTTGCTTGCATGTTGCATTCAAGTTGGGATCAGAGGTAATATTTTTGCATGTTGTTCCATTTGTAAATGACATCCGACCGTCGAAATTCATGAAAATAAAAACCTTGCAAAATATACAGAGTGTATAATATAAAGACGGCTAAAAGGGATCGTATAGTTTTGGTTGAGACCTAATCTCAGATTTCTAACATTTTTTTGTGAGATGATGAGAAACCTCTTATGAAATATGAAAAGGCATGTAATTCCATGAGGAATTCAATGTTTATTTGATGAAAATTGGTTTTGAAATGGCAGAGATATCCAAAACAGAGCGATTCTAGTAAAGTGTGGGACCCACACTTTATTACGATTACTTTGTTTTACTTTGTTTTTGGATGTTTCAGTCATTCCAAACCCGATTTTCATCAAATAAACTTTGAATTCCTCTTAAAATGGTATGCTCTGTACTATTTTTAAAGTGTTTTCTTGGTATCTCGCAAAAAGTTAAAAGCCCAATTCTCATCTCCACCAGTACTGTACTATCCCTTTAAGAATCAATAAATGACTTTTGACTAGACTGATTAAGCTGTGACTGAGTGACAGTAATGTCATATAAATTGATCCTTTGACTTAGCACCTCTGGCTATGGTTGACTCTTTTACACTTCTGTCATTGGATGTTTGGGCAAAACTTTTTTTCTTTTTTTTTTTGCACCATCTGTGACAATCACTTTACCCCTTGTGTTTTGACCAGACCCATTTTCTTCTCATGCATAATCATAGTAAAAAATGTTATTAGGCTCTTAAGGCGGAAATACTGTTGCAACAGGAGACAATGTGGCAATTTGCTGCCATTGAGGCGGGATGTTTGTGTGCAGTGCCCAAGCAACGACCTTATTGTTCAAGTAGATGACAAGTGCAAATGATCCTAGTGGGGCTATAGTTTTTATATTCACCATAGTGACTGACCAATATTGTTTGGATAATTAAAGGACAAGTTCACCTTCATAGACATGTGGGTTTAGTGAATGCAGCAATATTAGTAGAACACATCAGTGAGAGTTTGAGGAAAATCGGACAATCCGTTCAAAAGTTATGAATATTTGAAGTTTCTGCTCAGTCACGGCTGGATGAAAAGACTACTACAGCTTGTGATGTCACATGTCTACAAAGATATAAAGAAAGAATAAAGAAAGTTCAACATATTTCCATTTTTCTTGAGTAACAAAAGAACACTCGACTTCTCTCTTTCAGAAGGCAGGGGGAATGACATTACCCTTAACATACGTCAGTAACAAGTTGAAGAAATGTGCACTTTATTAAAAAAGTAAAGTTTTGTGAAATTCTCTTTTTATTTTCCTTATATCGTTGTACGCATGTGACATCATACACTGTAGTAGTCTTCCCATCCAGCAGTGACTGCACAGGTACTTAAAGAATTCATAACTTTTGAACGGATTATGCGATTTTCCTCAAACTCTCACTGATTTGTTCTACTTATACTACTGCATTCTCTCAATCCTTATGTATATGATGGTGAACTTGTCCTGTAATTATGCATGGAAGTAGTGAATTCATTCATTTATTGAATCAAGAGTACAAGCCATGACTTTAGCATTTTAATGCAAAGTTACTGAAGCCCGAGAGTTGATCCAGAATGGCCGGCAAATATTGTCACTATGTAGAATGCACTGAAATTTTGGATTTAAAATTTCGTTGAATCAGTAATGCAAACTTGACTGGTGTAGACAAAATAACCAAAATGCCAAAGTTAGCCCTGAAAATGGCCATCCATATATCATCAATATACACTGAATTTATAAATATGAATGGATTGGTGGATAGATAGATAGATAGATAGCTCACTCTATATAGATAGATATTTTATACGTACAATGTAGATCCCACTCTTTTGTAGTTCATGGGCCTTTCCCAAGTGTGAATGTATCAGAAATTTCAGAGAAACATGCAATTAGGATTGATCCATCCCTGCCGACTCTTCACAATCTCCGACGTCGCATGTTTCTTTGGAGAGCTTGCTGTTACTCATGTCCGTGTTTTTTCTCTGCCTTTCTTTTGAAGACAATGCACAAACTGCATATATTTGTATTCAGTATCGAAGCAGCCCAATTTAAATGCGCACCATCTAAATGCGCACCGTCTCAAAAGAATCTGAATCCTCCCGCCGTCACCAGTAGACATTGGTTTGATGGATGGGGAATAAAGGTGGTACAATTGGCGGATTGTCTGAGTTAGGATATGCCTGTCAGGTCCTCCACCCACCCCCCCCCCCCCATCCCCTAATGTTTTTTAGTGCTAATGGAGCCATTTGTCCCAAAGTCTTACTGTAGGGTATACAATTTCTGCGAGGTGGCGCAAATTTTCCCCGGCAAAGACTAGTGGCGCGATGCGGCAATATAATCGTGCCGTATGTGTGTCGGGGGAATCGGGTGTGGTAGACGTGGCTAATGGAACCCGGTCGTGTGTGCGAAGAAGACATTTCGGTGCCAATTTTTTTTTTCTGTTTTCTGAAACAAAGTGCACAGATTTGAGGGAAGTGCCGAGACTTTGTAAATGTTATATTATGCATCGCGGCACACGTGAATGGCATCAGTCAGAGCTCCTTTGAGGTAAATGTGGAGAGGTTGAATGCCCGATCTGAACCTGTTATGTATCTGATATCGTATTTTCTTTTGGAAATTAAACATGATTTGTCAGTGCTACTAGTAGAAATGTGTATTGTGGGTCTGCCTGTTTAGGTAAATTTGCTTTTCCATGTTCCCCATCACTTGCTCATATATAGCGCCAGCTAATTTATCTTATCAAAGTTTGATGATTTCATTAAGTATTGTGTGGAAGGAAATTGCAAATTTAGGGTAGTTATTTGCATGATGTTTCCTCTGTTAGGAGCTTAATGCACATTGATGTGACTATATGAATTACATTTGGGTGAAAAAAATATCATTTTCACATACAATGTATATTCAGCCATTGTGTGAATGAGGCAGGTCTGTGAGGCCACTCAAATTCAAGGTACTCCCTGGTGTCAATTTTCTGCAATATTTTGTCCAATTTTCTTCCACTAGGCCCATGATCTAGTACTGTATAAGCTGTTATTTTCACAAGGGTTTCATTCTCGCTAATTTAAGCACACGCAAATATGTTGCCGTGCGCTAGGTTAATAGTGCATTTATGATAGCTTTGGTGTCAATTCACAAAAAATTACTTCTTGCAAAAATGTGTGTGACCGCCTCATTCAAGAAAATTATGCGCACCTGAAAATGACAGCTTGTACGATAGTATGTTATTAGGCATTCAGTGAATGGACAATTATTTCCTTTGGGCAAACTCTCACTCTATGCTGTAAGAAGCACCAAAATGACTGCAATTACTTCACTAATCTCCGTGCCTGCAAGCGAGTAGAAGTGTGCGCAGACCTCATTTATGTGCTTACCTGAAGGGTGCTGGTGAGAAGTGGGTCCATTATAGCCGATAAGAGAGCCTGATGGCGAGGTTAACATGTTGCAAATTTAATTCGTGCTCACAGTGTCGCATATTCTCCCAGACTCAAGCCTTTTAATTGTTGTTGTTGTTGTTGTTGTTCCACTGGAAGATGTATAGGGCATTTCTCTTGCAATGTAGAATGTGACATTGAATGATAGCCAAGTAGCTGCTGCTTCTTTTTTTTTCTTCTCCTGTTTGTCCTGCCATCTTGAGGTGTGAAGTGGTTAGATGTTTCTCTTATGCCACATTTGTTGTACAGATAGAACTGCGTGGACTGCTGGTATGGTGCTTTCAAAAAGGGGCTGCCACTTTCTGGAGTTAAACTTCTTCCCATGTTCAAGTTGCTCCTCACAAATTAAACAGAAACTGGAACCATGAAGATTTGAATAGAATTGAAAAAAAAAATGTTAATGGGATTTCAATATCTCACATATATGTTTTGTTTGTTTGTTTGTTTATCTTTTTTCATTTTGTCTTTACAAAATATCAGTAATATACATTTATGGTGATAATGATGTCCAGGCTTCATAAGTCTCCTGTTTTCAGCTGTGACCACAAATCTTTGAAGGACAAGTGCATATGGATTGAATTACTGCAGCAATATCAGTAGAACACATTAGTGAAGTTTGAGGGAATTGGATAATCTGTTTAAAAGTGATGAATTTTTACAGTTTCTTTACTACCAATGCTGGATGAAAAGAATACTACAGTTCTTTATGTCATGGCAGAGTAGTGATATAAAGAAATTTATTTTTTTTTTTTATTGAAAAGTATGTCATTTTGACTTGTTACTGATATAATATATAATTTCCCCTGCATTCTGAAAGAAGCACATTAATTGCTCTCTCATGCTAGGAAAGTGACTTCTTTTTCCCCCATTCTCTCTATGTTTTCTTTACATCGTTGTTCATCTGTGCGTGACATCACAGACAGTTGTAGACTTTTCATCTGGTGTTGGTGGCACCCAGACTTTAAAAATTCAAAACTTTTTGATGGGTTGTCCGATTTTCCTAGAGCTTTCACTGACATGTTCTGCTAATATTGCTGCATTCACTCAAACCACATGTACACTGTATTATTCTGGGAAGCTTCCCCTTTAAAAGAAAGGCAAGCACATTCCCCATCTTTGCTTCCCCCCCCCCCCCCCCCCCCCCCGCGCACACACACATGCGTGTCTTATTAGCTGTCACTTTATAGTGCTGTAATGATGTTGAAAATGGGATGATTTGTAATGTAGCTCTTAGCTACATAAAACCAGGGAGGTGAGACAAAAAGGAGTGGGCACTCTGCCCTGAGGGTTTTCCCTATCACTCAACACAGGATTACAAGGGATCAGTGCCCCAACGAACAAGTAAACGACCTCTTACGTAACGAGGTCAGTCTGATCGTTATCACTGCTGTTTGATGTTCGATCCTCGGGGCCGCGGTGATTTGGCCCTCTATCGTTAGGAGTATGGACAGGCCAGTTGACTTGTGTGTGTTCACAAGGACGTGTATGAGGGTTTTGCATTCTTTATGCAGGCTCACACGGCATATGCTCTTGGGACCTGCTAGTCTAAGAATTCAGCTCTCGATAGATACAAAAATTTTGAAAATCGGCCAAGAAGAAGTTGAGTTTTGACAATGTAACTGTTTAACAATAGCCATTGTTTTGTTCTTGTTTTAATCAAATTACGACGCAATGTCAAGTGTAAATCCTGACTAGTGCTGACGAAATTCACCTGTAGATCAGCAGATGTTGGGGTTTTTCTTTAGTCTGATGTATCACTTCATTGTTCGCTCGTGTTGGTTCTCTTGTCATATTTTTTGGGAAACTTGCGTACATCCGCCAAGACATGTTTTTTCTGGTCCCACTAACATATTTTTGTGAGCAATTTTAGTTCTCCAGGGGATGAAAACACTATTTGAATGTTTTTTTGTTGTATGCTGGGGATATATTGAGGCAGGGGGGCTCGAATCTACAACAGAGTGGTCATGATGGAGACTACTATAGGACCTAATCTTGGTGAAATAACTTGCCTCCTTGCCTGGTGTATGGTGAAAACATGTGAGAGTTCAGTGAGAGCTGAACTATCTCACATGTCCTGTATCACTGTATGCCTGATAAGATATTCACCATGGCGCTTTTTTTTGTCTGTCTCGGTTTGTTTTATTCTTATTTGAAAGCTGAATGGGTATTTTTATGATGGTTGTTGCTGTTGTGGTTAGTATTTTCTGTGCTAGCTTGGTATTAGAATTATTATTATCATCAGACATTATTAGGGCCTGTGTTCCACTACTCAGCTGTTCATGTTTCCTTCACATTCTTTCAATCAGTATATTATTATTGGTGCTGCTAATCATTATTATTAAATGTTTTTAAGTCTGTGTTAATTTGTTTCCATTTCATGTAAAAGTTATTTCACCATAATAGCATGCAAAGTACATTTGTTCCCAAGAAATCTTATAGTACATGGACATGTAAATGCACATAAATTATAATACCTTGAATACTAGCTGCAAAATTCAAAATGTGACCATGCAACCAGTTCACTGCACATCACAATGCACCAGTGTTGTTTGCAGGCACAGCAATGGGTAATGCACCAGTTATGCACCAGTATACACCACCCATCCAGTACCACGTGGAGTAATCCAGGTTCTGGCCAGGGAGGGGTGAGACCCACCAGCCTGTTGACAAGGATTGCGCATGTGCACTGTGCGGCCAAGCGGCAGTAATCTAGTTAGTGGAGTGGTCTCTTGGGGAGTGCGGCTCCGAGGATGGTTCAAAAGACACTAATCCAGTGCCCACTCCTTTTCCTCTCACCTCCCTGATAAAACCCATTAGGAGACTAGCTACATGGGACCGAACTTCAGGCCATCAATAATACGGTCTAATTGGTTGTCTTATTTGGCTCCTACCCCTCCTTAGTCAATTTACATTCACATCTGCAATAATGTAGGATATTTTTGTTTTCTGTTCAATTTTTTTTTGTATTAGTGTATGTGAGCTCTTCCAGATTGACAGAAATGCTCATTGGTATTAATGGGTTTAGAAACATGTTTCCTCTATGTTAGTTAAACCTTCTGGCATTTTTAATTCCTTCCTTCCTTCAGTCTTATCTCTTTGTAGTCCTATTCGCACACCCAGAAATTGTTTTTGAAAATCAGATTTGCATTCAACACAATACAAAACTGTCAGTTTGTGTAGGTGAACACGAAAGCATTTTTATCTCTGGTGAAAATCAATTTTTTTTTCTTCATGAAAAAAAAAAAAAAACAAAAAAAAACTTGCCAAATAATTTACCTCGATAGTGTATATTAATGGCATGCAAAGAAATTTATTTTTTTTTCAAATGTCCCATAATGCAACTCGACACACTGGGTGAGCATACTTGGGTGCCTGGGGTCATGCTCTGATCATTCTTTAGGATGTGGAGTGTGGAGATTTGAAGTGCTTCATTTGTAGCCCAGTGCCTTTTCGTTTGGGGGGGGGGGGGTGTGAAAGCTGGTAAGTGAAATCGACTTTCACATTGCAATGCAAAAATGGATAACTGTATTTGACTCTCCTCTGCTTGTATCAAAAGACCCCTCCCCTCCTCCATTGCCTATACCCCCTCCTTTGTTGAGTTTTCTCCCGAGATGAGTACCCGCCCTGTCCTGGACCCCATTTCGATTTCCCAGGGCACATTGCTCTTCAGCAGTCTAGTGCATATCGGAGCAATGCTCGGCGTTAACTCGTGCGAGGGTTGGATTGTGCGGTATATGCATGGACACTGCCAGCAGAAAATACCCCTCAAGGCATACTGAGAAAGATTAAGATAGACTGCAGGTTTCAAATCTATATTAATGTCAGCATCAAAAAGATTGTACATATATTAAAACACAACAACCAAAGCTACGATCGTGCGATCATGCATACTGATTCGTCTTACTCATCTTAACTAACCTGGTATACATGGCAAAATTTAGTGAGGATGCAGAAAGACATTGATCCCATACCATTTGAAGGGAAAACTTACATGTTTTCATGTTGATTTTGATAAATGAGATAAAATCACACAAACAAAATGGAGGAATTAAAGGATGAGTTCATATCTATTGAGTGAATGCAGCAATATTAGTAGAGCACGTCTGCTAATTGTAGGAAAATCATACAATTCATTGAAAAGTTATGACTATTTCAAGTTTTGGAGTCCCCATTGCTAGGTGAGAAGACTACAACCTTTCATGGTGTCACAGCAGGACAACAATAAAAAGGAAATATGAATAGAATTCAATGTATTTCAATTTTTGTAGCATAATGAAAGAGCACACTACTTACCTCTTTCAAAAAGAAGGGGGAATAATATCACCCTTCCAATGACATATTATATTAGTAGCAAGTTGAGGGAATGCAGGGTGCTACATAAGCACTTGCCCGATTGCCCAGGGCAAGTGGAAAATCAAATTCGGGCAAGTGTTTTGGAACAGTGAGAACAAATGCTTGCCCGAACTGGGCGAGCAATAAGTTATGAAGCCACCTTTTTTTTAACTTATTCTCCCCAACAAACCCACAAAGTCAACCAAACAGAAGCCCAAAGAAAACCGGCTGTTTAGCGATGCACCGCACTTTA
The DNA here is from genome assembly GCF_040938485.1 of Diadema antillarum. Classification (NCBI taxonomy): domain Eukaryota; kingdom Metazoa; phylum Echinodermata; class Echinoidea; order Diadematoida; family Diadematidae; genus Diadema; species Diadema antillarum. Next base: position 203,533 of record NW_027270912.1, read on the forward strand.
TATTTCATTTCAGCAACTTTCCATTTCATTTCAGCAACTTTCCAACACTTACGTGAAGAAGCCACAATGTAATGCAACGGCAACACTTGAGTGGACCAAGTTGTTACTTTATTGTGTTTAAGCGTGCGAATCAATGTGTGCTGTTTATTCCAATGATTGTGTTTTATGAAGCCCTTGACTAACACATGATTTTTCTATATTATTTCTTTATATTTTGGACTTTCTTTTTCGGGCAAATGAAATTAATGTTCAGGCAAGTGCTTTTCAGCTAATTTGAAAATCTACTTGCGTGACCGGGCTTTTCTTGTTGAATATTGTTGACAGGTCCTATGACTGTGTTCCCGCTACACAAAACTTACAGTCAAACATGAGTCAAAGGAAAAAAAAATTCTGTTCATTTTTTTGTTTGTTTATCAACATGATTTATATTGAATAACTGCACCACCAGACAACCAGCACACAGTAATGATTGCATTTTTGTGAATCGTCCGATGTATATTGTACATCTACTACTGACGAGTCTTGCAGTATTGTGTAAGGCACTCGGCATGGATTATAGAATTATCCTTTGAAGTTAGTCAGCAACAGGATACATTATTTTAACAATAATTTCGTCAGGTTTGTATTTCTTTTTCCTTGAAAGCATTAATTGAGGTTTCTGCAAAAGCTGTTTTGTGACTTTTGATGAATAGTGGCTTTAGTGACATACATGTATCATGCTGTGTATGTGAAACAGATGGATGCATTAATTATTAGTGTGTGGCATCGATGACATGAATGAAAAATTATCTGCGGTTAATCAGATACTCTGCTTAATCGGGTAGCAAGTACTTTGCCTGATAGGCCTACTACCTTATTGGGTGGAGACTACTGTATTACTCTGGTGTATTCATAGCATGAAACGTCATCAAATGGCATAATGGTTTCAGCTAAGTTGACAATCTGTATGTTTCTTTTAGAAAGTTTCAGGTTGTAAGATTATATGCAGTGACAATAGTAATGAAAAGGAACATGCAGTCCTGGGGACCATTTCATGAAACTTTTTGTCAGTGATTTACACTGACAACTGTTAAAAGCTACTGAAATCCTTGCGTCTAATTGACTGATAGCAAATTTGTCGGTGAAAACCTCCGACGAACTCGTTGATTAAACGCCCCCCAGGACTTGTTTTTTCCCCTTCTCCTCTGGAAACATTGCTGAACTATGCGTTTAAAGGGATTGTGTAGTATTGGTTGAGGTGAGAATTCAGTTTTCAACTTTTTGTGAGATACTTAAAAACCACTCTATGAAATGTTAAGAAGCATACAAGTGTAAGAAGAATTCAAGGTTTATTTGATGAAAATCGGTTTTGAAAGGGCCGAGATATCAAAAAACAAAGAAAAACGAAGTGATCCTAATAAAAGTCGGGACTATTAGGATCACTTTGTTTATAATAGCTCAGCCTGTTCAAAACCAATTTTCATCAAATAAAATTAGAATTCCTCTTAGAATTATATGCTCTTTCATATTTCATGAAAGGTTTGTCATAATCTCTGCAATTATCATCATCAAAAAAAAAAAAAAACATTAAAAACTTCAAACCCCATCTCGACTGAAACTGTACCATCCCTTTAAGATTACCAGAATAGGTCTTCACTTGGTATCTTCGTGCAAGTTTAAGGCTTCAACTGGGCAAACAACAGACCAGGTGCAAACACATGCTGCATATCATGAATTTTTGCGAGAATCCGGAGAAGTTTCAAGTGCAGTCAGTCAGTCAGTGCCATATCCCATGAGAGAGGAGACACTCAGAAATGTTAAAGAGATATTTTTTTTTGTGCAGATATTGTGCAGTGTAAACTACTGTTTGTTTGCTGAGGTGGACATTTGCTGTGTGAGTCGTACCCATTTTTCTTCACAAGAAACTCGTTCCAAAAGTCATACCTTTTGTAAGAGTATATGAATGTAGATTGGACCCTGGTTTCATCAAAGTAATCTTCCCTGTTATGACTGCTGAAATCTTAAGAATTAGCCAGTCCACAGTTAGCATTAGTCAGCAATTATGACCTCTGGTACCACAAATTTTACACAAAACATGGACCAGGAATAATCTTTTAGATGAGCAGTTGAAAACAACCGAGCAGAAAATAATCATTACGGTACATGTAAATGCTGCAATAATGTCTCTTGTTAATTTGGTTGAAAAGAGCACACATTTAACCACACATTCTAATGTGCATGAGGTTCATACATTAATGTTTAAATACCATAGATTTCATGAAAACCTGTCCATTTGGTAAATGCCTTATTTACAATTCAATTTCAAGAGCTTGTCTGCACTGATGTATACCTTCGCATGCTCAGACTGTAAATGTGAAATGGTTTATTCATTTGAAAAATGACATCCTGGGAATAGTGCCGACAGAAAACTAGAGATGAAGTCGAGAGTATGCCCTCAGGCCTTTCCCTAAAATAACTTTCAACAACTAAAACACCGACATCAAACAATATGTAGATTGAAAGTGGCTGATTCTGTAGGTCTCTGTAAAAAAATGAAAAAAACGAATGGACCAAGTAGGAATCATTATTCCAGAAGGTGAATGCAGGGAATAGTTGATGGGTACATATCCGGAGAAAACTACTCCTTGGTCATCGACCTTATATCACACGCTTGTGGCGGTAGAGAAGGTTCGGGGAAAATTTCTGCAGTTTTCTTGTTAGCACATTGGCATTAACATACAATGATTCGACGGAGAAACACTTCAAGTGAGAAAGTACCGTGATGTGTCCCGAGGAACATCTGCCGGAAGTCAAGACGTTTTTAATATTTAATAGCCCTCTCTCGCCCCCTTTTGAGAATGTGTCTGCATATCGTGTTTGAGGGTTTTATGCCTATTTCATTACATTTTTTCCCCTTGCATTGTTGTTGCCACTTGATAATACTAGATTTGCCGTATATGCTTTGTGAGTATAATATTTCGCATGTTTGGGCATGTAAGATGATTCTGCGAGTGATTGAATTTGTAATCAAAACCCACAGTGATGGAATGAGAAATAAATATCACCCCTTTTTTAGATGCAGGAGAATAGTTTGATGCTTCCCCACACTGCAGGTAATAAACAGTGCATTTGTGTTACTGGAGGCAATAACTTCGCAAATTGTTAATTTCACGAATATTAGTCCACTGAAGGAATTGTGCAAAAATATGAAGACGGTGAAATAATTGTAAATGGCATGTACAGTTAATACTACAAGTACATAAAGAAGCAATAGTGTTGTTGCTGGTTTGTTTGTTTGGTTTTTTTTTTTTTTTTTGTTGTTGAAAGGACTGACAAGTATGTCATGCGATGCTGCCAGGGGGCAAATCAATGCAAATGAATTTTACAGGTGTTATTGGTGTAAGGGAGATTTAGTGTTAGGACTGTCAGTGAAGTAGATATATTCAAAGACAAATTTGTACTCTTGTGGAGAAAATGCATCATAATTTTTACACAGTTAAAAAGCAACGGCATGTGTCATTTATTTATGGCTTGGTGAGGTACAATATTAGAAAATAGATGGAAAATTGAGTGCCATGATGATAGGTGCATCATGATGGCTATTTGGGAAATGATTTTGCCAGAAACCTTTTACAATGTGCCTCCGAAGTACACATCCATCAAGAACGCTTTGTGATGCATTGCCTAGCTATTAGCTGCATCGTGGGTGTCATTTTAGTGATAAGCCTTGAAGATCTGGCAGTGGTCCCTTTTAAAAGTGCATCGTTGAGCAGGAACATCCAATTTCCCAGAAAGCGTAAATGTACGGGCTTATCCATGCTTAACTTTTTACAATACAACCATATGCTGTTGCTGTGAGTAGTAAACAAGTCAGATGCCTTTATGGTGAGGGTAGAGAAGGGGGCAAGAAAAAGATGTGGGGAGAAGGGGAGGGAGAGATGGGAAAAGAAGAGACGGAGGAGGAGTGGAGAGGAAAAGGGGAAAGAAGAGACGACGAGGGAAAGAAAGGACTGGAAGGATCAGGAGAAGGGGAGTGGAGAATGGTGGAGAGAAAGATAATAAGAAAAAAAGAGCAATGAAAGAAGAAGGGGAGGAGATGAGAAGAGCTAAGGAGAAGAAGAGGACAGGAAAGAGGAGAGAGGAGAGCAGTAAAAGAAGAGAGGATTGGGTTAGAAGAGAAGGGGAAGAAAAAGACAGGGCAAGATGGAGGAGAGGAAGAGAGGGAAGAGAGAGAAGGTGCAGGAGTGGAAGACTGGAGGGGGATGAGAAGAGAATGTTTGAGAGGAAGAGAGAAGGGGAGGATGAGGATAAAAAGGAGGGGGCGTTGGAGAGAGGAGAATAGGTAAATTGGGAAAGGACTCGATATCACACATAGCTATGGCCTATTTCTTGAAAGCATTTTGTAATTATTGCAAGATACAATAATTGTAGGCACCCCAACAGTGTAATGAAATATTTGAAGGTGAATTGCTTTTACAACGGTGCTGTCATAGTCCTGTTAAACATGTCCATAAAGACCATTGAAGGAAAATAGAAAATACATTGTTTGTTGACAGCTGGTCTGACGGGTTGGCTGTGGTAGCCAAGGTTCCTAATACATTATAATACATGTACTTGGACATACTGCATGTCAGAATGTGTAATGAATAAATGGCACACATCAGTTTCCAGCTTTGTGATATACTCATGCAAAAAAAGCCTATCAAATGAGAGCCATGATTAAATTTAGAATTGGAGCAAGGGCCTGAAATGACAAACTTTTGTCTGTATATTTTTGTTAAGTTCTAAAAATGTTTTTATTTCTACTCAACGATAATGATGAGCGATTTAACCTTCAATGAACAAGCGCGTTTCTGTATAGCCCATTTAATATCGACTGAGCTTGCATCCAGGTTGTGACAAGCAAGATGTACAGTGATGTGGGATTTGCATTGTCCTGTCACACAAAAGCATGATGACCTGTCCATAACGATGGATTAGACGGGTATTATGTCAGTAATTGAGCATCTGATTGATGTGTTGCTGTAACAATGACATTTACTGTGTAAATGAGATGCTCCTTTGTGTTACATTGTCTCACCATCCTGCCTCTTTGGAGTGATCACCTGTCAACTCAGTTGAGGACAAGTTTAAAGGCAAAACATAGTACTCAGAAGGGCTCAAAATTCATCTTCCACTATTTTGATGTTGCTTGCAATACATTGAAGAGGTCTTCCAAGCAACTTGTCTGGCTGACTTGATTTGCCAGGATTTTGAGTTGTTTTGGGGTATTTTGACATCAAAAGTGTAAAATGATTTTGATCGTATGACACAACTTTTATTCTTGAAGAGCCCTCCCGTTCGGTAGTGGGTAGTTAGAATGTTATGTGATGATTGATCCTGCCCTAGCAATCATATTTTCCAACAAGCTGCATAGTATTCACTCGTGTGTGGTACTGCTGAGGCCAATTTGTCAATTATCTGTAATCAATTATCTATTTGTCGTTTATAAAACAAGACATAGCAGCCACAATCAGATAGATATGTTCTCATATAACAATACTGTCGGCTTACCTTTTTGGCTAATATTTTGCATTATCGTCATTGCCCAAATGAAATTGTGTTTTCACAGCATTATTTGACACACTTCTTATGCCCATGTGTCCATTTTATAGCAAAAATTTACAGTTTCTGTGAGTGTACTGTAACTTTGTTTGACCTTTAATTATGCATTTTCATGTGAGGCAAGGGCCAGCACAGCTCTTCTCCTTCTGCTGGTCATCCAGCCACACCACTGGTGCTGGCAGTCATTGTACGCACATTCCGGGCATCCAGCAGAAGCAAGGTCTCTTGACCCTGGTCACTTTGGGTAGACGGCGGCTATGAATTGAACAGATTCTGTGTAACACAATATCTGTGTCAGGGATTTTTGAGTGGTTGCTGTGGACACATGGTCTTTATGGCAAGATGGTCAATAAGGCAAGTGTGACTTTAACTGCAGTCATAACTATCAAGGAATTTTTGTGGCCCAGTGGATAAGACAATAGACTGTCAATCTGAGGTTCTTGATTCAAGTCCCCGAGCTGCGGTTGTTGTACCCGAGGCAAGGCACATTATCCTCATTGCCTTGTCCTACGGAAGGGACTTCAAGTTGTTGGTCCCATTATTATGTGCTTGCAAGCATTATTTGGCTTTCTGGGCAGAGTTGTTAAACAAATCAGTAAAAATATATTCGTAGTTGCAGTTGTTATTAAGCATGATATGAGCTCACTATTCCAGCAAATGTAATAAGTTTTATGAGTGATAATCTTTGATACACTTCTTTTTTTTGCAGGGGGGGGGGGGGAGGGGATGGATAAAATCAACAGACAGTTAATTTTATGTGTGCATAACACAGGGTTCTTCCTTTGACTTGGAGATTACTAAGAGTGCTCTGTTATGAGTTATAAAACACTTTCCTCATGAATTTGTCTTTGCAGTTGTGCTACAATGATCCCTTCATTCTTTTCTGTCTCTTTCCCGCGCCTCACTTCAAACACATCTTATCACCCACACATGCTCTCGCTGATTACAGAAGAAAAAAAACATACGGAGAATCATGATGGGGTCCTCACTGAAATCTAAAAATGGTTACCGTGGTTACTAATTCCAGATTGCTCCTGCGGGAAGAGTGATACTCACCTTGAGAGTTTGAAAAGACACTACCATCATCAGCCATTTCACTGGAGGCAAACTGAAGGACAACAATGGAACATGTACAGTCTTTCTTGATTGAGCTTCTTTTTTTCTTTTTTTTAGAGCATGTTGACATGGCAACATTGTTTGTGTATTCAATACACTACCTTGCTTCACTTGGCTAAATTGTCTTCTCCTTCGCTGAACAATGCAGAGCACGCTTCCCGAGGGAGGTAGAAATTGTGGGTGATTCTATGGCTTGATTTCCATATTATGTTTGATAGAAATTGCAATTTAGTGCTTCACCTGATTGAAACATCTTGTAGACTGTTTTTACCTTTTCTTGCAGGATATTGGATGGTGGTGGTGAATCAAAAATGAAATATAAACAACAAAAAATGTTTGCTGACATGATGGGTGTGTGATTTAGGGGAATACTGTATGTTCTATATGATGTTTGATGTAGGGGAAACTTTATGCCTGTCTGTCTTGCTATAAACTATGATTGAAAAGAGAATGGATGTGATTGGCCACCTAGGGTGGTATTCTGAAAATCTTCCAAAGTTTCTTCCTAAGTTTCTTCTTAAGTCAGAAACTTTAATAGGAAGTGCCTAGGAAAGACAGAATTGGTATTCTGAAATTTCTTCCTAGGAACTTCTTAATGCAAATTAGGCCATGCTTATCCCCGCCCACATCCTTCTGAAGCCAATACGAAATGCCGTATCATAAGAACCAACCAATAACAATCGCATATAACTATGACGTAGGGTTAAATACACGTGTGCGCCGCATGTCCCCTTTCTCATGCCCGTTTCGCGCATCAAAGTACATGTTGCGTGCATTGAGAATGACAAGCGCGATCACGATGATTTGCAGCTTGCTTTATCTTAATGAACTTGGGACAGGGATGGAGCTTTCCTAAATATATTCCTAAAATTCTTTCCTAATTGCATTTTAGAAGACCAACTTCTTTCTAAGTCAGAAATTTGCATATCTCATCCTCATTTACATATCTTCCTAAGTTTCTTCCTATTAAAGTTTAGGAAAAAAGTTAGGAACACAGTTAGGAAGATTTTCAGAATACCACTTAGGAAAAAAATCCTGACTTAGGAAGAAATTTCTTCCTAGGAAGGATTTCAGAATACTACCCCTACTCTACCTTTCTTTCTCCTCCCCCACCTTCCCTTTCTCTTCATCTCTCCTAAACAGATGCAGTGGATGCAGAGTGTGATTTTTTTTTTCTTCTTCATCCTTAAATTTGATTCTGGTGAAGAATCAGGGGGTCAATGTAGGTCAGGACGGAGCCCCAGTGGTAACATTACCCTCCAGAGAGGGGATCTGGGTCAATACGTACTTGAGTTTTGCGCTGGAGAGTGAGAAAGATGGGGACTTGTCAATGGGAGATGAGGTGGGAGAAAAGAAATGAGTGAAGAAGAAGACTGGGGAGTTTTAGCTCTTTTTTCCCCTCAGTGTTTTTTGTAGGTCTGTAATGGTTGGATCTAATCTGCAAACTAGAAAAGCACTCAGAGAGCGCAGACCTCCGCCAAGCGGGTTTTTCCACCACTGATCATGTTCTTCCGTAGAGATCAGTGACTTCCACTCAAAGAGCTTATAATGTGAGGAGAATAATCTCTTTGTTTCCACTCATACATACATGCTGAAAGTCACCCACTTTCCCAATATAGAAGCCTTTTGTTGCATCATCAACTTTCAGCTGTGCGGCGCCTCACCCTAGCAGAAACTAGAGCACGCGCTGTAGTGCGTGCATGCAAATCTCAAATACGCGCAGCTTGAACTTTCAAGTTCATTGACTCTACCTTCCAAAATAACAAAAAAAAATCCTTCATAAAATCCATAAAGATTCCCGGATTACTACCAAAATTTAATCATCTGTTGCTTGTGTCACTCTCAATCTTTCCTGTAAGTTTCATCTAAATCCCTGCACTACTTTTTGAGTTATTTTGCACATGGACAAACAAACAAACAAACAAACAAACAAACAAACAAACAAACCAATGCCGATGAAAATGTAACCTCCTCCCTTGGCAGAGGTAATAACTTTCCAAGTGTGAGCAGTCAGCTGGTGGGTACAGGATTTTTAAATGAAGAACATTATAACTGCATCATTTGATCTTCCATGGTATACTCTTTTGACAGTTTTATTAGTAAACTGTGAGCAGAGTTGTGATAACAAGAGAGGAGTATTCATCTGTCTGAAACATTATACTCTTAAAATGCATGATACATCCATGTCTTTTGCAGAAAATCAGTTACTGGAAGTGACCTGAAGGGAGTAATTATAATACATGAAACATACCAACACTCACACATATGCACACAACATACACACACCCACACACACACACACACACACTAATGTTAACATACACGCATGTATGTGTACATAATATATGTAGTAGATTTCAGTTAACTAAAAACAAACAAACAGTAAAAGCAGTCATAGAGATGAGAATGAGAGCTTTCAGTATATTGTTAGGGTCACAATGCTAATGTCAAATAAATATCTATTGTTGAGAAAAATATGAAGTCATTTGAAGTCAGAATTTGCTGCACGTAGGCACATGTTTGAAAATACATTACTTAGTTTTCATCCGCTATTACCCGCTAAAGTGGATTCTCCCTAGATTAAGTACATGTAACGTAATGTGATAGCTGCCTGCGGAAAATCTGAAAGTGGTTTTTTACCGCATATTTATTCCCACTTCGGAGCAGCAGTGGTGCTTGAAGCTGAAATCGTCAAATAACTTCGTATTTGTGTTAATAGTTAGCTAAATTGCATGATGGTTATCTGGGATAATTTCTCCCAAGTGCCTTGTTGACTTGAAAAAAACAAAAACACAGCTACAACTGTAAGATATTTTGTGTCTTCAAGACGTCTTGAAATGGCTTGTCTCTATTTCCCATTATCTTTGCAAGCCGTGTGATCATCTTGTGAATGTTGTTGTAGCCGACAAAATGCTGCGGACAGGCTAATGTAACATCTTCGTGCCCTTAGGCTAGGCTACTGCCACTCTGCCAGAAAGTGCCACCACTTTCACATCTTCCAAAGATCTCGCGAGGTGAGTGCCGTGAGAGAGGCCATAAACGTAGATGATGCCTTCCTGGAATAGACTGACTGAGCATAGCACAGCAGTAAAGCTGAATATACTATGAAGGACGCTTTGGACGTAGTTTACGGCCATAAGTAGAGAGCACCTGCCTCTATTTTGGGTGGTCTGGTGTCATTTTTAGCACACAGAGTACTTGATCTCTGTGCGAGCGGCAGAAAATACTGACCTGTAAAGAAAAAAAAAGTCGCGAAAGACATCCACCATAGTGGAGAAGATACTTAGTAAGGTTTCAGGATAGAATGTGCAATGTGACTGTGCAATCCAATCCTGTGACGTATATAGATGCACTCACACATGCATATAGCAGACTCACGTGCACACATTACTCACAGATGTACCGGTTGGAAGTCGTGTGGTTATATTTGTCTGAATTGCACGCTGACATAACAAGGAGTTAGGGGAGGTCTCAGCTTGTAAATTGAACTATGTTACATGCTTCTCAACTGGAGGGCCATGAAGCTTTCTCAAGTGAGCACAAATGTTGGCCAAAGAATAAAAAAAAAATATTTGTATTCTATTTAAATGGGTTCCCCCCCCCCCAAAAAAAAAAAAAAAGAAGAAAAGAAAACCAAACAAACAAAGAAACGTGTAGGAGCCAAAGTGGGTCTCAGTTTAAAAATGGTTGAGAAGCGTTGTTCTAGAGCATGTTCAAACAATGTTAACCTTATTTGGGATTATTCTACCAGGTTGTGATCTGTCAAATCCCTTCTATATATAACACATGAAATTTTGCTGCAGTGTATATGGACATGATCTTTAAAGCGGAGAATTTTTCTTTGCGAACCCACTCTCATAACTTTCTGATTTATGATTACAATATTACACATCCTCATCCTGCAGCCTGAGAAAATCTAGTATATCAAACACACACACACACCCACCCATGCACACCCAGAACCCTCCCAACCCCCCACAGCCCAACCCTCCCCAATATTTCTGGCCTATTATAAAACTGGCATATTTTGTGCAAGTGATGTAAGAGCCACACGAAGGGGTCAGCTATTTTTAGGTGGCTGTCGGACTTCCTTTGGACAGTGTGTGGCCTTCAAAAGGTTGTTATTCCTTTATTTGATAGATTGTTCATGGCACTGTGCATTTTACCTCACTGCTTTGTCATGAAGGAAAAAAAAATGCCCATAATGCATTGCTTATGAAATTAAGATTCTGTTGTAGTATCTTAAGGATGCATTCTCATGAGAGTGTTCATACTGTGGCACATTCTTTGTTTCATTTGTGCTCATGCATTATACACTTTTTGCAAATGTGATCACATACTCTGCTTGGTAAGTGACACCTCCTATACCCTGTGGCGTGCAAAATAATATTTTTGTTCCATTAACTGTGATTAACAATAAAACAATGCTAGAGTTGGTAGCAAATTGTTAGCAGTGTTAAATGTATGCATCCAGGTAAAGACAGTTACTCATTGCACTCAGGTAAAGACAGTTACTCATTACACTCAATTTCACTCCATATCCAACTTTGATATAATTTTGTCAGAATTTTACCATTCCAACATAATTTTCAAGCAATCACTCTTGGGGAATCTGTCCACTGCTTTGTATTTTGAGAAATATCAAGAGTCTAGGATTCATTATCTCTCAGATGTTTGATTAACTCGGTAGCATTGCATCTTTACGCTTCCTCCCCCAACATGCAGAAACTGGCCGTTGGCCAAAGTCTTCAGTTGCATAAAAGCAATAT
>NW_027270912.1:220000-500000 GCF_040938485.1 Diadema antillarum
AGAAAGGAGAAAATGTCTTGAAACAGAGATGGACGGGGAAAGAGAGAGAGAGAGAGAGAGAAAGAGGAGAGAAAGATATAAAAGTGAGAGAAAGAGAGAGTAATATGCAAGAGAGTTATATAGAGACAAACATAGATACTGTGATAGAGGGATAGATCAGGAGAGAGAAGAAGAGAGAGTAGACAACCTTGGGAGGCTCGTTCTATCTTGTTTGGATGATATTGGTATGCTAATGGGAAGATACAAGAACAGCTCTCATATATACATATATCATCCCCCTTTCCTCTCTCTTTCTGTCCTTCTCTCCCAGGTTGATTCCCCCCATACTTATATCTCTCTTCAGGAATGAGTATTGCTAGTGTTCTGAAATAAACTGACCTTTTACAATAGAATGCAGTTATAATAATAATCATCATCATCATTATAATCATAATCATAATCATAATCAATCATAATCATAATAGCAGTAAATCCTTATGTGTATGATATGTATGATAAATCATAAGAATGAAATGTATCACAACTTTCAGGCAGTCAGAATGATGAGTAAAGGACAGACGATGTGATACTATCTAAGTTTGATGAGCCTAAAAGTGTGTCATATACTCTTCTCTTCATAAGATCAGTGGTTACAAAATACCTTGCTCCTTATAGGAGCATTGATACCCTTTAACTCTGATTTTGACTGTTCCACTAGAATTATTGACTATCAATTGATTTGCAGAACCAAAATCAAAATCCTGTGCTTTTGTCAAAGTAAGTATCAATCTTAATGGTTTACCAAATAGAAGACCCACTCATATATTTGGGATAAATTTCCCTGGACGGTTTCATAGAGTGTTTCACTCATCTTTTACCATTTGCTGCATCCGTAGTTATTAGTTTTCTGTTTTGTTTTGTGTAAAACTTCCCTTTAACTGCATTTTTCTCCCTGCTGTTAAGAAGTCTGCAATGCAAATGCATCAAACTTGAGGGGAGGAGGAGGATCAGGAGGTAATTTTCTCCATTCTTAATTCATGGCGATGACCCTGAAGCTGTTTCTGTCACGTTGCGAATAAAACCTCGGCCGGGAGAAAGAAGATGCATTTACAGGCAGGAATCCGTTCAGCTGAGGGGAGGAAAAAAGATTTAAATGAGGGAAGAAAAAGGAAAGGGAAGTGTCCCAACTAAATGTCATACCTACATGCCTATTTGTCAACTTTGCATTACCTGCCAAAGTCCAAATCCCACTTTTATCTCGGCAGATAAGAAATTATCCTGCATGTTGCATGCTTATTGGCATCATTTTTCTTTGAGAAAATGGCTGTATGCTTCCTAGAAATGAAGGGGAAAAGGTGCAAGTATAAAACCAGAACAAAAACAACAACAACAACGAAATGTTTTAATGCACTGCCATTAGATTCCCTTTTGACTTATGAATAATGGAGTATGATGGAAGGCGAGGTCTCCAAGAAACAATAAGACGCTTATTCTGGAATGTTTTTCCTATCCTGAAAGCAGCAGGGAATTCTCAAGGAGTGTCGGAGTGCAAGGTTCAAATGCTACCTGCAGACGACAAATGATAATTATTATTGTAATGATGATGATATTATTGTCATCATAATCATCATGATAAATGTGCTTACACCTCCTCCAAGGCCATTGTAGAAGATTTGATTTAAGGTTGTCTATCATTACACATATACATAATTACTCCCTGCCCTAGCTTTCCCCTGGTCCCATTAGAGATTTCCTTGATCTACATAAGATGAGCATTTGGTTTAGATGAGATGTCGGTGTCCTCAAATTGATGTTTCATTTTCATGTTATAGTTAGATTTTTTTTTTCACCTGTTATAAGGCATGGCTCATTAGGGTAATGACCTGGATGCTGACTTGTATCTAGGTCACTTGGTATTTGCTGGGCTGGAACGAAGGTAGATGATGGGGATGGGGGATGGGGAGGAGGAGGAGGGCTTTTTTTGTTTTTGTTTTGTTCTTAATGGGAAGCCATAGCAAGGTCTCGCTCATCAGAATAGTATGCAAGTTTGAAGACTTGTCCAATTGTTCGCATTGGCCCGAGTTAGTTTATTGATTGCAGCCGAGGCAGAAGAATGCTGTGTAGGTTTTTTGGGGATAACGAAGCCGGCCTCCAAGCTAAAATTACATCGCTGTTACGCATAATTTCCCAAGTGGTGCATTAAAGGGGGGAGTAGCCAAGAATTTGTGGAGTGTCATGGGTAATATCTGTTGAAATACAGATGCAGTGTACAGCTTTAAATGATAACTTGGGAGGTAAGTCATATGATGGCATTTCATTTCATCCTGAAATAATTATGTTGCAAGCAGTGTAGAACAGGTGGTCTTCAGGCTACTGGCAAAAATGGCAGACATTTTCTGAAGGCATATTGAAATTCAGGGGGAAAATGTTTTTCACAACAAAATAAAGACCACTTTTTATTTCAATTTCTTCTGTATGACATCTTTACTAATGCAGAGGATATTTCATGGAGAGAGAGAGAAAGGGGGGAGAGGGAGAGAGAGAAAAAATAGCTTTTAAAGTTTCAAGGGTGGAGAGATGAAAAATTTTGTCTGACTTATTTCTTTGCTTGTCTTGCCTCCACTATGCTTTTGAGATTTCATTCCCAAGATGAATCAACACTTTGGCCTGAATTCATGAAGGTGGTACAAATGAAACCATGGTTTAAACCATGGACAAAAACCATGGAGCGCCAAGTGTTGCACGGAATACTTCGTTTCGAGATTGTCATTTCGTCGACAAAATGACCATTTTGTTAACGAAATTATCATTTCGTGGACGAAATGTTCATGTAGTTACAAAATGTTGTCATTTCGTTGCAAAATAATCATTTCATCGACGAAATGACTGATTTCGTAACAAAATATTCCATGCAACATTTGGCGCTCCATGGTTTTTGTCCATGGTTTAAACCATGGTTTAATTTGTACCACCTTCGTGAATTTGGGCCTTTAGGAGCAATATAGACATAGATTCATTTCTTTTCACTACTGGCCCAGAAGACACTGTAAAAAAGAGGAATGAGATTGGTGATTAGTATGTGAAATGCCTCCAAAGATTACATTGAATTTAGTAGAATTGTTATATCATTGAAGAAAGCAATTTTGTCCCAAAATTGTCATTTTATTGATGAGATTAGGAGCCTACCCTTTTGTTGAAAAAATTGTCATTTTGTTGATGAGATTATCCTTTTCTTTACAAAATTGCCATTTTGTGACAAAAGAAATTGTAATTTCATCCACAAAATTGATGTCAATTGTCATTAAAAAAAATTTTTGTCAAGAAATTGTCATTTCAAGACGAAAAAGAGCATGCGACACTTGGCACCCCATACTATAAACTAGGAGCTTATCCTCAAAGTTAGCTTTTCCTCGAGGTTAAGGATCACCGTCTGAACATAACTATTAGGACCCCATTTCATAAAAAGTTGATATGATATCAACTCTTGCTGGAATGGCAATTGTCATAGTAACGACAAGAATCCAGCTTCCTGATTGGCTGTTGCTATTGGAAGTTGCCATTCCAGCAAGAGTTGCCATCCTAACATCTTTTACGAAATGGGACATAGGTGTTAAGGAAATTAAGTAATTTATTGACATCTAATTTGAAGACACCTGTGCCAGTCGGCAAAGAACACCCTCCAGTGTGCATGCCCATTGGCGATCAATGCACGGTAAGGGTTAATAGATATCACGCTCTTTTTTTTTTTTTCTTGTAATGGATGACATTCTTGCATTTTTATAAAAGCTTAGATCAATAACAGTTTTAATGTTTCTGTAAATGTTGTCAGGGCTAAAAAAAAAGAACAAAATGTTGAAGACAACCCGATTTTGGCAAGTGTGTATACGTGCATCCGAAGATGTAGAAGAATGATACTAGTTACATTGCCTGTATGCATGCTAACAATAGAGTCATGTGAGAGACCAGTCCACAGATACTGTAAAAGTGGAAATTTTCTCACATTTCGTGCGACATGAAAGCAGCACGAAAATGTAAGCACTCAAATTCATAGTGCAGACCAATTTTCTTTTACTGTAGTATATGTGCAGCCAAAGCCCTTGACTCTCTGCGAAATTAAAAAACGCACAATTTACCTTATCCAGCTAAGCGTGCAAAATTAACATCACAAGACTTTCTGCTTTTACGTGAGCAACCAGCTCAGCATTTACATGATGATTAGACAAAATGTATGTCACATCAGCCCAGTGTAGGCATTTTATGATTCATTGCGCTGATTGGCTGGCATTGTTGCATCGTTGCCATGGCAACCAGCCCATCTTGGGAGGAGGGTTAATACCTGGCATGCATGAGTTTCATAGTCAGTGCTCTCACTGCTCTTATGAGCCTGGGTGATAGAGATGTGATGTTAATAAAAACTTTATATCAGAGGGAGAGATAGTAACAAAAAAGAAGAAGAGAGAGAAAGAAAGAGAGGGGAGAGAGAGGGAGAGAGATTTTATGAAATTACTGGAATGAAAGTTCTGGATAAATGAGCAAAATTTGATAGGCGAATATGGGGCAGGTATAAGAAAAAAAAAAGTACAGCAGATTGAATGCCAGTAGGCCTGCCAGTCTTGACAATTCACTAGGACCAGAAGATTGCTGTCTTGGTCATGTGACCATTATGTCGCCAAATCTTGAAATCATCATTTGGTTTTACACACACACACACACACACAAACACACACACAAACACACACACACACTCATTATACATACAAACAACCTTACATGGTACTGTTTTTTAAAGTTGTATTGATATGCCTTTCTGCTATATCTCTTCTTTCTTTCTCTCACTCCTATTTATATATCTGTCTATCTATCTGTCTCTCTCTCTCTCTCTGTATCTCTCTCTATCAATCTCTGTCTGTCTGTCTGTCTGCCTGTCTGTCTGTGTGTGTCTCTCCTTTTCACTGAATGAGAAAGCTACAGATAGGAGCAATCACATGCCCAATGCCTCAGAGTGGCGATTCCTGAAGAAAACAAGCGTCTCATGAAGATGTGAAGTCACTGATAGTTCATGCACAGAACAGAGGATGAGATGACTTTATCCAGCACTTGGAGAATTTTACTGCAGAAATTATCATGACAACATTAAATCACTCGTGAATTTTACTGTGTATCTGGTATTGGATGAGGATTAGATGGAATCTGGTCAAATCTATTGATATTGCACAAGTGAGAAATTGATATGCAAACATTTGTCAGTTTTATGGGAGGCACAGGAACTTGACGCTTCCAAAAATGCATTGTTACATAAAAAATCATTCATCATTTTTGCAATTTAGAAGCATTTGAAAATTTTGCAGTTGAATTAAACAATCATACATGAACAGCAAGGGAGTTACTGAAGTGATTTCTTTTCTGTTACTGATCCTTATAGAATACTATCCTTCAATGGTTTAGATTATGATTACAAGAGAACAGCAAAAAAACACATGACACAGATATGTGGTTATAGAGACGTTTATGCAAGTGACATGGCAGCCACACAGAAGGCGATCTATATGTAGGTGCCAGTCAAACACCTTCTGATATCATGGACTGACTTTTCAATGTCTGTGATATTTAAAGATATTTGCTTGGTTTAAGACTTGTAGCTCTCTTTTGCTCAGTCTGTAATTTGTTAATGTAGCATACATTTCTCTGTTGCCCAGTCTATAATTTGTTAATGTAGCATACATTATAAATGGTTCTTTGGGCTATTCTGCATTGAAATTGCCGTATTCATAAATGATGGATACTGATTTTCCACCTCCAATATCTAATCAATCAATGGTGATTATGCTTCATTCTGTGATGAGATCACCTCCCCTTTTTTCTCTGTCTCCATGGCAACAATGTCATGCATTTTGCATTATGTTGTTGTATCCATAGATCCTGATGATGTATATTGGGAAGGCAATAATTACCCATGTCTGATAAAGGATAAAGTCTGTCTACAAATAGAAGATGTTGGAACTCATGGTGATGTTGTGTGACCCACTGTTCAGACGCAAGCCAGTTTATACCAGAACTTGATAAAGAAATGACGGATAAAGAATCATTGTATAGCCAACAGACCGTTCAGATGCTAATCTTGACCGTTCTGGAAAACGTTGTATAGATGCGCAGTTTCCCTCTGCGCATGTTGTCTAATATGGTCGCATATGTTGCCGCTAGTGAGAGGAATAGGATCACCTTTTGCGCAAGCTCACTTGAGCCCCACCCATGTATACTGTTCTATGGTTGCCATATGTTCAGATGCATAATGGACATGATGGAATACTGATTTGTTATCGAGTTCTAGTTCAAAACAATGCTCTGACTGTCGTTTTGTCATACATCAGTTTGTTAGCATTCAGACACATAAATTCATCGTACAGCTATACTGTTTTAGTATAAATTTTGTGCATTTGCATTTGATCACCCTGTCAGAGTCTGACCCCCCCCCCCCCCCCCCCCCCCGTGACTTTGCTGCCAAGAATATCAAGGGTAGATGCTGAAATGGGGAGACTGTCATTATTATCATGCGGGGGGGGGGGGGGGGGAAGGGGGGAGGTAGAGGGGGTAATGCAGTGCTATTCTTTGTGACAAGCACCAGGCATGGGCAAACATCAGGTTGCCCATATGCCTCCTGCATCCAAAGAGCACGCAAGCTGTAATCGTAAGCACGTTTTATGGGCTAGCATATTTTTAAGCACTTTCTGCAGCATTGCATGAAATCATAGTGCCATTCAGAGGAATTTAGGTTTCGTGGAACGCGGCTACATGATCCTTGTCACAATTACTGCAATTTTCCATCTCCTTGCTGTGATTTTGCTGGAAATTGGGACATCTGAAAGCAGGCATGTGTAATTGATTGATAGGGAGGACGCTTGCAAACCTTCATGAATTACAGACAGACTGGCATGCTTACTAATGAATTGATTTGCTGGTGCACACAATAGGGGAATTCACAAATTACTGTGGTATTAGATACCATGGGTAATTATTTAGCACTGTTCTCATTAGTTACGTTCAGATGGTGCTCCCTGACCTCAAGGATAGCTATCCTTGACGATAGCTTTCCTCGAGGATAGGCTCATTGCCCCGTAACTATGCTTACCTGCAAGTTCCTATCTGCAAGTTCTGTCCACACGATGCCTAACTATAAGTGGTGATCCCCTACAGCTCATTGATAGAGCGCTAATCTTCAGATATTTCGTGGAAAGCTATCTTCAAGTTAGCTTCAAGATAGCTATCAATGAGTGTCCCTACATGGTGCCCAACTACGAGCATGTCCTTGAGGATAGCTATCCTCAATCGAGGTTAGGGATCACCGTCTGAATGCAACTAATGGCAAAACACCAGGGTAGTAGGTACTCACTTTGTACCATTCTCGTTCACCAAAATAATGTGTGTCATTTCTGGTAAGCATTGTGCATGCATGCATGCATCTCCAATGAGAAATGACACAAATTGCGCGCAAGAGAAATACTCCACTGTATGATCAGTGACATTTTGTGACGCTATTAATACTCAGATCGCATGTGCACTTTGTGCGCAGTTTAAATTACCACCCTAAATACCACGGTATCATGTGATGATGAATTCACTTGATTGTGGGTGTTGCAGAAAATGAGAAGAATAAGAATTTGGATGGCACATCGTCACAGAGTTTTCTGTCAATTTTTCTTTAAATGAGCTTTGGTTTACAAAGTTGTAGAAGAATTTACAAGTCATGTAAGGTTTTGTGACTTTGAACAAAACGACTTCACTCCACAGTTAATATATCGTATATTGCGCAAGAGAAATATAGGCAGAGAGGTGTCATGGAGTGGAATCTGTTTGCGATTTCTGCAGATTTATACATACAATGTACATTCTATAACATGACGAATATATGTTCAACATTCCACTGGCATGCCTCCGGCAGGGCATAAGTTCTCCGCAGCAAGAGGCATGGGTACAAAGGGGGGATTCTGGTTTCTTCTCCTACTTAGTATATTATACACACGTCCCCGATATAAGAGTACTCCCATGAATGAAAGGTATATCTTTTTATTTTTTTTTTCATCTCCTTCTCTCTGTTGTCATAATAACTCAGTAGGCTTACCTTCACTGCTATTCACCCGTGGTGTGAGTGTTAAATGTGTGTGAGTGAGTGTGGTTGTGCGTGTGGTAATTTCAGCTGTCTGTGAGCGGGGATTTTAATTTCATAGATGGGTGATGCATGAGCGGTTAGCGCATCCTGGTGGCCAGATCTCTGCTAGTCTCCATTTCCAGACCTGTTTTCAAGTGATCACCTTATTGTTCCATGCAGTCAAGTACTCTGTTTATGCTGTGTATTTGAAGGTGGTTTTATTTTTGTTGTTGTCAAGAATCCCACAAGTTTACTGATTTTTGCAAAATGATAATGGCATACAAATATATTGCCTCCTGTAACACAATGCAATGTATATGTGGTGCTCAATTGCAAATTTCTCCACTTGAGAAAATGTCTCGCAGGTCACAATTGAAGAAATATCATGCCTGTGAAATATGTGGTGTTTGTGTATATGCACTGGGACCACCTATGTCAGGGAACCAATAAAGTAAACTGTATCTACAGAACAGACTCATATGCTACCGACAGCCCAGTAAAAATTCAAAACTCTTTCCCTAATTCTGCATTGAGCAGTATTTGATTATTGATAGATTAATATAATCTTTCCGCCGCTGCAGACAGCATTAACATTAGGCACCAACCGCAAATTTATCATGAGCCATAGACTGCCCCAAAGGCTTTCTCTGCCCTCCACTCCTCAGTCAATGGCCTTTTTGACATACACACACACAAACAAACACACACAGACACACACATAAAACACATAACTCACACACCCACATGCACACAGACACACAGACCCCTCGTATACCCAACATACTTTTTTTTTCATTTTCAAAACAATTTGAAAAGAAAAAGATCAGTTTACCTGTAATATTCAATTTCAATTCTTCCTCCATTCAATCATTTTATCCTGAAACATATTAACAAATACGTAATCTGCACATAAACTATGATCACATTTCCAGTACAATCTACATTAACAATGATTATCCAGTATTAGAGACAATAATTATCCACCAAATGTTTAAGCTGTAACAACTATACTTGACTGATCAGAGATAATCAAAGTTAGAAGTTACACACTCTCATACCCCTACACACATACACCCACACACTTAATAAATCTTGGACAAGGACCACGAATAAGGGGAAAAATGATGATATTACAAATAAATTATTTTAAGGAAATGTAGACACTGATCACTTTGTCATACTCATATGTATGATATGAATATGTGTGTGTGTTTGCATGTGCAGAGAGAGAGAGAGAGAGAGAGAGAGAGAGAGTTAGTTTATAAATGCATAGAAATATTATATTTGTGACCAAGCAGTAAAAACAAAACAAAACAAAAATCATATGGCAGTAATGTCCATGTCATATAAGTTGTATGTCAGATGATGCAGTTTACCATTGGATACTGTGCTATCAGCAATTATAGGAACAGATTATCAGATGTATATTTTGTTTGTGAATACACAATGAAATATGATTCAGCACAAGAAACATATTATCTGAATGATTATTATATACAAAAGCAATTTCACCATTGGCTGTTGGTCTTTTTTACCTGCCTATACAACAGTGAGGTAGAGATTTAACTAGAAGAAGGTGGTTTTCTTCTAGAAAATCCTCCCAGATCCACAAGAGAACCAGCACATGTGTATAGAAATGTGTTCTTAATGAAGTCATTTTGTAAATCTGACAGCATAATGTGAATTGTAGTTCTTCCAGGCATTTTTATATCTAAATAATCTTTATTTAATTGTGGTCTGGAGATGTTTCCTTAAATGTGTTTAATGTGATTCTGTAATCCGAATGGTTTGATATCTGAAACATGTTGAAAAGGTAGAATCTAGCTTGACCCATTGTGTGCTTTGGCACAAGAAACCCCTAAGTATTGTACACATTGTACAAAGTCTCTGGCATAGAAAGGATCTAAGGGATGGTATAATTCTGGTTGAGATGGAGATTCAGGTTTTTTTAATTGTTTTTTTTTTTAGATAGTTAAAAACCACTTATGTAAAATATTAAAGAGCATATAATTCTGCGAGGAATTAAAAGTTTATTTGATCAAAATCAGGGGTAAAATAGCTGAGATATCTAAATACAAAGAGGTCCTAATAAAAGACGGGGCCCAACTTTTATTAGGACCACTTTTTTGACATCACGACCATTTCAAAATGGGTTTTCATCGAATAAACTTTGAATTCCTCTTAGCATTGTTTGCTCTTTACTATTTCATATATAATTAAAAACGGTTTCTAATTATCTCAGAAGAAGTTATAACCTGAATCCCCAGCCTTTGAATGTTTCCACAGGTAAATGGCACTATATAAATGCTGTTTCATCATCATCATCATCATCATCATCTCAGCCAAAACCATACCATCCCATCCCTTTATTCTTGTATTCACTGTCACCGTGGTGCATACATAATATGTATACACTGCTGCAAGTTGAGGGAGCGTGTGTGATTGACGGGCCGTGAAGTTTGTGACGCAGCTGTTTCACGGAATGTGTTTGCAGTCGGCGGTCATTGGGGTGCCTGCTTTCGCATGTGAACACACCATAAGCTCTGAGCAAATTCGGAAATATGTATGTCAGAAACAACGCTTAGAACGAGGTCTTTTGTAAGTCTGAAACCCCTCTCCAAGTCTGAGCAAGGTCGACATGCATAATCCTGTATCGTGCGGAAGCTGGTGGCGCACCGGTGCATACATGGTGCTTGTTCAACTGACGTTACATTTCTGTCATGCAATACTGTAAAAGTGGATTTTTCGTGTGAGTGACTTCTCAGGCTCGGCTGGGTGAGATGACTTCTGCATGCTTATTATTTCATGGACACTCATGATGATTGAGCACCTTACGTTCTTTAAACAGTTCACCACTGCCACAGCGCTTAAGGACTTTGGCAACCATTACGATGGTAAAACGTAACTGATCTGCAGTATGACAGCAAGTTTTGTATGCTACAGGACTGGTAAACATCAAGAAAGTTGCAAATATTGTAACAGTTACTTCCTTAACATATGCCATTAAAATATTTGCACACTGGTTTAAGGTAAAAAGGAAGATATTTAGTTTTAGTCTAGTGTACCAGGGTAGACCTAGTGCTTGTGCAGAACAATTTCACTGTGAAATTATGGAAGAAAAATCTCCATATGGATCAAATACTGGTAGGCGATTTTAACTTCCATTCTGTATATTACGTTCTCTGATGAAGTTTGTTACATGAGAGCTTCCTCACAACACACAAATAAAGGTAAATGTGTCTGTTTTGGTCATTTCAGACCAAAATCCATATAAAAACATTTCTCAGATTGTTATCTTCTTTGGTTTCGTCAGGCTGTTATGTGTCTTCAATTGAAAAAAAAAAGAAGAGCATGTCATTGTTGGCGAAGGGGCTAACTTCTGTGACTCATCAGGAATCAAATGCTATCTAGAAACTTTGGGCTGGTGAAAATACATACCGTAAGACTCTTAAAAGACTTTAAGGAAAAAAAAGAAGGAAGAACCGCACATTGGCGCCAGCAAGAGATACAGATTTTCCCCTCTGTTCCAGTATCTTCTTCCCCCTTCCCATCACCCCACACTCTCTGACTTCCTGGAGGCAGGGAGCGGAATGAGCACTTCAGGTTAGTCTCGATGCCAGCTGTTGTATCATTTAGCACCTGATTTCCAATTTTGTGAGACTTATTCTGAAAGTCTTAATGGCAGGATAATGAGCTCTGACACCATTGAAAGCCTGTTAATGGTTTTACTTTCAATTAACAGCCAAATTAAATTCTTCACATTTTTAAAGATGCTGTTCACTATTTCTATGAATCAATAATGTCTTGTACTTAATTGTTGCAAGTATTATCACATTTATTTTTGTGATTTTATCAGATGTCGTAATGATAGTTATCAGTCCTTTCACTGATTACAGTCATTACTCACCATTGTTAAGTTGGCTGGTTACAGTCACTTTTTAGATGATGAATTTTGCATGCACAGGATGGCAGTTGCAATCACCAGTGTCGATTGTTGAAAGGCAATAATGTATGACTTCATATAGAGGCCATGATAAACCTCCATTAATCTCTCCCCTTTGATAAACTTTAATTTGCTGTGTTTGTGCCCAAAATGTGTATTTGTATGTGTTTAAATGCACATAACCATTTGTCATCTTTTATGTTTATACCTACGTGTGTGTGTGTGTGTGTGTGTGTATGTCTGTATATTGCACTTTCATAGGTGCATAAAATGCATGTTTACATGATACGATTATCAAACTTTACTGATTTCATGGAGAATATCAAAGTATTCAACAGAGTATCCCACTTTGCCTTCTGAATTAATCACTCTAGGCACTCTCCTACAGAGCAAGGGAGAGAAAAAACAAACAAACAAACAGACATATGCGTAATAATGAAACATAACATAAGGTATCATTTCTTAGGAATGGAATTGGCACGGAACTTGGTCTGAGCATCAAGACTGGGCATCAGGCAAGGAGCAAGGGGGTTGCAGAAGGGGTGGGTTGAACTCTTCTTCCTGGTCTGCCGATGGGGAGACTCCTTTGAATATTTTCGCCTCGAGGGAGGCGGCTCGTTCCAAAACACTTCGTCCTCATCCCGACACATGGCTACTTCCAAGTTGACCAAAATAACCACTAAGGTTTAATTCTGATCGTGCCGCAAAGGAAAGAAGACGGGAAGATTGGGGGGGGGGGGAGGATGGTAGGGGGGAGTGATGGTGGCATCAGATAAGAAAGTGTGTATGTATGTGTTCTTTCTGACATGTTTTCTGTGAAGTTTTTGATTCCCCCCTCCTGAAATCGTATTCAAAACCTTGTTGTGCTCTGCAGTCCAATGAAAATGTTGAAAGTGCAGTGTCACAGCATGCTCAAGTTCACTTTAATGATTTTGACAGCAAAATCATGCAAACTGAACAATAGGAGTTCAATCAAAATCTGACATGAAATAAAGACATTGTCAAATATCTAAAGTATTGCTTGTTTTTATTGAAAAGTAAGACTGGTCTTACCCTGTAGAGTAAGTTAGTTGAGGTGATGATGTCACCCAAGAACTCTCTATTGCTTTGTACATGTACACACACACACACACACACACACACATTAAGATTGGTCAATATAAAGTTGCCAGTTGCAAAACGCCTTTCTAATCTAACGTCGTCTTTGCAAGGTTACTTTGGCACAACAATAATTTGATGTGGAGGGGATATATGTTTCTCCATTTGATGTCATCTCAAACAAGGAAATCTCACATAGATTAGTGTCCATTTCAATGGGAGTCTTGTGGAAGTAATGACTTCATCACCTTCTGTCTGTGATGTTGCACAACTGATACAGTAGGACCTTGATTGTGCGGCCATCTATTATCTGGATTCTCTGTTATCTGGACGTTGACTGACTGACATTTTATTGAATGTTTTTGTGTATTTTTAGTACCAAATCTCACTCAGAACAAACACACATTCAACCATTATCGTGTGAATATATGACAGGACATATTTCAATCATCGCAGCAAACTGTAACTTTTAAGTCAGTTCGTGAGACGATATGTCAATGACTGGTGCCGTGCTTGTCACTTGCACAGAGTGCGCAGCAGTGGTTGCAGTACAATGCAGCGACAGTATTCGACGAGTCGCAATATCGATCTCATTGTCTCGTTGTCAGTCAATATCAATCAAACAAACAATACATGAAGGGACATGAAGGGATATTTTGCTTTTATACGGTTTATTTCCATATCATATGAAATACGAAACATGACAATGACATTCAGATAATAATAACATCAGTGAATTGGTAATAACATGTGTATAATCTGAGCATGATATGTTAGAAAGTGCTGTATTTCAGCATATCTCTCTTAATTATCTGGCCAAATTGATTATCCGGAGGCCTGCCGTTCCCGACGTAGCCAGATAATCAAGGTCCTACTGTATTTGCAGTTTTGTGGAAACATGTAAAACTTTTTTTTTCCAGTGAATTTTTCTATTTGTTGTTGGTTGTTTTTTTTGTGTGTGTATGTCCAATTTCAATGAAAACCATTATCTTTGAACATGGAATGGAATGGCACCTTGTAAATGCACAATATTCAGCAAGCTGCTCATTTGCAAGATACCACAAACTTACTTGCATGCATACACTTTCTGCCATGCAACCACAATCCACTATAGTCGAGTTCAATACTGAGGTACCGGCCTGTCAGGTATGCATTCGGTGTATATTTAACACATTCATTTAATTGCCTGAGTTGGCGTGCGGGAGGGGAAAAAATGGCTCTGTGCTCTCCTATTTCCTAAGTGTTAAGCAGTCAAATGGCAAATGGGTGTGCTCTTCTGAATGACGAGAATGAAAGGATTTGTTGTTGTTGTTGTTGCAGGTGATTTAACTTAAGATAGCATTGTATTGTGTTGAATCTCATTGAAAAGAGACCAAAACAAAACTAATACTTGACATATCCAATGCCATAATGATTGTAAATGATAATAGAGATACTCTTTTAAAGCACTCATTCTACCTAAAAAGATACTCATGGGGCTGTAGAACAGAGTACATATGTATCACATTACAACAGAGTATCACAGAAAATAATAAGAACAATAAACAAAAAATGATATACATACGCATATACATTCAGGTAAACAATTGTCAATTTGAATTAAAAAGGTAGGTCTTGAGGTTCTTTTTAAATCCATGAATAGAAGATGCTTGTCGAAGAGATTTTGGCAGGCTATTCCAAAGTTTTGGGCCCATGATTGAAAAATGATCCCCCAACTATGCTTGATTCAAGGTACAATTTTACCTGTAATTTTTGTAATAATCCTGGTCATGTATTAGCTCAGAGAGACACAGCAAGTGAATGAGGCTAAGTGATGTGTAGATAGAAGTGTGTAAAGCAACCGTGTCAAGTTATGAAAGTAAAACTAGGAAACAGCTGCACATTAATGCCATAAGTATGCCAATAAGAAGCACTAAAACTTTTTTTCTGTAGCAAAGGGGCATTTTCTGAGTACGGTATGCCAGTCAAATGGTGCAGTATAAAGTCATAGACAGCAATAGAGTGAAATGGATGCCACAGAACTTGAACAATGTGGCTGCTTCATGTGAGTGTCTGTGTGTAAGACTTGTGTTCAAGGGGTTGTATGAATGATCGTTAAAATTGTCAGAACCCTATGGCGAGAATACCCAAAGGTAGTTTATACAGTTAGTTCATTTGTAAATACGAATTTCAACTGTGTTTATGCTCAGTCATGACACGTTGCATACACCAACACACATCCATAATGAACGTGTGCTGATTTACATGTGCATGGTACCCCTGTTTCATGCTTGTTTTAGGCCATGGACTGAATTTACACAGGTCTTGGATTTCATTTAAACTTCCTTTGAGAGTTTAGGCCTATTTCTTTTTTTCTGCAATCATGACTCTACGTTATTCTCCAGTTGATGATCATACTGACAGGATGATAAAAATGGATTTAGACGGTTCCCGTGAAACTGCAGATAAGGTGATGATCATAATTCATTTTCATTTTGAGCACGCGAGGAAAAAAAAAGGCAGACTTTGTACCTATTGCGCAGGTAATAATATCTGCTAGCTGTTCACTAATCATGTCTATCAATAACATTCAGCATCCCTCGGTAGTTATATGTGATTGTTTAATACAACAATGCAACATTAAAAGCCCCAAATCCTGCCACTTTGAAGCAGAGCAAAAATTCAGTCAAAAAAAAAGAACAAAAAAGAACAACAATGACAAAAGACTGAGGATATGAACGAGACTCTGAGGCTGGTTTCGTTTGTAGATTAACCCTAACTAGGCTGGGCTATTTAGGTAGATGATAGAGCCGTCGACCGCACGATCACGACGAAAATTGGCACACACATTGCCTATGGCGTAATCTAATGTACCGGTACCATGAAGTTAATTTTTCAAAAAATTATCATTTATGCTAAATTATGCTAATCTATACATAATGATGCATGAAATCAGACAATTTGGTATAATCACTAAATAAACCTCAAGACAGGCACATTTTTTGTGTAAATATTCTTTTCAGTGTCCTTAGTAAATGTAAGAAAAAAAATTGTGCCATCGGAAAAATGTTATTGTTTTTTTGAATTTATGTGTTTCTCTGTTTTTTTGACTTTATGTTTTTCATTGTTTTTTCGATGAAATTTGTCCGCGACATTGTTCCAAACAAGAAAATATGTTATTAACTGATTTTAATCAATGAAACCCCAAAATAATCATGCTTTTATGAAATTTGCTTGTAAGCACAGTTTGCATTGAAATTGTACACGAATTCACGTTTTTGAGCAATTTTTGTATTGACATGCACGTACATATTTATGCGCAACTTCAGAACCGCACGCCCGGGCATCGCAAATTTGGTGTCAAAAGATGCGGGAAACTCGAAAGAAAAAAGTCATGAAACATCGAGGTGATAGCTTTTTGCGATAGCGATACACCGCGCTGAACGTCGAAGGCCCCCCCCCCCCCCCCCCCCCCGAAAAGTGGATATTTTCGCACAAGTAAGTTTTTGCGCTCTGCCATGTGAGATGAATTTCGTGTGTTTTTGATTTCGGGGAATCAAAGACAGTACATAGTGGTACATGATATTTAACAAGCAGAAATATTCACATGCTTTTATTTTTGTGCTACATTACATAGTAGCACATAATATAACAAGCAGATGTATTCACAAGCTTTTATTTTAGTGCTAGTTTTATTTCCGGTTGCGTGAAATGCCCAAAAATTTCCACATTGAAAAAATTTCCACTTTTACAGTACTATGTGTGTATGGTTGCAATGACATTCTGCCATTGGTATTGAGAGGTTTTGGAATTCTGTATTATATGCTCCTTGTGTCAAGCAACCTCTTCAGGCTGCTGCATCCTTGTAGCATATGCTTGATGTGCAGATCCACTTGAGGTTTAGCCGCAGGCACTGGGCTGTACGTAATGGCAGCTTGCAGCATACTGCACTTATTTACCAGTGACAAATGTATGCACAGATATATTTCCAATGCAAGTGTCTACACATAAAACATATTGCATGCATGAAGACCTGATTCTTATTCTACTTTTCTGTTCACTTTCCAGTCTGTTTTTAATGATGAATTAAAATTTCTATCTTTTAACTTGATGAAAAACTTTGACAGCAAGAGGCTCTCGATAGCTTTTAAAAGAGGAAAGACTATGATATTGCTATTATTAAGGAGAGCTTGGGGGGCATTTCAAGAAGCATTTTGTCGACAACTTTGTCAGACAAATTTGCTCTCAGCCAATCGGGTGCAACGATTTCAATAGCTTTTAACAGTTTGTCAGACAAAGTATGTGACAAAAAGCTTCATGAAATACCTCCAGATTCTTTCTTCTCAAATTAACCCAATAAATGCTTCAAAATGGTTAAAATGGATGATCCTCTTTTAATTGATGACGCACAAGCCAGCTTGTATTTCATGTCAGAATTTACTCTACAGTTTCACAGCTGAATGTTGAAGGTGTCATATCCTGCATAATTTTTTTTTCACATGGATATGTCACAAAGACATAGTCACCTCTTGAAGATGGCAAGTGCGCTTGAACTTTAACATGTAATGGATGATCATTACGCTTAACGATCACTCTCTGTAAGTGATCAGGAGCAGAGACACAATTTTTGTGGTGATTTTTTTTTTTTTTGGTGCCAGTTTTGCGTGGGCGCTAATGTTTCCAGATTTCCTTTGTGGTGAAAGCAGTGGGAAGAAATTGCTTCGTGGATAAGATATGGAATATGCTGTTGTTGGTTAAAAAAATACAGGTGCCAGGTGTATTAAATGCAGAGTAGTCATTTGAGCTTTGCTGATGATTGCCATTACCTGCACCTGTTTGTTTCGTGCAGCGTAAAAAAGTTAGAAATTTGATCACATTTATAGGCTTACCATAACAGCTTGCTCTGCCACTATACAGACATACATTTCAGTTTACGCTCATCTGACAGAACTGCAACCTGATGATACTGTACACCATCTTTATCCTTGTTTACTTTGTATGAAGCTGAGTGTTAGGATTAAGTAATGGAAATGTGGAGTTTTGTCAGATGTTTCCAGAAAAAGAAAACAGTTAATGCCTCAATGTATACTCTCTGTAACATTTTCCCCCTGCAACCTTTTAGCAAGCTCTCCCACTTAGCTGAGAGGCAAGACATTCTGTGGAGGACATGACACAAAAAGTTATCAAATTGTTATCAAGTTATCACATCTTAAGCAGTGACAATCAACAGTATCTAATAACTTTTATGGCTACTGTCAGTCCATAACCATTTCAGTTCATTTTCAACATTTCATTACTTCACCTTGGTTTTTATATTCATTGTAATATTTCAGCCGTGGAAGTCTCTTTATGCAGTGGGGCTGCAATGTTTACCGTAAGGTAAATTGAACTCACTTAAAGGACAGGGTATGGCTTCATTCACCCACGAGCCTGGTGTGTGCTGCAAGCCTGGAACGAACGGCCAAATGGGGGCACCAAAATATTGCCACATAAGTCAGCATTACGATGGCGCTGCTGCCATTCCGTACGCAGAGCGACCCAATCAGGACATCGCCTTTCCAAGGAAAATCCCTCCTTTACGAGATTACAGTCTTCTTTGTCCTGGCCCGGGGCAGACGCACCGGTAATGAGCAACGATTGGATCGTTGCGACGTTGGCTGGCAGATCCCTCTGCTTGTGGTGGCGTCGAAATGTAGATGGCCCTTTCTCGGGGCCGATGCGGCGAGGCGGAAAATGTAGGTCATTCATGGTTCTCCCCCAGAATCAAAGTGTAACGTGCACAAGGAGGACACATGATCCTGTAATAAAGTGAAGGAGAGATAATGATAAAATATAATGACAGATACACAATAATATAATGCAATAAAGGACAAATACATGTACTAGTAGTGGTGCAACATACTCATTAGTAAAGGTCACATAATGGTATGTTATACTGTCTGTATATACATATATATTACATACACGTATACAGAGCATGACGCTAACATTTTTCTATTGTGGCCCATTACAACCACAAGTTAAATTTAAATTCAAATTTCAAATTCTGGAGGTCCAAAATAAAAGGAACCACATGATTTAATCCATTTTAAATCCTAGTTGCCCCATCAGGCCACCAAAAGATTACCTCTGGAAATTTGCCCAACATCAGACTTTGGTGAGCATGGGCCACCAGGCCACTGCTGGTTCGGCCCTTACATAATACGCATAATGTATATCCCGTTAGGGAAGGTCATATTGTGATAGGATACAGTAAAGATCACATATAGTTTGATCAATAGCACAAATGTTACTGATCGAAGCAAATGCTGTCATTCACACTCCTCATCCCTATGGAAGGAAAATGTTCATATCTCATGTAGATAACAGTGATAATGCTGGTCTGCTCAGTCATTGCTATCTAGGTTAGAGGGAGAGAGGTTTGCGGTTAATAAATTTGCCCTGTACAGTATGTCTCCCCAAAAAAAATTACACCGGGACCCTCTGCAGTGATAACTTTAAAAATAGTGAATCAATCCAAATACAGTTTCAGGGTATGAAGCTATAACTTATTACCCCCATCTTGCAGAAAACCCCATCTGATTTGCTTCAGTGGTCAAAGAGAAATGAGAATTTTTGTAGAGCATGTCAGGAATCCTTTTCCTACAAGTTCTGACCATTGCATTCACACATTAATATGCAGTTCCAAGAGCATCCAAGTGCTAAACTTGGAAGAATCACATCCACGATATGCTTCACAACGATTCACATTTCTCTGTGACCACTTAACGAAATTGAATGGGGTTTTCTGCGAAATATAGGTAAGATGTTATATTTTTAGACCCTGAAATAGCATTCAGAGAGTTTAATCATATTGGAAGTTATCAATGCAAAAATCCAATTGAATTTTTTTTTTTTTTTTTGGGGGGGGGGACATACTGTATTAGATAAATTATGTCTGTGTGGATTAGAGCACAGACAAGTAAGTCAATCTCTCTGTTTTTGCATGACTAAAAAAAAAAAGTGTCTGTTGCCAGACAGTTGCTTGCCAATGGTGACCATGAAGGTAGTATATGCAGGCTTTTGAAATGTCAAATCTTGTATAGATTTTGGTACTCCATATGTGCATATATATTGTAGCTTGCACAAACAAAAACACACAAACAGTGTCTTAACTTCAATACAACAATGCTAACTCTTAAAAAAACTCTTTAGAAAAAGGCTAGGTTTGGATGTCCATCATTATTATGAATTTAAACTTCTGTCTGTATTTCACCGAAATTCCTGTTTTCCATCATGAAGGTTTATTTGTTTCTTTATTCATTATTTCTTCATTCATTCATTCAGTCTTAATTAAAAACCAGGATAGACTTTTCTGAGCCTAAAGTCCTGCTGTGAAGAAGAATCCTATATTTGTATGTGACAAATAGTGGTGCAACAAAGTAGAGGTAAAAAAAAAAAGATGGATAGATTGCATTTGGTCAGAAAGCATTACAACTTCATACAATTCTCTTGTAATCTAAATTTCAATGATTTGCATTACAGTATTAAAGCATTCATTTTTTTTGATCAGCACACAGTTGTCAGGAGTATGAAAAGAGACAGAATTACCTTACTTGACAACCAAGAAAACAAGAACTGTAAAATTTTTTTTTTTTTTTTTTAGTGAGGATAGGGAGTTTTCCATGTTTTGAAGTTTTGATATCCAACCTTTATTGTGATATACAATGAAGGGATGTATGTTTCATCATTTGTTTTAAAAAGAAATGCAGAAATACAATGAAATAGAGTAAAATCAGCATTCAGGCTAATATTGTATAATGTTTTCCCTTCTGGGAATATTTTTGTAATATCACACTGTACAAAAGCAGTTGGTCTTGTTACACTACTTTAAAAATATGAGCATGAGTAATTTTTCGCGCTTGGCGGGGTAAGATGAGTTTCGCATGTTTTTAATCCCACGGAGTTGAGACATCAACTACTGAGACATATGGCTAGCAAAATTATTTGTGTGCTCTTATTTTTAGTGCTAGTTTCTGGTGGCGAGAAATGCGTTAAGATTTCAACACCATGAAAATTTGCACTTTTACAGTATCTTATCCGTTCTGGACTCACAGTCATGCACAAGAAGAAATTGGCTCATCAGGAAGGCCTCATGTCGTTTGTCCCCACGACACTGGGTAATTATGGCGGGAAATCCTGCAGAGTTTCGTCCAGAATGTACAGACATGCTGTGTGGGTCTTTCAAGCAACGCTGCTGTTCATTATAGTTTTACAACAGAATGTCCTTATCACAAGTGGCAGTAATCACTGAAAAGAGGTAGCACTTTTTTCCCCCCTTTTTTTTTTTTGGAATTCCTAATACACTCACCCTTATATTCACGGCTGTGCCCTCATTCCACTTTCACATTGCACAAATACCTTGTTTGTAATCACTTTGATAAACATGATTTGTATTGTAACTTGAATGCCCTAGACATAGAAGTTGTTAACAACATCCCATAGTGAAGTGGAGGGCGAACTCATTTGCTTGTCAATCAAACACGCAGCTCTGAGAACACACGCATGAGAGATTATGTATAAACATGTAAGCAGTTACAATTGCATATATATCTAAACGAAATTAGGCCAACTGTGACTTTATGTCGTAACTGAAGTGGCAGCCACATTGATACCATTGATTTGGGATCTCAACATGAGCCTTGAATGATAGAAGGGAGCCCTTAAAGGGATAATGTAGTTTTGGTTGGGGTGGAGAATCAGATTTTAACTCTTTGTAATAAAATTAGAAACCACATATAAAATATGAAAGAGTATTACGGTTCTAAGAGGAATTCAAAGTTTATTTGATGAAAATTGGTTTTTAAATGGCTGAGATTTCCAAATGACAAAGTTGTCCTAATGAAAGGTGTGACCCACCTTATATTAGGACACTTTGTTTTACTTTTTTTTCTCGGGGGATATCTTAGCTATTTCAAAACTGATTTTCATCATCTATTGTATGCGCCAAATATTTCAGTAGGTTTTTATTTTCTCAAATTTCGCAGGTCGGGTGCTACTCGCGAAATTAAAGACACGCAAAAATATTGACTGTGATCCCGATGTGAATGTCACGTACGCATGTAGACTTCTCCGTTCAGTAGAGGACTCCATGATCGCGAATTTAACCACTCGCGAAATCGTCGGGAATTCCCGAGTCGCGAAAATTTAGACTCGCGAATTATATGGCGTATACAGTAAATGTTTAAGTCCCCTTAGAATTGTATGCTCTTTCATATTTCATATGTGGTTTCTAATTTTATCACAAAGAGTTAAAATCTGAATCTTTACCCCAACCAAAACCACATTATCCCTTTAAGGGCTCCCTTCTATCATTCGAGGCTCATGTTGAGATCCCAAATCAGTGGTATCAATGTGGCTGCCACTTGAGTTACTGCATAAAGTCACAGTTGGCTTAATTTCATTTAGATATAATATCTGCGTACGTGTTTATGCATAATCTCTTTTAGTATGCACATGTTCTAAGAGCTGCGTGTTTGATTGACACTTGACAGAGAGTTAAAATCCGAATCTCCACCTTAACCAAAACTATACTATCCCTTTAAGCTCTAAGGGTAATAGAGATACTTTCAGATGAAATATATGGGAGTGCCTACCATGATTGGGGGGGTTGGATGGGGAAGGATGCCGCAAAGAGAAGTGGGCATAATGTGACTTCAGGCGGCAAATGGAGTCTCTGCCAGCAATGCTGCCATGGATTTCGTGATTGTAACACAACATCCACATATACAAAACAAGGGAGAGTCTAAGCTTTAGGCTAATAGGATGAGCCTCCTGACAAAAAGACGAGATACACCTGTCGCGATGGGCGAATGGATTCGCTTTAAAACAAGTACAAAGACAAGAGATACGGAGCGAATGTAAAATGCAAGGCTCCAATGTGACAGTGTCATGAAATATACATGGCTGTGTGTTCTATGCGATGACACGGCATGCAAGGCAAAAAGCTGGAAGAATGAATAAAAGAAGAAGGGTTTAAAATTCCATCTTTTCCCATCGTCTCTTTTCCTCCTGAAGCGAGACATGTTTATAATTTAAAAGAAAAATGTACAATTCATGGACATGGTGGTTTGCATAAGGTTACTTTTACCTATCAAATACCTTGAATCAACTTTGCAACTTAATTCTCTACATTGTAAAGAGATATAGTGAGCTGTATCAGCCAGAAATGTTCTTGAATTGTATAGCTCTGCCCTGTATGGAGTAAATTATGCATGTGTCGATTAGTGTAGACAGAAGCAAGTTCATATTTTTTCCATTTTTTTTTTTGCTTCACTCACAGTGTTTTTGCAAGCAGTTACTTGCCAGTAGTAACCATGAAGGTTGTATAGCTTGAAATGTCTAATCTCATGTAGATTTTGGTAGTTCATATGTGCATATCTAATGTGGCTTGCATAAACACAAACACACACACACACATACATTCACTCAGTGTCGTATCTCCAATACAACACTGTTTGCTCTCTATTAAAACAATCCAAACATACTACCATGAAAGCATGATGTGATAGCAAGTATAGAAGGCTTACAGAAGAATTCTGTCACTGTCTTCAGCAGTAAAAGTATCTTGATGCGAAGTGGCTAACTTTTCATGAAACCACTGTAAAGTCAACAATAATAATGATAATGATGATGATGATGATGATGATAATGATAATATTAATAATAATGATGATATTGATAATAATAATAATAATTATAATAATGATAATAATAATAATAATGATATTGATAATAATAATGATGATAATGATGATATTGATGATGATAATAATAATAATAATAATAATAATAATAATAATAATAATAATAATGATAATAATAATGATAATGATAATGATAAAAATGATAATGATGATGATGATGATAATAATAATAATAATAATAATAACGATAATAATAATCAACCAGCAAAGTGACCATTTAAGCCCTGTAGGTAGCTAGCTGTCTATGAAGCCCATTACACCTTAACCCCCTCCCTTGGCATGGTACACATACATCTCAAACATGGCTACTACTGACTAAAACACTACTGGTCAGCATTCTTGCTGCACATGCAGTGGCTGTTTTGCTTTGCTTTGATATTGTGTTCTGCTTCAATATGTATCAGATATGCTGCCAGTGACTTGCAGTTAGTGTTGAAATGACTGTAGATCCCTTACGTCTGAGACTTTGGGTTTGCTCTTTCATGCATACTTGATTCAAAGTATGAATCTTTGATGGTAAATGGATAGGGAGAGCTGAAGTGGTCGGTTAGTTACTTAGTATAGCATGCCATGCAGGACAAAGGGAGTGTAAGACAGCATACATTCTGATAATGAAAATTTTGTCCCCAACCTTCATATGTGAACCACCAGCAACTCCCCTTGCCCCCCCCCCCCCCCCTCAATTTTTGATGTACGGCGCAATCATTCATTAGTTTACATACAAGGGAGATTATGAAGCCCGGGCAGATGTCTATCTGGAATCCACTCGGCCCATCTGGATGAACGATGTGCGCACACCGTTGGCTGTCCTGGAGGGGAATGTTGGATGAAGTGCTCTCGGCAGCTGTAAATGATCGCCTCCCCTGATTGTACGCCATTCATCTTCATCGTGCAGCGAGTATGACGGGTCATTTCCGCTACACGTGCTATGCCTCCCCTATACCGTCGTCTTTTGTTCTCCAAGAGAGGGTGGCACTTACGCCCACGACACGGCATTGCCCCGATGCCCTCAGCTCCTCGCATGTCTGCCTGTGATCATGTAAACCACTTTGAATTACTTCTGCCATTCTTTATCCTCTATCCCACCGCATTTTACTGTGCTGTGAGACATAGAGTGCTCTTTCCAGTGTATTTTTTTTTTTCTTTGCAGAGATTTTTCTTCTTCATTTTTAAGAGACATAACATTAAAGATTTACAGAGTATGTACCTTAGAGATGACAACCCTTGAGACCCATTTCAGAGATATGCCATGTAGGCATACCTTCCAAACAAATCTGGAAGAAGCGCTCTGGAAATTTACCCAGACCAACTGAAAAATATTTAAAGAAGAAGTCTACCCCCCCCCCAAAAAAAAAAAAAAAGAAGAAGAAGAAGAAGAAGAAGAAATATATATATTCCCATTTTTGTGGCTTTCTACCCAATCTGACAAAAACTCCATTTTTCATGCCTCCACCCCTTTATTATTATCATTATTATTTCTTGCAGATATTGAGGTGACTGGTACTGATAAAGCAGCTGAAGGGGTTGAGTACCAATAATTTAAGTTGCAGTCACATCAGCATAGCTTTTTCTTTAACTCCAAATCTAGATTTTACTTTGGGCATTTCTTATGCAAAAATTTGACATTCAAGCTGGTCTTCCATCTCAAAGGTTGATTTATTCTCTCGATTGTCTCAGAAGCTCCCGTGGATAATGTCTGTCAGATACAATGCAATAAGATACTGTCATCGAACAGAGACAAAATGATCAAACCACTGTTTCTGCAGAGAAGGGATGGTTGCAGTATTGCAATCACCCCCAACTGTAGTCCTCTCCATGCATATCCATGTGTGTGTGTGTGTGTACCTTGCCTTTTACCTTACCATTTTACCATTTACTCTGACACTGAAGATTTTATGCCGATACAATTTGAATGGAAATTATTCTGGCTTTCAGAAGGTGCAGCCATGTATTCTTTGAGACTCCAAAACTTTGTAGTTCATAAGTTGGAACCATCAGTCAGTTGGTGTATGGGGTTTTTTGCTCTGGATATTTCACCACAATGCAATTTTTGATCCTGGCCTTTTGTGTTTGTTTGTTGTTTCCATCTCCCATTATGGGCGAAGTCTTCATGTACGATGGAAACCTCTATGCTCACATACTTAATCCACTGCTCATCCGCCTGGCTACTGGTATCCATCACTCTAAACTTGCAGCAAGTCCATTTGTTGTGCTGCTCATGGGTCCCACAAGGGGTAAGCTACCTTCCAATCTGACAAGGCTATATCCTGAATTTAAAGGGGATGGCTAGTAACTGATCAGTGGGAATCAGTGGGAATGCTGAGGGATGATTGTTCCAATCCTTGTGGGATTCATTTAAGAGTACATTACATATCTATTCTTGTGTGAAAATTATTTGCTTCAGAATGGTCTCATATTCAAGTAATGTGCAGTTTAATGCTTCCAGGTAAGCGTCCCTGGTCAGTGACGGGGTATTAATCTGCACATTACTTGAATATGAGACCGTTCTGAAGCAAATAATTTTCACACAACAGTAGATATATAATGTTCTCTTAAATGAATCCCACAAGGATTGGAACAATCATCCCTCAGCATTCCCACTGATTCCCACTGATCGGTTACTAGCCATTCCCTTTAAGAGCAGGAGGGGCGTTAATGCCACTCCACTTGTCCCATGATTGCCCTTTTACCTTCTTTGCCCCTTGCCATGATCATGGTGCATTCTCCCAGCTGACGTGATATCTGTTTGGTGTACCCTTCAAGTCAGCTCCAGGTGGTTTCTCTCCATGCCAATTCATTTTCCGTTTGGTGCTCACTTTCTCCAACTTTCATCATGACCACAGAATCAGTGAGAATGCAAAGACAGTGGACGGTGAGAACAAAAATGATGCGTGAAGGAGAAGGGATGCCACAGGAGAATGCGAGGTCATGTTTGTACATATAGGAAGACACGGATGCGGGAGAAAATGTTATGATGGGCATGTGCAAGATCATATCATATTCATGCAACTGGAGTAGATATGCTGGGGTAGTCCGAAGTGCATCCTTCATTTCCTATCAAACCGTAGCTTGTTAATGATGTATGCAAAATTGATGCATGTGGGGCCGCAGTGAGGCCGCTTCTCTGATTTAACCACACCAGTGGAGGAAAGGGTATCATATCTCTCCAGTGTACAAATGATGCACACGTCTGAGTGCGTCAGCAGGAATTGTATTCATGAGCAAACTATGGAATTGTATAACCCAGATTCCACTAGTTAATGCATGCACACTATTCCTACTGACCCATACATCATCTGATTTGAAGGAAGGTGGACAATTTTTTTTTTTGCCAGAAACTCATTTTATTATTATTTTTTAATCATGTGTCCGATAATTACTGATACATGACAACTTGACTGGATGCATTCCTTTTGGCTTGTCATAGATGCATGGCTAGTCATACTTGTGACTAGTTTGGTTTGAGTGCTGGTCACAGGTCCTTTTGGCGGGTAAACTATCCTCCAATCTGATGAGGCTATATCCTGAAGCAAGGAGCAGAAGGGGCATTAACATCACTCCACTTGTCTGATGATTGCCTTTCGACCTTCCTTGCCACTGAGACGATCATGTCAAGTTCTCTAGGCTGACTTGATACATCTCTGACTTATCGTTCAATTCATTGGGCAGTTTCTCTCCATTTTATTCTTATTTTCTGTCGGTGCTTCCTTTCTCTTTACTGTATACGCTGAATATTTTGGGAGGCTTTATTTTCACAAATTTAAAAACGTGAAATATATTCAGTCAGATCCTGACACGAATGTGACATGCATGCATATATCTCTCCGTTCAGTAACTGTACTCCATAGTTATAGTTGTGAATTTAACCACCAGTGAAATTGTCGGGAAGTCCCAACTCGCAAAAATTTAGACTCGCTAAAAGTATAAGGCATGTAAGGTACTGGATGCATGGTTAGCCAGCTAAAAGTCATCATGTGCTAAGTGTGCAAACTCTTGCTACAAATACCCAATGGCATATTTACAGTGGCTATCATCAGTGATAATTGTGACTTGATATCAAACATGTGGTCATTAAAGATTAGTGCACAGCTCTTGACCAATGAGATTGCAGAATTTTCTTGACCTGTTCTGTATTACTTTTCGGTGTTGTGGTCTCCAGTATTTGGATTCACCACTGAGTCTGCACCAATACTACTGTAAAATACAATATTTTCACGGCATGAAATTTTCGCGAATTGGAGCCGACGGCCTTTTCGCGGCATGAAATTCTCGCGAGTTGCCTCGAACATTCAGTGCATATAGTGTAGACAAGAACTTTCAGTGCATATAGTGTAGACAAGAACTTTCGCATGCATTTTGATTTCGCGAATCTTGGCTCTCACGAAATTTGCAAACATTCCTCATTTAACAGTAGTCCACATACTTCACATAGTATTATCATTGACATCGTAAAGGTTTGCATCCAACGACATTTACAAACAGAACAATCCACATCATGCAAAAAAGTAAGGGTGTATCAATTTAAAGAAAATATTAGCAGAAAATAAAGCCCCTCTAAAGATTACATTGATGACAAATTTCTAAAAATGGAAAGTCATCACAGTTTCCTTGCTTAGAATTTCTCGATCCATTTGAAATATGTTTCCATTGCCGTCTATAGGTGACAACTCATTAACTTCTTCCATGAAAACACAAGACAGAAGAATCACTTTTTTTCTATAAGCTGACCGCGTTTAGGCTAAACTATGTATTGATCAAAAGCTTGATTTCTTTCAAATTCAATGCTTGAATTCAATCAAGGTTGTGAACATCAAATGAACGACATGAGACAAACTATCATATTGATGTTGAATGTCATTTTTCTCGTTGATACTTGGATGCTGGAATGCCATTTCATGTTTATCCTTTCACATGGGCATTGAAGTCACCTCGGGGTGGACATTCAGACGCAGGAAATTGGGAAAAATCTGTGAGGAAATTGCATGTCTGTAGAAACGGGTGCAGAGGATGGGAGACGCGGGAGTGCCTTGGAGACCGTGTCCTCAAATTGGATGTCGGGAGTTCATAATGCCTCTTGTCTTATGTCAACACAGCGTGGGTTGCAGCACTTTCAAGGGACACCTGGAACACACGCATACACACACACACACACACACACACACACAGACATGCAGACACACACACGTGCACATGGACAGACAGATAGATGACTGTGGCCTGCTTTTTTTTGGAGCCACTCATATTACCACCTAGACACAGTGAAAGTTTGATAGAAGAGCATCATACGTTTACCTTTAAAATATACCACAATCCCATTTTATTTGTATGATTTCACATCATTCATGATTGAGCTTGGTAAAGTAATTGTCTTTCCCTCACTTCACACTTAATGCATAATATGCATGTAAAGTATATTCAACTGTATCAGTATATCTGCAAAATTCAACAAACATTCCATTATCTTTGATCTCCTCTAACAGTGCCATCTTGTGTGCATTGAAGAAAGCTGCAGAGTTTGCACTTTTCTTGGGGATTTTATTTTTAAATAGAGGGATACAAAAATGTAAAAAACCTGTCAGAGCACATATAATGTGACCCATGCACACATACAGACACAGGCACACAGCACAAACACACACAAGCACACATGCACACATGCCCCAACACCCAACACAAATGCATGTACATGTCAAGGCTGTTTTAATGGCCGTTCAGTAATTAATAACAAACTGGATAGTGACAGGTAATTCAGGTGATAAAATGTTAAACAATGAGCCTGCAATGTATACAGACGGTTTGTAAAACCACTATGTACCAGAACACTTTATGCCCTGTGGAAAATGGCTAGTGGGTTGCAGAGTTCAGCACAATAATTTTCTTTTTATAAAGTCTGGGCTATGTCTCCTGTATGTAATCTTGAGTGAGCCCAGACCCAAAGTAAAGATAGATGAAAGAATGAAAAGTAATTGCATACATACATAAAACAATTTGTAGTTACATAAATGAAATAGATAAATAAGTAAATAAATACAAGTGTACAAACGTAGATTAGTGTATAAACATAGAGTGAAATAATTGAATGAATAAGAATAATAATAAATGATTAGATCAATGAATCAATTAGATCAAACTAGAAAATAAATTCAGTGAAATGATAAAAAAGCAGTTGTGTCTGTTGAACAGGAATCATTTACTGTTCTTAAGTCTGTATTATTTTTAGTTTACAGCATATTTCCAGGAATCTTGTAGATCGCTGTTGAGGATTGTATCTTTCTTTCGGAACAGCACATGATGAACAGTTTTAATCTACTGTTTATTGAGTTTGGTCATGCGAGATGAAAATGGTGCTCCCGATGTACATGTGAAGATTCTTTGAGCACTCTTTCAGTCCGCCTGACATCTTCAATTGACAGTGCATGCTTCACCAATCTTTAAGTTCTCACTCAATTTCCACTCCATTTGATGGATACTTGGCATGATGTTTTCTAATTCAATCGATGAAAGGCTAAATCGACTGCTTCAGGAGCCCTCTTTTTGTAGTGTTGTATTCTCTGGGAGATTTCATGATTTTATTGAATTTTTTTTTCCTCCACCAAACTGAACCAGGCTTTCAATATGAGCAGTACCTTGAAAGCTGCATCTGTTCTGATATATGCACAGTGTATGTTCTTCAGCAGCTAATGTATTATTGGCAAGCTACTGCATTGCATTTGGTATACTAACTGTCAGCTAGGCCGGCATTTCTATTACGCGG
The DNA here is from genome assembly GCF_040938485.1 of Diadema antillarum. Classification (NCBI taxonomy): domain Eukaryota; kingdom Metazoa; phylum Echinodermata; class Echinoidea; order Diadematoida; family Diadematidae; genus Diadema; species Diadema antillarum. Next base: position 250,642 of record NW_027270912.1, read on the forward strand.
TCCAAGAGTATAACGTGCACGTCGCTTTGTTTGTCATCTGTTCATACTTATTGCATGCGCCAGCCTTGTCTGTAGATGGTCATGTTGAGGGTAGTCTGTGTGATTTGCACGCCCCCTTCAAAAAAAGAAAAAAAGAATCACCTGCAAGGGCACCACGTTTTGTCCGTGGAATTTGATGCCAGTATCAGCATATAATCCACTGCTGAGATTAACACCCTCAGCTTCCGGATCCAAAATCAAATTCTCAGGCCTGATTGTACAAGCTTGAAATGCTCATTTTGCACATATATATTGGAAATAAACAATATTGATTTGGCAAAATGTGGGGAAAAATCAGATTTGTCAGTATAGACTTCCAAAGTACCGGTAACAGATAGCATTACTACCAAATCTGATGTCCATTCATGGGATTTTAACCAGTAGTATATAACTGTTTCTCTAAAACATTGCAAATATGAAGTTATAGAATTCCCTTATACTTTTTCAAGCATGACGAGCTTTGAGTTTTGCAATTTTCTTACTTATTTCTTCTACATTATGAGGGGAGAAGGAGGAGCAGGAGAAGGAAAGTGTAGGAAAAGGCAAAGTAAGGAAAAGAAGAGCTGTATGGATGAATAATTATTTCATAGCTTCGATAAATGTGACGCCAGTGATGAATCATTCTGAAAATAAAAATGACTCTGAAAATGAATCTGCTGGTGAAGTTGTCAGTCTGCAGTTCCCATTGATCCTATTTCATGTAACTGAAGTTAAGTTCCAGGGCTTCCAAGGTCATGTGACTTCGATCGCTGACGTGGGAGACATTTTTTTTTTTCCTCGTCCATTTTCATCCATTCTGGAAGGATGAATGAAGACCCCGCCCTCCTTCATGTTTGGTTCAGTAACAACATAACTGGCTCTTACTTGCCCTCTGGTTTAGGCAAGATGTGATGCGATTCAATTGGTAATGCGATCATCAGGGATGATAGACGGCGGATTGGGTGACAGCTTAGCTGGGGGCCATGGATTAATTCAGATCAGCTGATCCAGCGGAGTGGGTAATGTTTCGCCAGTGTCCCCTTTCCATTGGACTCGAGAATGGGCGCTTTTCTCGCCTCCCCCACTGTCCTTAAACACCAAGGCGAGTAGACTCTCATGGGCTCAGGCATATTACATTTCATCAAATCCAGGTAGCTGTGAAAGGCTGCATCACCTTGTTTTCGGCGCATGACAGAATTTCACTTTATCTTTTATGTGCCAAAATGGGAAATTTTATTATCAACAAATTAGCATCCAGTCCACCTTGGGGGATGTTGCTGAAAGCCTATCCGCCATCAAAATAGAGATTGTTTTGGTACGGTTGGTGACTGTACCCGATAGCAAATCAATGGCTAGATAACAGGTGCTGAAAAATCAAGCAGGAATGGAATATATCTAAAGCAGCCAGACATATCAAATATGGGAATATGCAGGCCACAGAATTTAAAGTCAGATGATTTGTTCATTTTTGGTGGCAGTTTTTCCACAAAGACTTACAGTCTATAGGATATATATATATTCTTTTTAATGCATGCAGACAGGGTGTAATACGATAATTCCACATATGATATGGCAGGAATTGTATAGAAATTGCAAATATTCTTTTTTTTATCAAAAGAAATGTATAAAAATACAAATTGTTTGGATTTTTCAGGTTATTGTTCCTCATTACAAAAAATGTAAATTTGCTGAATTATTACAACTTGAAAGTAGTTTGATGTCAGAGGTACACTTTCTTTTGTTTCAGTTCATATAAAAATTGACATGAAGTGGAGATTTTTGTATGCAAGTCAGTATGGAAGACTTATGAGGCATAGTCCTCATCACCTCATGAGATATGTTGCTTTGTTGTGCCTGGTGACCAGTGTCCCAATATGAAGCAAAATAAAAAGTTCCATCACCTCATATGTTAGCATATTTTCTCATAAATTTATCTTGTTTAATGCTGATTTATTTTGTCCACATACAGTTAGCTTGAACATGATGCAGAGTTTCCCTTTAAGCTCTTGACTGCAATTCATTATATCCCTCATGAATTGTTGGCTGTATGTGCTTTTTTTCTAACACAAAACATTTTGTTCCTATTTTTTTTTTGGTCCGTCAAGACTACTCAATCTATATTGGTCATAATTTCATGCGTTGTTGGAAGGCATATTGATGTAACCTTTTGATCGTGCACGGGAGGAACAGCCCTGGAAAGGGCGCTTTGCCGCAGAAAAGAAAAACTAACGTTTGCGGTCCACTTGCTAATGACATTATTGCATTTCTCTCGTCCATAATACTCAGCCGACCTTGTCACGGCTGTGTATGGCAGTGTGAAAAGCACGACTGCCTCCTACTTCCTCCGTGGAATTGTAATTTGAGTTAAAGGACCTGTGCCAAACAAATCCATGTTGACTTGCGTTGATGTATGATATACCCTCGACATCACTTTAGATGTGGCCAAATGACACTATTGCATTTCTGTCGTCCGTAACATCTTAATATTTTCCATATCTATAGAGTACTTTCAAATATTTTCTATGCTATATCTTTTGTCATATTACTTAGATCCACCCACAAGAAATCTTCTAATCAAGATTCTGTTGATGACATCATCAATCAATTATTGCTATAAATGACTGATATAATTAACCAAAGACTTTCAAATGTATCTTCTAGATCTAGCATTACATGCATGTTTTCCTACAGTGCCATTTGTTAATCATGATAAAAGTAATATGATCAGGGTATTATAGATCAACACAAGTTAGTAGGCATTTGCATTGCCCAGGTCCATTAAAGATCTTGTTCACTATTTATGAGTGGCGGTCTGTTTAACTTGTGTCTGGGACTCTGTTGTGTCTGCATTATTAATTCCTCTTGAGAATTCTTCAGATTCGAATCCAACAGATGACTACAAAGGCTTTTCTTGCTACCTACAATTTTTCTCTTATGAAATTTACAGTGCACTATCAGTTTGCATGTACATGGAGTCTGTATACCAATGCATGTCGGTAATGAAATAAGCAATATTTAGTTATCTCTTTTTATTCAGGCCAGAGCAACATTTTAGAGTACATGTACAGACAATTTATGTCTGTAATTATAAATGTGTAATTTTTACGTAGTTGTATTGGCTTCTGTCAAGACCATTTTCAAATATAGCAAGAAAAAAGATGTTTTTGAAATGTGAAAAGCAAATTCAAACTTAGTTGGTGAATTGACTGACATATTCAAATTCTGGACATTTCTGCTCTCCTAGTGATATTGCAATGATCTATTCAAATTCACTTTTTCCGTCTGAGTTCATTTAATAGTTTTAGCACTTAAAATTCTAGTTTTCTTGCATTCTCTGCAGCTGTGTTAATAAAGACATGTGCAAGCTTCTTGTTTTCAGGAATAATCATATTCGTGGGAATCTATGCAAAATGTGAATACCAGAAATGCATTTGCAGGCAGGTCTGTGAATAACTGCAGCCACGCATTCAATTGAATTTGCCTGCACGGCAGTGGAAACAGTGGTAAAGAAACACACCCATATGTTCAAGGAAAGTGTGCTACAATTCTCTGATTTATTCCAGAGGGTTGTCTTGCTGTTAAAAATTGATGTAACTTTTTTTTTTTATTGCTGGTCAGGAGATGACCTTCTTACCAGTGATCTTCTGTTGCGAGTCGGAGCTGCATCGACATAATCCAGATTAGGTTGCACCTGGTAGAGTCAGCAAGAGTCTTGCTCAAGGAGCTGTTGACTTATTTGCTCTGGGAGACGGTTGCTATGGAGACAAGTAGTCTAGCCAACAGGGTCTGGTAGCGTATTTGACTATCCATCTGACTGATGCGGCCATTACCATGAGTGTGAAACCCTCGGATGGACTGTGATTAAAAGTCCGCATTGTGATGGACGTGTCGCTTTGGCTATTTCTGCCAAAAGAGAGAGATTGGCTGAAGTGGGCTACCGTTTTTAAAGGAGCCCCACCTCCTGTTCTCAGATGAACAGCAGTTGACCGTTTATTTTAGTTGTGCAATGCTGTCATTTCTCACCAGTGTCTGTTGCATATATGATGTGCATAGATTGTTGAAAGTAAATTTTGAAATAAGTCCCAAATGATTTTGATAAACAGTCAATGGAAGTACTGATTGTGGAATTTGGGAATATGCATATATGCTTGCCAGTACAAACAAACAAACAAACAAACAAACAAACAAACAAACAAACAATCAAACAAACCTCTATAATAGAGAGCTTGTAGTCATGTTACAGAAAACAAAGACATGAGACTGAAAAGTTGTGACTTCAAACAGGAAATGTTAAGGTGAAAGCAGCTTTGCATTCTGAAAGGAATAATTTCTTTGTGCATTGACAGTAAAAACAGTTGCTACTAATATTGCTTCATCTGTATTTAATAATTAATGCTTCCAAATGCCCACATGCCCCTCTCCCTCGACTTAATCTTTTTCATCACATTTATTGCATGAGATTGACTTTGATTTGCCTAGATCAGTTATTTTACTTGATCAGGCGAGCTCCAAGCAAGCCTGTGGAATTGCTTTGTTAGTGAATATGCAGGAGATTTTTGCATAAACTTTGAATTCAGTAGTTTATCCAAGTGTCAAGGACAAAGAAGAAGGAGGTGGAAAAAAAAGGTCTTGACTGCAATCACTCGCACTTAACCCATTGAGGACTATTCCCGAGTATACACGGGCAGGTGTCTATGAAAAATGCATGTTGTAGCAAAATCAGCCAGTCCTCAATGGGTTAAGTGTGACAAGGAGTGGCTCCCCACAGAGTGACCCATGCTTGCAGAATGGCATTATTGTGCCCTAAAGTCAATCCAGATTGTTCATTACTGTGATCTAAAGTTGCTTTCTCTGATTTGTCACTGAATGAGCCCTGTGTGTATCACTTCTCTTATGCACAATTGGTATAATCTCCCTTAGATGTGAAGGTAGTTTACTATTAATGAAGATGTATCAACAGTCAGTAGTGAAAATATTATTCTAATTTCCCTTCAGTGGCATCCTCCAACACTTTAGCCTGCACAGTCATGTCCTATTTCTCTCAAATATTTTTTTTATATGCAACTTTGTTTTACTGCATTCAGGAAATAATCCTCCTACCCCTTATGCTCAATTTTGACACCCACATATGAGAACGACTGATAATGGTACTCTCTGCTAGGTAGTACTCGGCAGAAAACATAGATACCTGTTGGGCATGAAGAGAAAAGTGCTGAAGTTAATGCACCGGTGTTAACCAATTGTGCTACTTGCTCCTTGCCAGCCATCCACTCAAGCATTTTTATAAATGGCTCTGGAGGGCATGCAAAGAGCCATTTCTAGCACTACATGGTATGTCAAAAAGGTCTTTCTTGTGAATATCTGTATGTATTTTGTGTGTGTGTATGTGTTTGCGTGTGCACATGTGTGTGTGTGTGTGTTTGCGTGTGCACATGTGTGTGTGTTTGTTTGTGTTTGTGTGTGTGTGTGTCTTTGTTTTTGAGTTATGCAATACTTTAAAACAGGTCAGCCTTGCATTGTTCGTGTGATGGTGGCTTACACACAACTATCAGTTTATATCCATTTTTTTTTTTCTATTGAAGGGGTTATATCTTGATATGACATTTACGATAAGACTGGAATGTGAATCCAATAATAAACACACATCCTTACATAAACATACAGCTCCCAATTTTCATCAGCTAATGAAAGAGCTCACATACAGTGTCACATTTCTTATAAAAAGTATCCTTGTGTCTGATCAATTGATACTATCCTTGTGTTAGAAGAAAAAAAAAGAACTACTTGAAGATGGAAGCATTCTGATTATATGCTCCCCTGTTTTACTTGGTCATAATGCAACTATTTCAATGTGACTTTGTCAATCATCAATATGGTGATTGTATTTCTGATTTAGGACGTCTTTAACTGTTCTCTCGTTTTGACTATCAAAAATGGCCACAATTTGCTGATCCGTACAATTTCTGGGACATCTAGTATGTTTTCTTCTGCTATCCAAAATAAGATATAGTTTTGAAATTAAATTTGATTTAGCATGCTTAATATGTACACATGTTCCCATTTTTCACCCCAAATTTGATTTTAGCTTTAAGTGTATATCTTTTATTGTGTATAGGAATGTTGTTTTGCAGTCTGCAGAGATTGGAAGACCTGATATTTCAGCCTTTCTCCATCTCATCTTACATTATTTTCATTTAGAAAGCATATAAACTGGTACCATTCTCATGGTTCTCAGCTGGTGATACTCTACTTATCCCAAGCTTTTCGCGTGACGCACCCAGTCTTTATGGCATTGTGCTCACAATCCATCTACAGTGCAGAGCTTTCTGTTCAACTTCCGGCATCGAGAGGAGAGAATGGATGGAGTTTGGGGGGAAGGGGGAGGGGGGTGTAGGGCTCCACCAGATGGCTGATGGCGGTGACACAGCCTCCATGGAGGCACGGAGGCAGGCACATAAATAGCAGATTATATCATCAGAGCCCTCGCTTGACGTCATTGTTGTCATCTTCGGCACACACGCGAGAGGCTTGTCTCACGGCCCCTACTCAGCTCCGCTCCTCTCACCCTGCCCCTTCTTCCTGCTCTCTTCCTCTGGCCTTCTCTCTCCCCCGCCCCTTTTGCACACACTCTCTCTCTCTCTTTCACCGCTCATGTTTAGCTCACTTAAGCCTTTTTTGCTGTAATGACCTATTGCAATTCCTTATCTTCCAACCATCTTTTAGCCATCTTCCATCGTGAGTCGGGCCTCATGCCCCCAACCTTCTTTCTTCTCAAACAGTCATGGGCCATCTTTTATTTTTCACTGAACATCGTGTGAATCTACCTTGAGGAGAGAGAATCTTAAGTTCTTCTTTGATGCACTCTTACCCCTTGAAGGAACCCAGGGATGAGGCTCTAGTGATGATAGATACTGAAAAAGTGGAAATGTTCACGCATTTTGAACGACCAGAAACAAGCGCAAAAATAGAAGCATGTGAATATTTTTGCTTGTTATGTGTTCAAGTTATGAGTGTCTTGATTCCACAGAATTGAAGACACGCGAAATTCATCTTACCTGGCTGAGTGTGAAAAATTACTCACGTGGAAATATCCACTTTTACAGTAAAAAAGCCCCCTAGAATATACACTGAGCATGACAGAGCGAAGTTTGGTATCTGGACTGGTGACACCACCGAAAGAGGATGGTCCCAAGGTAACCTCATTTGTTTCCAAGGTAACCTCATCTGGTTCCCAGGTGGCCTCATTTGATTCTGTACAGCACCTTGGGGGAATCAGCACTTGGAATGATGAGGAGATGAATTACTTTCTTCATATTTATTCTTATTCATTTTATCTCCCCCTTTTCAGCTCATCAAGGCTGTGTGGCTCAGTGCCGATGATTGTCCTCCCTACACCATTGCTCATCCTGCGTGAATTTTTTTTGAATGTTTGGAGGAATTCACTGATAAATACTACCCGATTAACAGAAGTGCACCATTAGCTGTTACTCCATTAAACACAGACTACTGCATTTCATCATCTCTGTCATTACTGGTATCAGAAGGTCATGCTCTGACAGGAGAGTCCAGTGTAGACATGTTCTTAGTGAGGTAGACACACAACCAACACTGCTAACAGATTATTTCTGTCTCACAAAGGAAATAACGATACTTTGGTCATATCTCAAGAGCAGATGACTCCCTCGAACATGGTGGTGGTGATGATGATGACGATGATGACGATGATGATGATGATGATGATCATGATCATGTTGACGAAGATGCTGATGGCAATGCGGATAATGGTGATTACCAGTAGCAGTGTCAATATTTATATTTTGGTCATTATTATGATTTTCATCATCATTTCTATGTGTATCATTGGTTACATGATTGCTACTATTACTTGATCTAATTTTATTTCATTTATTAGATGTAACATTATCAGTAATTGTATTTAATGTGCAAGCTCACTTTCAGGATAATTAAAGACACTTCCTCCCCCCCCCCCCCCCCCCTTCACCTTGTGTCTACATGGCAAGCATTAGAACCTGTTCTTGTGCCATCAGCAAACTATGGCGAGTCTGCTCAGCAGGCCAGGAAGAAAATGAAGATATACTTTTTTCCTCCGATGGTGAGAAAAGTGGCTGTAATGTCTCAAAAATAGGAGGGGGATTTGATGATCGGATTTGAGTTCCCGTTCAAGGTTGTCGGTGTAATGAATTTCCATTTGGCAGCATTTCCTGTGATATCGTTGGAAAGTAATTACTGTTTGGACAATGCTTTCTTCTTTTTTCTTTTTTTTTTTTCATTCATTCTTCTTCATCTCAAGGGATGGAGAAAATACTTTGTGGAAGCTCATTTCCTGTGATGTTATTTGTCTGTTGGAGATGAGGTGATTGAAACCTATCGCAGGAGCCTAGCTTTCACTCTCTGTCACCATCTGCAGTTTTTACTTGACAATGCAGACAATGTGAACTTCAGTATTAAAGGGGAATGAAACCCAAGTATATGTATACATGTGCATTGAGTGAATGGAGCAATATTAGTTGAACACATTAGCAGAGTTTGACAAAAATCGGACAATCTGCTTAAAAGCTATTATTTTTTAAAGTTCCGGTGTAGCCATCACTGGATGAGAAGACTGCTACAGTTTGTGATGTCACATATGGAAAAGAGTAAAATGGAAATACGTGTAAAGAGAATTCCACAAAATGTCATCTTGAAAGAAAAGAACTCATTCACTTGTCTTGTTAGTGACATAATTATATGTTAAAGGTACATGTAATATTATTCCCCCTCCTTCTGACAGGAAAGTCTAGTACTCTTTCATTATGCAAGAAAAGTTAAAATATATTGAATTTTTAAAATATTTTCTTTAAATCGTATTCCATACATGATGTCACAAAATGTTGTAGTTGTCTCATCCAGTGATAGCAGCACCAAAACTTAACAAATTCCTAACTTTTGAATAGATTGTCCAATTTTCATCAAACTTCACTGATGTATTCTGCCAATATTGCTGACTTGGTGTTTAGCTTCTAGAATCTAACTCAGTATTCCAAAAATGGTTACCGATGTGTCTTCATTTAGGAAAGGAAAGAATGATGCCAGGTTCATCACAAATTGGAAGAAGATATAAATGTAGTCTATATGTGATGCAGCCAGCTATGTGAATATTCTGTGAAATTTCTGATCTATAGTATAAAATCATATGAAATTATCAGTGCAGACTATGAAATTATCAATGCACGCTCTGAAATCACAAATGCTGTATCAATATCCTGCATATGCTATTTCTTCTTTAAGTACAATATTTTGCATAAAAGAACTTGAATGACGATTTGGCAAATGGTAGAAGTTCATGATTGAGAATGACACTGGTATAGTATATGAGAAAGAAGTGCCCTGATATTATCATTTTAAGAGAAAATTTGGCAGTGGATACTTCCGTGTAAGTAATTTTATTGCACTCAGCCGGGTAAGATGAGTTTCACATGTCTTTCACTCCACGGAATCAAGACATGAACTACCGGAACTTATAGCAAGCAAAGATAATCATGTGCTTTTATTTTTATACTGGTTTTCTGGTTGTGCGAAATGCACAAAAATTTCAACACTGCAAAATTGTCCACTTTGACAGTACTCTATGCACTTGTGTTATGGGAGACAATTTCGCAAATATTGGGCAACTCATGAAATTCTTAGAAATAGAAACACCTTGAAATGTATTTCATTTGTAGTAAATGACACGGCAAGCATACTATAGTATACATTTTATCTTTCATCCGCCCCCACCTGCATACAGTACTACAGATTTAGAAAATGCTGCTATTTATACATTTATTTGCATTGCACTATGCCCTTTCAGTATCATTAGCCATTGTATGTCAATGACATGTTTAGAACACATGTACATGGCTTTAATATATTACTCTTTAATGGATCAGAGTTTTTGGCTGTTGCCAGTGTTGCTTGAGCTGTTTTTTGAAATGGCAATTGATGCTTCGTGGTGTCCATTAGGAATGTCTAACATCAGAGAAAAACAAGCTAAAACAGCAAAATTACAGAGTTCTTGTGAATGTGTGCTGGTGTGTGTGTGTGTGCATGTGCATGTGTATGTATGTTTGTGTGTCTGTTAAAATGTATGTTTGAATGTGAGTGTACAGTGTACGTCTGTAGTGGCATGTGTGTGTGTGTGTGTTTGTGTGTGTAGGGATTTGCCAGTGGGGCTCGGATGTATATCATCTTCCAAAGTAAATATGTGATCGCCGCTCTTTCCTCAAGTTAAATCAAATAGACTTGGCCAACGCAATGACACTAATATTACACGTGGTACATGGTGTACTGTACATTGGCTCTCATCATCCTGAGACATGTGTATACATGCCAATATCAGTTTTACAATTTGTAGGTGTAGTAAAAGCCTTAAAGCATCTCCTCATGCTATTTCTCTATTCTTCTCCATCATGATTTTACTCTAATTTTTTTTTCCATCAGAACATTTAAGTACAAGTGGATGGAAGTAGTTTGTGAATAATTGACCAAGTGGTACACCAGCTGTTCCTATTCTTCATTCTGTTATCACCGATGCGTGATCAATACAGGTGATGATGATGATATATGTATCATGCTACCATGTTAAAGATGCGATCACCCCCCCCCCCAAAAAAAAAAAAAAAGATATAAGTTTGTAATGTAGATCAATTCATGTCTTGGTATTTGATTTTTTTTTTTTTAAATTAGAAGGTCCAAGTGATGAGTTCCTCACATATCATTACTCACAATTTGAAAAGTTAATTAGCCACAAAATTGCGAGAGCTGGGTGATTGACATCTTTTGGACACATCAGTCTTAATGAGTTGTGGCACGTGCGGTCACCTGTAAGGACTGTCCAGTGTCAACACCGCCTCTCTTGGTGGGCCAGTGGAATATATTAACTCTTTCACATCTGCTGAAGATAGCACTGGACCAGCAAGGTGTGATGAAAATACCAAGTGACAACAGGATTCAGTGTTCTCGGCTGCCTTATACAGGTCAGATGTGTGGCAGGCAGGCATTTCTGAACGCACGTACGTACATCGTATTGAGGCACTTTGCCCTGTATTGATCCCGCTAATGGGCAAGATGGCACATTGAGATCAAGATGGCGTACGTGCTTCATAAATCCTCGTCAACACTAGAGATTGAAGGAAGACTTCTCTACTCTGCACAATCGTTTTTGATAATCAGGACTTGCTTTTAAAAAAAAGCAACAATAAATGATGATAATGATCATGATCATGATGATAATGACGACAACAACAACAACAGCAACCACCAACAACAACAACAACAAACAAGCAAACAAATTTGTAAGAGAAAACTGAAGCCAGGACCTAGTGGCAACCACTTCACATTCAACTATTAACCTACTCAAGCACAAACACACACACACACACGACTTGAACCAAGCAATAGGCCTACATAGTTGCATGTCTGTGCTGTCTCCCCCTCCTTCCTTTCCCATTCTTTTTCCCCTCTTCTTTTTTTTTTTTTATTACTGCGCGTAAATGTGCGGGATAGATTTATCATCCGCCGTCCTTAATGAGCCGCAGATTAGATTAACGATGGATCTCTCGAGAGGCGCACAGTGAGGTGTGTGAGGATAGCCCCTTCCTCCGGGGAAAGTCACCCCTTGATAAGGTCATTGCTCAAGAACACTCAGTGAGGTGTTTCAGACTTCACAAAGAACTCACTGGAGAAGCCCATTTATGAAACATGCTTCCCAATGTGTGTATAAAAGTTACAGCATTCAGATCCTGACATTGCTGACTGCAAAATTCAAAGACATTCCGTACAAATTCATGACCCATCACCTCAAATACATAACTTTTGATGCTCATTTGATGCTCATTTGTTGCAAGAGTATATACTGTATATACTGCATATGCACAGAATACTGCAGAGTTCATGCAAGAGCAAGCGTGGTACCACTTCGGTTGTGTTGCAGAGGTTACTCCATTCATTTTGTAGTGCAACATTCAACAAGAATCATGCAAAACCTAATTGCACAACACATCAGGACCACCATCGGCAGAGTGCGATTTACAAATGTCATTTGGAGAGAAACATGACCCCGCCTGGTTTGCTTTCAGGCTTGCCCAAAATAACTCCATTAGCATGAAACTTGTGTCTGGACATGTCGGACGAATGTCTTCTCTCGAGAGTGTGAAACACCTCAGAGCTTCTCAGAGAAACCTGTGGAGGGAAGGAGCATAGGCGTGCACCCTAAATAGAAAGCAATCTCTTTTCGTGATTGCCATGCCGTAATTGCCAGAGGTCTGTGTGCAACCTGTGCTGCCAATATTGGCCACCGACATCCAGGACCGTCGGCAAGTGATTGAAATTTCAGACGGCCAACAGTGCGCAGACACTTAATACAAGATTGCAAATATTTCCTCCATCAGTGTTACTTTTTCATGTCATTTCATAGCCCTGTGACAGATGGTGTTTCAAAATCACCAGAAAAAAAAAAATTGCATATGCGTGCATTGATTTCATGCTCATATGGAAGAAAATATTATCTTTCCTATAGTGTTTGCAAACTTCAAGAAAGGTAACACCACGCAGGAAAATCTTCATTATTGTGATGTGGCGTGCCGTAACCCAGGGTGCCGTCATACCCTGGGTTACACCATAGATTAGCGGAAGCTTGTGTAAGATGTAGATTTACAGTTACGCATTGCTATTATGGCGGCCAAAGTTTAGCAGTTGGCGATGAGATCCCAATGCCAATACAGCACAGTTATGATGTGTTTAATGAATTACAATAATAGTGATGATTTTTCATGATCATTCGGGGAAGATACCAATATCCATATCATATAGCAAATATTATAGCACAATACCTGGGGGGGGGGGGGGGAGTCTAATTGTTCCATGTACTCTTATCAAAAGCAGTAGTTATCAATAGTCTTCAACAAGCTTTCTTAATTTTTTCATATTCAATATGCTGGTCCACACAATAGAAAGACATGGAAGCTGTCATAAACAATTTAAACACAAATGGCAGGTTTCCCTCATAATATATTTCTGTTTCCAAAACTGCTGTGAGGTTCATATGACAACAATGTTTAATGATTTAAAAAAAAAAATGATCGGTAGAAACAAATGTGAATTTCCTCAAAACTGTCAATGTATGGTCCTACACTGGGTATGTTGTGTCATCCAAACACTGTGTTGAAATGAAAGGTTGACTGCTTGTCACTCGTACGATGCACTCCCTAATTCTCCCTGCCGCAGCTGACTCTGAGCTTAGCAGTAATTCTCTCTACTGTTCTTGCTGATATTAGTACTTTAATTGTGTTTGCTTCCATTCCTGAAATCTCTGGCACGTTCTTTTAAAGTGTAACCATGTGTTGAAAACATTGCATTACTAGCTAGCTTTGTGGCATTGGTATTCTAAAACCAATCAGTGTGACATTTAGTTGGATTGCAGGGGCTGGTTTCTTATTAGAAGAAATGACGGTTCAACACAGAAATGTCCTCCATGTGAGTGCTGGGATCAATTGAATGAACATGGTGATGCAGTGAATATTAAAACACATGTTCATTTTCTGTATTTGTGTGTGTGTGTGTGTGTGTGTGTGTGAGCTGAGAGAAAGACTCTACTTTTTAGCTCACCTTAAAGTGAGCTATTGCGATCGCTCTTCGTCCGTCATGCGTCGTCCGTCGTGCGTAAACTTTTACATTTTCATCTTCTTCTTGAGAACCCCTTGACCGATTTTCACCAAACTTGGCAGGTAGCATCCCTAGGGGGATAGGATCTCAGTTTGTTCAAGTGGGCACCATACCCCTCCTGGGAGACCCCAGAGGGGCCCAAACCCCCCAAAATTAAGGAATCTCAAAAAAATCTTCTTCTCTAGAACCAGAAGTGATAGAGCTAAGTTAATACTATGAATTAGTACATTGATGACTGTAGTTTCAAGTTTGTTCATGGCAGAATCAGGGGTGCCCCCCTTGGGACCCAGGGGAGGGGGGTGGGGAGGGGTCCTAATGAAGCCCAAATTGTACATTTTCATCTTTTTCTTGAAAATTCCTTTATGAATTTCCACCAAAGTTGGCAGGTAGCATCCCTAGGGGGAAAGAATCTCATTCCCATCAAATGGGCACCATGCCCCACCTGGGGGCCCCAGGGGGCCTAAATTTGGACCGAAATTGTAAATTTTCATTTTTTTCTTTAAAACCCTATCACTATTTTTTACCAAACTTGGCAGGTAGCATCCCTAGGGGGATAGAATCTCAATTTCATCAATTGGGCGCCATGCCCCACCTGGGGGGCCCCAGGGGTCCCCCCTCCTGTAAGGAATCTTTACAGATTTTCTCAAGAACTGGAAGTGATTGAGCTAATAATGAGTCAGTATATTGATGACTGTTGTTTCAAGTTTGTTCATGGGAGAATCAGGGGTGCCCTCCCTACCCCCCCCCCCCCTCCACCCCCTTGGGACCCAAGGAAGCGGGATGGAATGGGGGGTCCAAATGCGGGCCTAAATTTTCATCTTTTTGCTGAAAACAACATAATGGATTTTCACCAAACTTGTCGAGTAGCATTCCCATAGGGATAAGATCTCAAAGTGTTTGAATGGGCACCATGCTTTTCTTGGGGACCCCCTGAATTAATGAATATTAAATAACATTTTTCTCTAGTTCTAATCAAAAGTGATAGGGCTTTAAGTCTTTTTTCCCAAGCTGCATAATCCAACATTCTATAAAGTACAGTGTACTTGGCAGGTATTTTTACCAGTGTGATGGAATATGTAAATGGACACCATGCCCCCATTCTCAAAGCTACCCCCACCATAAGTTTCCAGTGTTCTCAGGTAAGAGTCTGCAAGAATGCATGGAAGGTGAACTTGCGATACTCAGGTGAGCGCGTGACCCGCGGGTCTCTTGTTTCTAATAACATTGGCATTTTATGATGTCTACGTAATTATTTAGTGAGGTGAATGACCTTTTCATCGATTGTCGGAGAAAAAGTTATGAGAGAAATTTTTGCCGTAGTCTTGAGAAGTGAATGAATTATTTTAAGGAATTATAGATGTCGAAAGCAACTTCAAAGTACAGAGTAGGCAAGATCAGCTCATGTGAAAGTGACAAGGTATTTGAGTATTGATTGTTTCTATGTTTTACCCCCTTTGTGTAGTGCACTAGAATATCTCTCATCTACATTTTGTTTTTGTATTTTTTTTTTCATCATGTTCATCTTCAGGTGAGAAGCTGGACTTAAAAGCAGTCGAGACCTTGGAGGAGGTCTTCAAGCGAGTCCAGTTCAACATCATCGACGTCGAGGGTACAGGCATGGATGATGAGGTAAAGTTTTTTTTTTTTTTTCTATAACTTGTAGCAAACAAGAAGCATGTTCTCTTTTTTTTCCTTGTTGCTATAAATATGTCCTTCTTTTATATCAAGTTAATCACTGTTCCCTTACATTGCTAATATGTTCTTCCTTTCACCGTGAATATCACATTTCGTACTGTATCATGTGTTGTTTTATACTGTTAAGCGATATATGGATCCACTGAAAAACAGCCCTGAGGCTGACAGTGGTTTTTTTAAACCCTATTGAAGTAGATAAAACAAAACAAAAACAAAAGCAAAATAAAGCATGCCAGTACAACAAAATATATGATGCTGCACTAAATGTCAACCATGATGTTATCTTAACCCCCAATATCCTTCCTTTACCAACCTTTTTCCACTTTGGAACTTGTTTTTTTCTTTCTTTCCTTTTTTTTTCTTTTCTAGAGGATATAGAACCAAAAGGAGTCGTCATTTCAAACCCTGCCCAGAAATACAGGGCTGAAAAGCGATTTCAAATTCTTTATTGCTAGTGTCATACATACTAGATCAAGAATTTAACCACATATTTCATTCAACTTGGTGAACGAATAGATTAGGATAGATTATTCAAATGAGTAGACTCTGAGCAAAATATAGTATTGTATAAGGTCAGGGTTGAAGTTAGATGTTATACATTGTGTTGTTAGTGAATCAGAATTCAAGCAAACTGAAGTTGAAAGTTGTATGTATTGAGAGAATTACAATGCAAATCATACAGATTTTTGAGCATAGTATGTCATACTTCTAATGTCAATCAGTTAGCTCTCATCAAAATATATAATCTATTGATTGCACATAGTGATATTGGGTTACACATGGAATACTTCTGGGAAAATTTGGAAGTGACTTTTCTCACTGCAGAGTTGTTTTACTTTCACAAAAACTGACTCTTCTACCTCGTTCGTCTCCCCTAAGTCCCTGTAGAAGAATTCTTGTGATGCCTATAGTTTTTTTCTCTTTTTTTCACAAAGGTCAGAATCTGTGAGGCACAATAACAGGATCAAGTCGATGCAAACCAACTTTTTGCCTTGAGCACTTGGTTTCATCTGCATATCAAGGTGTGCCGTTAGAATGATGGGAGTTAACTTGTTCCCTACTAGAACAAATATCTCCACAGACTCTGGGCAGGAACCACCAGTTTTCAGTAGACAATGACTTAAGTTTATTTCCCACTTGAGATACTAGAACGTATGGTCCGCCTTCAAAAAACAAACAAACAAAACAACCAGATGCATGTTTCATTTTCTTATCTTGCCACAATCTCCTCAATGTGCATGTCAGAATTTTTGCATTCTTCCCTTTGCCATACTCGTTGCACAGCCGTGGGCGCAGTTCTTCAGATCTCAATCAACAACAACACACATACAAACTTGTCATTGATTAAAGCCACGATAAATCAGGGATTATGTGCCTCATGTGCATTTGTCTTGGACAGTAGCCATTGCTTCAGTGATCAGTAATTAGCTGACTCTCTCACACACATTTCAGTTAACAAGTCCAACGTGTTTGCATGACATCTTGATATGCCATGCATTGAATCATACTAGTGTAAATATTGCTCTTTGTACCTCTTTAAAAAAATATATATATATAAAAAATCCATGTGTAAATGAAGTTGAACAATTTCCAAACATGTAGAGCATGTATCCAACTTAATTCAATATCTCATATCAACTATACTGGTAACTAGTCTCAATGTATAAACTCCTGGATGTTTTGAAGAATTCTACATGAACTTCTTAACTAGCAGTGGGAAATGTGCCAAGAATAGGATATTTCTTCTTTTTTTCTGAATTATACACGTTGTAAATGTGATTTCACAAATATTCATAACACATCAAAGCCAACACCAAGGTTAGTTTGCTAGAGTTTTGTGCACAGTGTGTCTGAAATGCACAAAGAATTTGTAACTTTGCTGTCAGTTATTCTTGAGAAACATATTATTGACCGATTCGGGTTCGTTGAGGGCAGCAGACATTTCATGGCACTGGGCGCAGCCATAGTGGGTGTCTCAGCCGACCCCCCCTGCTCTCCCCCACCCCGGGCAACATGTTTATCACGCACTTGTAACAAAGGTTCGCGCACTAAGCAAGCATTCGCGCACTCAGTACGAGACGCCCATTGGCTAAAGCAGTTTTTCATTCTGCGCGCGTGCTAATGTAGGGAGAGGGGTGGGGAGTGGGAAGGGGGGGTCGGCTGAGACACCGAGTAATGGCGCTGCCCATGCCAAAAATACACATAGCGCGTCACAGAATTGGTCAATATGTATGGATGTACATGTTTATGATGCACCCACTGCTGTGAGAAGATCTTTTATTTTGCAGAGTGGCACAGCAGAATCTTATTATTACCTCTTCAGCTTGCGATTACAGTCTAAATCCTGACAGGCAAATGTTTCTCAACCCACCAACCCCCATTCGTGATCTCAATTTTCAGATGATCAAACATTGTGCTCTGCAGCGATATAATTTTACCTAATCCCAGTGGAACACATCAGGACACAATAGGAAAAGCTGTGACGCAAAAGGGAACTCCTCCGAGCCATTTTTCTACAGTGATTTGAGTTGTGACACCACCAAGTGAACGACGGTGGACTAGAATTGCCACATTACCCGTCATATTTGCAATTAGATGCCAGACAATATTACCTCTAATCACATTTTCTCTCCTTTTTTTTCACTTCTTAACTCTAATATAATGGAAAGGAAGCTGATATTCTAATTAAGATGACTCCTCTTTTCTTGCCAGATTACTCTCAGTTTATTACACATGCTTTTAGAAAGTTGATTTGACATCCAAGAGCTAAGTTGTTTTTGACATTTCCCTCTAAAATCATGCGTCATTGCTGTTTCTATATTCAAGATGCTCTCTTTAGGTATGATATTACAAAACTATATTATGATTTTCAGCTTTGAATGTGATATATACTGTAAAAGGGGAAATTTTCGTGGTGTTGAAATTTTCGCACATTTTGCGCAACCAGAAACTAGCATGAAAATATAAGCATGCAAATATTTTTGCTTGCCATGTGTTCGAGTAGTTGATGTCTCGATTCCATGGAATGAAAAACACGCGAAATTCTTCTTTCCTGGCTAAGCGCGAAAAAGAAGTTGCCCTAAAACATCTACTTTTACAGTATGAAATTTTTGCAATGACCAAATGCTAAATTTTTCTGTTGAAAAAGTAAAAATTCATTAAAGTATACAGTTGATGAGTGTTGTATTTGAATCTGAGTGTTTACCATTCAAAGACCGTGTACAGAGACTCCAACTCTCCCGTTTTCGACGGGAGATCTCCCGCCAAAAACCCATTTTTACAAAATCTCCCGTTCTCCTACTTGAGATTTAATTTCTCCCTCCCTGGCTCTGTGTCTCCCGTTGGAAAGGATTTCTTACTTATTGCTATTGTACTAGGTGTTTCAAAAAACATTTCCCACTTTTGATCATAAATATTTCAAAAACTATTCATTCGATAAAATTGTCATTGATATGAGTAATAGCTGGATAGTGTACAATTTGGTTGAAGGTGATTTGCACGTGAAAACATAAATCAGTTTCATTAAATCTAAGATTGATTTTGAAGCAAGGTTTCACATTTTGGTCAAATTTTAACCCTCTGTACAAAAATTGAACTTCGCACAGGAACCAATGATGTGTATGTGAGTGTGTGCTGACAATGGTCCTGAACAATGGACATGCCTGAACCACCTGTTGACTAGGCGTCAGTCTGGCACTCCCTGGCACATGAATGCTTAATCAATAATTCATGTGGATTACCCTGGGCACTGCTAGTCTGAATTCATGCACGGTAAAGTGCTTGCAAACACCACATTTCATTCCAGCTGGCAATCATTTTCAAATTTTGCTTCTGACATATCACTAAATTTGGGATATAAATAAGCATAAATGATCTAAAATTCCTCATTTTAATACAACTGTCTAATAATTAAATAGTCTGACAAATTTGTCGCTTTTTTGATAAAAAGAGATCATTTTTGGTAAAGAGTTCAGCAGCATTTATCATTGGGGCGATTTGTTTCAGAGTAGATTTATTCAAAGCTCCATATACACAAGTGTATACTCTAATTGATTTTCTTTACTTCCTGTCACCACGTTTACAATAGAACAGAAGGTATTCATTGTAATTTTGTTTTTCAGAAGTAGGGAGAGCACTGACGCGACTCAACGACAGTATCGACAGGTGTTTGACTTTACACAGATACTGCCAGAGGCTGAATAAAGACTAGCTGTGATAGTGGAATTTCTCATGAATGAATAATGAAGCATTCAAACCTTGGCCATTGTTCAGGACCATTGTCAGGGTGTTAACCACACACTCCCTTACACACCCATTGACCCCTGTGCAAAGTGAAATTTTGTACAGAGGGTTGAAAATAGAGCAAAGTCTGGAACCTAACTGTGAAATTAATCATGGATTTCAGGAAACTTATTTATGCTTTCATATTTAAACTACCTTCAACCAAATTGTACACTATTCAGCTATCATTCATATCAATTACAGTGTTATCTGATATATAGTTTTTGAATTATTAAGAATCAAAAGTGGGAAATGTTTTTTGAAACACCTAGTATAAAGAAAATTCAATGTATTTCACTTTTCTTGCACAGAAATAGAGTACTAGTACTTGACTTGCCTCTTTCAGAAGGCAGGGGGAATGATATTACCACAGTACCCTTAACATGTGTCAGTAGCCATGTGAGGGAATGTGTACTTTTTTCAAAAAATAAAATTTTGTGTTCTACTGATATTGTTGCATTCTCTCAGTCCTTATGTATATGAAGGTAGACTTGTCCTTTTTAGTCCTTCACTATCTGACCGGTGTTGTGTCATTGGAGATGCCTAACATGTTCACTTCCCGTTTGTGGTATTGTGACCAAGTAATTGACCCTTTCAGTCTAAATGTCTAAGAATGCCATTGGCATTGTATCTACGGACAAGTTGTGGATGGTAATGAATAACTTTGAACAGGAATGATGCCACATCTTGCATTGTTTGTTCGATGGACTGTCGAGTAAATCAAAACCACAACAAGTCTCTCTTGCATGTTTATATCGTGAGTCTTTTCTCCAAGTGTGCAAGTCTGTGTTAAATGTTTACTCATGTAGAAGCAGAAATTTTTGGGTTGTGGAAATTTTCACTCATTTCATGTGACATGAAACTAGCAAAAATAAAATGACAATTTTTTTACTTGTTATATGTAAAATGCATTTACATTTTGACTCGGCAGAATTGAAAATTCATATTAGCAGACTGAGCGTGAAATATTACTCACAAAAAAAAAAATCCACTTTTACAGTATTTGCTACAGCAGAATGATACTCAAAGCAAAGACCAAAGCCAGTTCAGTAGGGTCTGCACATTAAAAGGATGGTACAGTTTTGGTTTAGATGGGGCTGCAGGTTTCCAACTTTGTGTATGTATGTATGTATGTATGTGTGTGTGTGTGTGTGTGTGTGTGTGTGTGTGTGTGTGTGTGTCTTATGAAATATGAAAGAACATGTAATTCTTAGAGGAATTCACAGTTTATTTGATGAAAATTGGTCTTGAAATGGCTGAGATATCCAGAAAAGCAGTCCTGATAAAATGTGACAGGCCACAGCTTTTATTAGGATCTCTGTGTTTTACCTAATTTTTGGATAGCTCAGTCATTTCAAAACTGATTTTCATCAAATGAACATTCAATTCCCCTTAGAATTGTATGCTCTTAACATTTTATAGAGTGGTTTTTAAATTTCTTGCAAAATGTTAAAAGCTGAATCCTCACCTCACCCAATACTATACCATCCCTTTAAGGTAGGTAGATAAAGCAGAAATACAAATAAACAGATGAAATGTGGCCATAGGGAAACCTCAAGTGTCATATATCTCAACAACAACAAAAAAATCTTAAAGAAACAACTCACTACCAAAGAGAACTATCTATATTATACCCAAATCTTCATAGTTCTGTAGCATGATGAGGTATCATTAAAGTTTAGGTGGAACATGAGGTTGGGTGTATTCTCTTATCAATTTAGATGGTTGTTACAAGAAAAAAAATCATATCGAGCCTCGGATTATTTTGAATTTTGTGGGGAAGTTGGTGAGTGTTGACTGGCACTTTGAATTTTGATTCTTATCATTCATCACTTTAAAGTGAAATCGTTTCCAGAGATTTCATCACAGCAAAGGTTGATAAGCGTTTCACATTAAGCGGACTGAAAAGAAACGGC
Organism: Diadema antillarum; assembly: GCF_040938485.1. NCBI lineage: Eukaryota > Metazoa > Echinodermata > Echinoidea > Diadematoida > Diadematidae > Diadema > Diadema antillarum. Next base: position 272,253 of record NW_027270912.1, read on the forward strand.
TTTGAAAATTGTTACACTGAAACATTATGATTACCAATATTTGTCTTTCCCTGATTTTGACAGTAAATGTTCGAAAATTCTGCGAACAAGACTGTTGCAATTGAGAAACCACTCCAACTAAGATACAACCTCATCAGAGAAGTCGTCAAAGTCTGACAGAATTCTGTCACACTCCATCATGCTGTTATATAGGTGGTGATGCAGGTAGTCATTTTTTTAATATTTTCTTTTGTTATTTTTGCTTCTAGGCCACCATGGCTCTGTGTGATATGGTGGAGTTTTACCAGTCCACCTGCAAGCTCATCTTTGCTAGCAACAGGTCCATAGGATTCCGTGGCTGGCAGGCAGCATCGAGGCTCCTACGACGGGTAAGGGCATCCCGCTAGTAGCGGAATCACTTGTTGCGCTGTATACTGTGTTTATGCAGCGGGGGATATCATAGAAATAGGTACCTGGTAATATCAAGTATAAGCTCCAATACTAATGGTGGTATTAAAGCAAGTAATACCACTCACAGATGTAGATCCCCGAACCAGTGTTAAAACCTCATGCCACTCATAAGTCTATGTGATCGCACAGGGAGTGCATGCCGAAAAAAGTGATTGCCCTTTCTACATTTCAGATATAAAAAGCTGCAGCCATGAATGCTTTGTAATAGACTGGTGATGTGGAAGAAGGATAATGTCACAAATTTCTCCTAAATAAGACAATCTAAATTTTTCTCCCAGGCATAGATTGTGATGGTGTTCGTGTACCTGGTACTTTCCAGCTGTGACTATAGCATTACATACACTATGCACGTACTAGATGTGAGTGGGATGACACACATCTGTGGATATGAATGTGGGTCTTGCAATGCTGACACCAACACTGGACTTGAAATTGCAAATTTTATAATCCGTATAAAACTAGCGTTGTTGGCCGTTAGGGAAAAAGAGTGGAAATCATCAACAAGAATAGTGGAGCTCAGTTCATCAGACAACACAAGCTACCAGAATTATGTAATTATTTTTTTTACATGTAGGTCTTCCTGCAAATACTGACTGATTTTTAAGTTCCGGATTATGGATGGTGCTACCGGCTTGGTGCTACTGATGAGATAGCGCTAACATCAGCACTGGCACCAAACTTTAAAGTCGCCCATTATCTATGCAGGATTCCCTGTGTTAAAAAAAAAGGCTTTAACATAATGTAAAACAAAACAACGACAAAATAATAACCCATATTGACTTTGGCAGAAGAATAACTCTGTTTGCAAGTTAACTTGATGATTGGGGTGCAGTCAGGCAAAGGGAAGGGTTTTATCATTTCATGAAAAATGCGCAAAGACAAAAGAAATATGCAGTGCTGTCTGTACCTAAAGATGAAAACAAGGGTCTGATGGGAGAATTAATCTTCCCATCTCCTGTTAACGCCACATTCATGTCTTGTCTTTTAGAGCAGACATCCTACGCTTATTTCCTCCTCCGTGGGACTTTGCTCTGCAAGAGATGGCCACCTCTGACAATAGATTGGTAATGGCTTTCGCTGGTGTTCATCTGGTAATTCATAGCAGAGAAATGAATAGGTGCTATAAACAAGACAGTGTGGCAGTGTAATTAGGCCCTTGAAGTGATAAATGGAGGGGGGGGGGACGGGCAGGAAGGCATGTCATCAGATAGCCAAGGAGCAAACATCAGGATCTGCTGTGCATCTCTGTACAGCTGTATTTTACCCCCACCCCACTTTCCCCCTTGCAGACACCTTGCCTGCACACGTTTGATGCAAGGAACACCTGTTGGACGGAGCACAGCATGCCGGCCATGTCGCGGGCCATGAGGGTGGACTCTTCCATCGCGGCTCTCCACCTCGAAGCCTGCAACCTCTCCGGCAGACCTCACTTCCTACTCAGTAAGATCTCTCGAAATTCGTCAGAAACAATGACAGGGAAACTCCATTACGAGGTTACCTGGGCTCTGTTTCATAAAGCTGTTCGAAAAGTTACACATGACTTTACGAACGACTGGAATATGAAGTACCAATATGTGTGGCCATTTTTTTTTCTTATGTTTTAACAAAGTACGACTATATGTCAATATTTCATCTGCATTGACAAAAATACACTTTTAACTAAAAATGTGTGTTAACATGTAAGAATAATCATTATCATCTGCAAATTTCATCTTTAGCTATTGAAACTAACAGTGATTGGGAAACTCACGTGGCTTGCCATATTTAAGTCGTTCATAAAGTCGTGCATAACTTAACGAACAGCTTTATGAAACAGGGCCCGGGACTGTCAAATTTTCACATCATTGAAAACAGTGCCCTGATGAAAACATACTGAAACTAGAGAAGCACTCTGAGAGCGCAGACCTCTGCCAAGCATGCAGCTCAATTCCACCACTGATCTTGTTCTTCCATTAGAGATATCAGTGATTTCCACGCGGCACTCATACGTACTTATAGCATGACAAACATATGCTGCAAGTCGCCCGATTTCCCAATATAGAAGCCTTTGTTACGTCATAAACCCTCAGCTGCACGGCACGCCTTGCCCCAGCAGAAACTAGAGCACGCACTTTAGTGCACGCAGGCCTCAAATACGCGCAGCCTGAACTCCCAAGTTCATTGACCCTACCTGCCAAAAGATCAAAAATCCTTCATAAATTCCCCATAAATTCTCGGATCACTACCAAAAGTTAATCGTTTGGTACTTGTGTCATTCTCAACCTTTCCTGCAAGTTTCATTCCAATCCGTTTACTACTTTTTGAGTTATTTTGCACACGGACAAACTAACTAACGAACGAACGAACACACAAACCAACGGTAACAAAAACATAACCTCCTCCCTTGGCGGAGGTAACTAGAAAAGCACTCCGAGAGCGCAGACCTCCGCCAAGCAGTTACTTTCCACCCGTCCGATGATCTTGCTCTTCCATAGAGATCAGTGATTTCCACCCACTGAAAAATCGCCTGATTTCCCAATATAGAAGCCTTTGTTACGTCATAAACCCTCAGATGCGTGGCGCGCCTCGCCCCAGCAGAAACTAGAGCACGTATATACACCCACATACATTTTGTACACCTACATGCACAGATAGATATTTGAGTGTGGTGATGCATACAGCATACACATAGATGACACATAATATCATGGCACATGATGTTACTCATGAGTGATAGAGCGAATCTCTGCATGAATTAGATACCATAGATAGATCATGTTGTATTAATAGATAGCCTGTCTGTTACATTATGTGCCTTAAATATTCAGATGAGTCAGACAAACTCTGAACAAACTTGACTATGAATGCAATTAACTGCCGAGCCCCTTGTGTTCTGGGTGTAGAAGAGCAGCCATTATTTACTCTCCATATATGGTTTACTCATTAATTATGGCTGCACCTGTGAACAGTGTACTGCAGATGTGGAGTACTACACCAGCATTGACACATATAGCAACGAGAAATGCCAATTTGATTCAAAGCAATTCCAGACCAAGTTATTCAAACCATAATGATTAGCTTACCTCTGCACCCACAAATGGACACTTTTAGCTGGAAAAAAATATTCTTGTAGCACATTCCCTTCACAGTATCCAACAATCATCTGTTTTACGTAAAATCTAAAGAAAAAAATGTATCCCTCTTATTTTCTAGAAAAAAAAAAAGAGAGGTTTTAAATTTTTGGCTCAGTCTTAAGATTTTTTTTTTCAGTTACCTTTCAATGGAAAATGTTAGCATTGAAGCATTGTTTTGAAATTGTTTGCACAGCAAAATCTTCTTGCATAAAGCACTGAAAATCACTTTCACCCATTTCTTTTCTTCTTCTTTTTTGTAATCCAGGGTACAGCACCAAGAAAATAGAAATAAGTAATAGTGACGATTTATTCAACAAAACGATGAATTTTTACTTGGTACACCAGGGTACCAAATACTGCATCAGGTGGCCCACATACAAAGAAAGTGAAAATTTAGTGAATGAGAAGGAGCACTGCAGGGAGGTTTCATGAGGTCAAGTCAATATTAAAGCTCTTGTAGGGCTCTTGTAATGTATGAAAATAATTTGAAGTGACAGTGTCTGATTTACCTGTCAAAGCTATTGACTGAGACTCTTTTGCCTGTCTGTATCTCCCCTGCAGAAAAAGATAATTCCCGCATATTGTGTACTTTTATATTAAAAAGCATAATTTTATATAATGTTTTCAGATGATTTCTAAAATCAGTACTAAACCTCAATTTGGGTATATTGATTTAAAAAAAAAGAGAAATTATCCCAACTTCTAATTCCTTCATAACAGGTTCAGCTAAATATAAGAGATTGAAGCTATGTAATTTTTATACAAAATAACAAGTGGAAACATTTCCCCTTAGTCAAGAAAGACTTCAAATATCACGAACTTCACGCTGATGCAATAAGTGTGAAGCTGTGTTTTCAGGGATCTTCCTTTGTACAAGCTATTGATATTTTTACATTAGCAAAGAACACTTCGCATACAACCTAAAATAGCCCATCTAGAAAGCAATCTCATACCTTTCCAGTTTTGTTTTGGTGTTTATGAATTATCACACAATCATTCTCGGGAGAAAATAAAGATACAATTTCACAACTTTCATCAGGGCTGCTTCTATTTTTGGTTAAATTCTGAGGAAGTTGTCGCGATGATTGAATGAAGTCCGTGGCCGTCAGCCTGTGGCTCAGTATGCAAAGTGCTGTAATCAACAAGCTATTTATGTCTTCTTTGTCAGGAGTCCTGTTTGCATCGTGCTAATCTTCTCCAACATTCACTCTAAGAAGATTATTTTCTTGGAGACTAAAACTTGGGATGCTAATTTTACAGAGAACAGTGAAGTGAAACTTTCAGCAAACAATTCGTAATGGGCTAGAAATATGTTTGTTTCTTTTAAGTTGGGTATTAGAAATGTATTTTTGTCTGTCATGTGTACTTGGGAATTTCTCATGATATTCATGGTATAAAAGCGTCACAAAATACAATTGAAATGCTTTCATGCTTATTGAATATTAAGACATTTAAACACATAAGGTCAATGCAATATTACCAACTAGTTTTAAATTGTGAAGCATTCTAAGACTGTAAAAGTCCGTCAAGAAGGAGTAAAAATATCATCCTTTTTTGTCATCTTTCTTTTACTAAATAGCATTTCTCATTTTTATGCCAAATTACAATCATTTTGCAGTTTTCTCACCTTCGCTGTCTTCAACTGTATCAGGTTATTATGATGACAGATTATATACTCACTCTCACACATACATGTTGTATGCACTCATACTGGTACACACATGTATCCACTCATATATTATAGTGTATGTTTTAGCTCTTCCCCTTCGTATTCTCACCAATACTAGTACTTGACCAGTGCTGTTTTCCAACGTAATATGACTCTCGTGTAAATATTTGGAATTCATTTTTTTTTGGGGGGGGGGGGGAGGGGGAGGGGGAGGGGAGAGGGGAGGTTGTCAGACATTGTTCAAACACATCTCTGTAGATTTTGGGCTCACAACTTCCTTACAATACTCTTTGCTTGTTCTGGTGACATGTACAGTATGTTTAGAGTATAATCAATCATTTCAAACCTGACAGCTCTATCAAAGTTGCATATGGACTGCTGGCACACGACCGTTGCTAATTGTGTCTTAGGTGCCAGGATTGCTTCTCAGCAGGAGATGAAAGCAATCCTGAAAGTGGAACAAATAATAGGATGACAATAGGATGACATGGATGACTCAATAATTCCATTCCACGTCACATTCAAGTCTGGTTAAATGAATACAAGTACTAGTAATATGAAACATGCACAATGATGGAAATTTCATCCAGATGGAATGTAGAGAATTGCACTGTGAAGTGAAGACAAGAAAATTGAATTGAATTGAATCGAAATGGAATTTAAAAAGAAATTGATTGAGTTTTGCAGTGTCGCAGGTTTTCACCACATACTGGGTACATGCAAATTGGAAGAGGCAGTGTTGTCATCCACTCAGAACCCTCATATTATGAACAAACAGAAAATGTTATCAGAATAATGTGTCTGGCTGATGATTTAGCAATTACAACCCCTTTCCCCCACACAGTCATTGTCTAAGTCATCACAAGACTGGACTACTTTGATTCAAAGGATGCATCTTACTTTTTCCTTAATGCCAAAAAATAAATAAATGAATTAATAAATAGATAAATGAAATAATGAATGAATGAATAAATAAATACCTACATACCTACCTACATACATACATACATACATACATACACACATACATACATGCATACACACATAAAGGGACTGGAGTGCAGATTTTTGCACCATTCAGTGTAAGACATGTGTTGATGACATCTTCACCTCTGCCTGTTTGAGTGTGTGGTTGTGACTGTTGTCACTGATTGGCCTAAAAAGCATTGAAAACATCAAAATTTCACAACTCTCTCACTTTTGGTCCACTTTTAATGACACTTCTATTCATTTCTTATATTACAGCCAGTTCTAAGAATATGTAGCACTTACACTGTACATTGTGTAGTAAATTTCTTACTTTCAAGGCTCTTGTATGTTGTAGTCTTTAGTGCTTAGATTTGATCTTATGTCACAAACAATCTGTTTCTCCTAGTATGAGTAGGGGGGGGGGGGTGGGAACTGTACCAACAGACCTACAGTTGAAAAGAGTACTAGCATTCTAAGAGGATGTTGTCATGGATATTGGACATCCTAAGATGATATTTTCAAACTGTGCTAAGAATATTCCAAACACAATTTTCATCATCGTCAGGTTTATTTGTGTTCTTAAAAATTTGCTCTACAACTCAGTATCGGGTTGCAGTGTCATACGACCATCCTGATGTATTCACATGACCATGTCGCCTCTATTTCACCGCTTCTGTTAGTGTCGGCATTGCGCACCAACTCAACCCTGAGGGAGCTGTTTCTGGCCGACAACCGCCTGATGCCGTCGGACGCGATCCACATCGGAGGGATGCTGAGGCACAACTCGGGCCTGAAGCTCCTCGATCTGAGAAACAACAACGTCCAGGTAGGTTGGGGTCAAAGGGTCATCAAGGGTCACATGAGTCAGGACGCAGATAAGGTGTGGTGAGCACGTGAGAGTGCATGAGGTTGAAGAGATGGGATGTAGAAAGTGAAATCCTCAGGGTTCGTATCCCTGTTCTGCAAGCCATCGCAAGAGATGAGGAGGGTAGGGTTGTGTTTAAATCTCATACACAAATTGACTCACTGTCTTTCAGTCCCACTGGTGACTCGTCTAGACACAATCTCAACATCATTTGCATAGCGTGGGCCTGCGGGGTTTAAAAATGGTCACAGAATCTGTTAATATACCGAACTAGATCATGTATGCAAGTCGTCGTGACAAATCATGACTTGCACCACAATGCGGGGCCCCTTTTCCGCATGTGACTGGCATATAAACTAAGCCAGCCCCTCAAAAGAATTAAGGAAGTTCGAGAGGTGTTCCACTTTTTTTTTTTGCACTTGAACATAATTCAACTTCCATAATACAAGCTTTTAGTGTGAGCATGTCATCTTATTCCACATGTAGCACCTATTCAAAGCATGATTGGAATTTAGAGGCATAAGTGAATTAGCAGCTAGCTGCCTTCATTTTAGCTGTACCCTTTGTGCCTGCAACAAACCTTTGCTGTTGCTCTTCTTTGTATCTGTTTTAAATGGCTTTATCAAAGTAATGATTGAATCCAGAATGTGACTGTGTTATTGTAAAGTCAGGGCCAAACCGAGTCACCTGATCATCTCGGACGCAGAACCCTCTTCTGATTGGTCAAATTCTCATTTCCACAAGATGGATCAACCAGCTGCAGATATTCAGAGTTGGATCAGCCCTTTGGGCTTGCAAAATATTACACCTGCCCATCTGATGTTGTTGTGAAAAAAAAAATGCACAAAAAATGTCTTTTTTCTAGGGTATCTTAAGTGCACTTGCATAACATCTGACAGAGTGAATGATTGTCTTCAAGTTCTTGTGTCCCTTTTGCAACCCTGAAAATAAGATGCCTTTCATAAGCTGGTATATTCTAGAGGTAGGTAATATAGACTATTCGTCAAAATATTTTATTTCGTATGTCTCGATATCGAGATTAGGCTTTACTGCATATTTCGTCTTACTCATAAAATAAAAAAGATCAAATTTTGAGCAGTTCAGTTCTCATTTCATCTTTCTAATAAAACTGGATAATTCTTTATCGTGGAGGGGGAGACAATACTACAGATTTCCAGTGAATTTATTCGGACCCTGAAAAAAAATCCATTTGCTTTTGGTACTAAAAAAAAAAAGGATAATAAGTGAGTGGCATGGGGTTGGTTTTTCATTTCTTTCTTATTTTTTGAAAACTGTAAGGTGTATTGCCGTAGGATTTCATGCGCAATGTTGGGAGACATTCTTCAACCTAGCAAAATTTTGTAATGTTTGCAGAAGGGATATATGTGACCTTAGGTATCTTAGGAACAGTTCACGAAAATATACACTTTTCAATTTTAAAGAAAGAGGAAGAAAAATTTTGACATTCCTTTTTTTATATACTGAAACTGTCCACTATTGTGACTTTTATCAAATCTTCATTGAATAGTTCACTAAATCTATCTGGATTTTGCTGACTCCGCAGATGTGTTGGAGAAATATTCCCTTTCATCTTGTGGCAAATGTTAGAGGTGTTTGACAAAGTATGCTTGTAAGTAGCAGCCTTAGTTTTGTGTCATGGAAACAAGTCAAAAGTGACAGCAAAAAAAAAAAAAAAAAAAAACTACATCCTTCTCATACAGTAATTTGAATGTACATATTTGATTTAATCATTTGTTCCCAGAAATGCAGTGGATTGGAAGAAGGAGAGAGAAATTTGGAGCCCAATTTGCTAATGCAGAGGAGGGGGAAGGGGGGAAAGGGTAGGGACAAGCTGCCATAACAAATGGAAGATAACCATAAATTTGGCTGCATTGATAATGTCATACAAGTGAACCGAACATTTTCTCTGTCAAAGTTCTTTGGGGCATTACATGATGTAGCATGTAATACCTAGTCTTATGAATGGAACCCTTTGCTCTTCTTTCTTTCTTTTTTAACCATAAAGAGGGAGTTTTTTATGATGTCCTTCTAGAAAAAAAAAATATATGTATGTATGCATGTATGTATATATATATATATATATATATATATATATATATATATATATATATACACACATATATATATTTCCAACCAACAAGAAATTTATGCACATCGCTAAATGAAACAGTTCCTTTTGGTAATAGAGTAGGATCAAATCAGAACTGTGCAAACTCTTTGAATAGGTATTGATCCCCCAACCCTACCCCGACATTCTACTTCAGTAGATGTAAGTCCCCAAGAAAAGTGTCTTGCCTTCAAAGACTATACCATTGTAAGGCCTGTCTATGCAATGTTAATGCCACATGGGTTTGAAGACTGTACCTTGATGATTTCAATAAATTGTCTCCCTGACATGTTGTGTGACATTCAAGTGTAGTAAATGTCATCAGCTCTGAATTATCTCCACTCAGCTCCCAGCCGAGTATTTATGCAATCCTCAGGGCTTTCCAGTCAAGAATTGATTGGGAGTTACTCTGATTGACTCCTCCTTCCTTTATGTGCCAAAATTCAGTTTCTGAAATGGTTTCAACATTAGGGATAAAGACAGAGTACAGAGGTTATGATTACTAGTAGTGCATATGAAATATAGTTTCAAACATAAATAGATTTATTACTATATGTCTTTTTATTAGTCAGGAAAATATATAAAGCATACATTCAGAGATTGCAGATATTTGCCTTATTCTGGTAATAACAATAGAATGAAATTGGTGCGGATTTATTTGTGTGACATTTTTAAATAGAAAGAAAAGACAAAAGCAAAACCACACATTTTCAAGTCTAGACAAAATCATACTTTAGAGCTTAAGACAAGGTGCTTCATTAAGAACTTCAACACACACACACACACACACACACACACACACACACACAAAGCAGTAGTCTGATCTGGCAAGAAATAGGTAAAGTAATCATGCATTATAAAGGCCAGAAATAGCTTGTCTATTTTAATCCTCTTACTGTAAAATTTTCTTGGTACATTCAATTTCCACTTATTTAGCACTACTTTGGGCTAGCACAAATTCTAATACCCGCAAAAATATCTTGTTTCTCTGCACTATGAATGAGTTGACAATTGTGCAGCGCAAATTCAAGAACCCGGGAATATGATTTTGAGTTGCTCAGCACAAAAAATTCATCTCGCAAAAATGTCTATGTGTACAGTATTTCATATTTATCTTTTTTTTTTTTTCAGGCTATGCCAATACTTTTCCTGTACAGACCTTGTATTCCTGTCTAGTCTAGAAATTATTTAAATCTATCAGTAGGTGTCAATTGTGTCTTTGCATGCTAGATTATTTCATGAGAGTTAACCGGCAGCTGAATGATATTACATGAGGATTTCTCTGAGGATGGTGCAGTAATGTAATCATAATTTAGCTGCAGTATACCGGTAGATGAACTTCATTTAACGTCCCATGTTTGCTATCTTTTTTGTGTGGTCAATCAGGACACCGGGTTGTCCAACATCAGCAGCGGTCTATCGGCCCAGTCCAAGGGGGGACTTACAACTCTGGTACTGTGGAACAATCACATCTCTCACAATGGAGCAGCTCATCTTGGGAAGGCTTTGGTAACTACGATCATGATGATGAGGAATAGTAGAAAAATGATATACAGTATGTCCTCCCCCTCCCCCCAAAATAAGAAAAATACATTTTGGGTTTCTGCATTGATAAATTTCAATATGATTAAACTGTGTGAATGCTATTCCAAGGTCTGAAAATATAACATCTTACCTATATTTTGCAGAAAACCCCATTCAATTTGGTTCAGTTTTCACAGAGAAATGTGGATCATGGTAAAGCATGTCGTGGGTCTGTTCCTTCAAAGTTAAGCACTTGGATGCTCTTGGAACTGCATATTAATGTGTGAACACAGTAGACAGAACTTGGAGGGAAGGAATTCCTGACATGCTCAAAAACCAGATCCTTATTTCTCTTTGACCACTGAAGCAAAATCGGATGGGGTTTTCTGTAGGATGTGGGTAATAAGTTATAGTTTCATACCCTGAAGTTGTATTTGGATTGATACACTAATTTTGAAGTTATCGTTGCGGAGGATCCCATTGTAATTTTTAGGGGGACATACGGTATAGTGGTGCTTGTAGTGAAAGTAATGATGGTGGTACTGTTGGTGCAAGTTGTGATGATGATGGTGGTGCTTGTAGTGAAAGTGATGGTGGAGGTGAAAGATGATGGTGCTGATGGTGCAAGAAGTGATGATTGTGCTGGTAGTGAAAATTATGGTGGTGATGGTGCTGGAAGTAAAAATGATGGTGCAAGAGTTGATGGTGGTGGTGCTGATAGTAAAGGTGATGGTGGAGATGATGATGGTGGTGCTGGAAGTAAAAATGATGGTGCAAGAGTTGATGGTGGTGATGCTGATAGTAAAAGTGATGGTGGAGATGATGGTGGTGCTGGAAGTAAAAATGATGGTGCAAGAGTTGATGGTGGTGGTGCTGATAGTGAAAGTGATGGTGGAGATGATGATGGTGGTGCTGGAAGTAAAAATGATGGTGCAAGAGTTGATGGTGGTGCTGATAGTGAAAGTGATGGTGGAGATGATGGTGGTGGTGCTGGAAGTAAAAATGATGGTGCTGATGAAAGTGATGATGGTGATGGTGCTGGTGATGAAAGTGATGATGATGATGATGACGGTGATAAAAGTGATGGTGGTGCTGATGATGCTCACGGTGGTGAAAGTGACAATGATGATGGTGCTGGTGGTAAAAGTGACAATGATGATGGTGATATTTTTGGGAATGCTGACAGTATTCATGTTAGTAGTGATTACTGGTATGACATTAGTGATGCTAGTTGTGATGGATAGTAACAAGGATGATAATACTCATTTGTGGGAATTCACAAAGGAAGTTTGAATCTAGTCCATGGATTATGCATATTTTGCCTCCGTAAATGCGAATGATATGTCACTTACACTAAGAGAAATCCAACAAGGAACGTGGCACACTTACGCATGACTAAGTTTAAACCTTAATTTTGATTTACACTGCCTTTTTGAATTTGGGCCGTAGTGATTATACTTTTAGTGTTGATGATGATGTTAAAGGGGCCAATCAGTGTTGATATGAATTCAGATGACAAACTTCCATGAGCTTCTTCAACTGCATAACCACATATTTTTCATTCATAGAAGTGTAGGGCAGAGAGAAACAAATAATGAGAAGGACAGTTCAGATTGCCAATAAGTGTCTTTTTTGTGGGCTTTCTGCCCTTTCCCATAGATAACTTGGTGTAAAAAAAAAAAGAAGGTAAAAATGCATTTCTGATGCAAGAGAGTTTCGGTACTAATATTATTATTACGTTCATGTTACATCATATCAAGTGAATTGACTTTAATCATCACTGATTTTTGTGATTATTCATAGACTAATGGGTAGCGTAACTTCTCAGAAAATGCCATGTTGAGGCCAGGCCTATATACATTAGTAATAGAGTCTACATGATATTGTAGATAAGTATTGTCAGAAGGCGACTTTAAAACAAATAAACTATAGAATCAAAGGAGTTTTAATGTTCATCACGTTTGATTCACATCGTTTTCTTTCACTTTTGTTTGTTGCACGTCAGATCAAGAATTCCAATCTCGAAACCTTGAACCTGGGACAAAACAACCTTGGGACGGACGGCATCCACGCCCTGAAGGAGGGTCTCATGAAGAACAAGTCACTGATGAGGCTTGGCATGTACTCGTGCAGGGTGTCCGATGAAGGTTAGTCGCGGAGCCTTTAATGTTGAAATCTTTGAAGGCTTCCAATGCGGTAGAACGTTGGGTGGTAGAAGGCTTAATGGTGCACCACGTATTCTTTTTTGGGTATGTATGTGGCCCTGAAAAGGGCCTACCCAGTCACAATGTTTCGGCAAGTATGTTCTCGCTGTTCTCAAGGAAATGTTCACTTGTTCACTTTACATTCCCTTGAGAACGGCGAGAACGTGCTTGCTGAAACGTCGGGACTGGGTAGGCCCTTTTTAGGGCCACATATATACCCAAGAAAGAATATGTGGTGCACCGTTTAGCCTTCTATAACCCAAAGCCTTAAATGTGCTATTAAGCAAGAAAGGAGGTTGTTGTGGCTGAGCAGTTCAGATCGTGCACTTAATGGGCCTATCTCACTGGAGAAGACATTGCTGCAACTGCTGCGACTGATCAGTCACTGTGACTTGTGTGACTCACAAGACCAAAAAATGGCTTGCACTCTCACCAAGAAGGCATCTTCAGGGTGACTTTTGAGATGTCTCCAAACAAGGTGATAACCTATTCTTCCTTAAGTCACAGAGATGTTGCCGCAATATCCTCTCCTCAGTAGCTGAGACATCTCAGCAATATCTGGTGGAGACATCTCAGAGACCTCGTGGACAAAATCAATCTCCGCGGCTTGGTCGTGACAATTAAAGGAGACATTGCAGAGACGTCACAGAGACATCTCGGTTACCAGTTGGAGACTGCAAAATGTCTCCAAAAAGTCATGTTCAATTTCCTCATGACGTCCGGGGTCCCGTTTCATAAAACTTGTTATCAGTAACAACTGCCACATTACTGTGACAAATTTGCTCTCAGCCAATCAGATTCAAGGATTGCAGTAGCTTGTGACAACTAACGTAACTTTTTATTGATAACGAGTTTTATGAAACAAGGCCCTGGAGACCAGGCTAGTCTCCAGGAGACATAGCAGAGATGTTGCAGAGGTCTCCATGACCACTCCGTGACCTGCGAGACTCGAGTCGCCACAAGGTTGCCACCTGATTTACAAGCCAATAAGATACCCACTTTAGACCGCAGCTTTCCCTGCAAGTATTAGGTTCAAGTCCCAGCCTGCCAGTAGTGCCCTTTATCCTCATTGCCAAAGTCTTTCAAAGGAGGCTTAGAGCCATCGGTCTGTTGTGTAGGAGAGCTATACCCTATACAAGTAAAAGAACCCACTTCACGTCCCTCATAAAGAGCAGGATGAAATCTTGTTGAAGTCCTCAAACACACTCTAAAAAAAGGGGTGGCTGATATCTACTTGAATCTTCATGATTGAAGGAGGCAGACTACCCTGGGAAGGAGGGAGACAAGGATGTGATAGAGATGTCATCTCCTGTTACCAGAATATTATCATAAGCATGAGACAAGTAGCACTGAACTTCCAAGATGCATTCTGTTGGTAAAGGGACCAGAACGCTAGCTAGCAATTTGTTAATCTTTTATTCCCTTTTTCAAAATGCTGTTGACATTTATTACCTCCGCCAAGGGAGGAGGTTATGTATTCTTCAGCGTTGGTTGTTTGTTCGTCCGTGTGCAAAATAACTCAAAAAGTAGTGAACGGATTTGGATGAAACTTACAGGAAAGGTTAAGAATGACACCAGTAACAAATGATTAAATTTTGGTAGTGATCCAAGAATTTTTGGGGGAATTTATGAAGGATTTTTGATATTTTGACAGGTAGGGTCAATGAACTTGGGAGTTCAAGCTGCGCATTTTTGAGGTTTTCAAACGTGCACTAAAGTACGTGCTCTAGTTTCTGCTAGGGCGAGGCGCGCCGCGCAGCTGAGGGTTTATAATGTAACAAAGGGGTCTATATTAGGAAATCGGGCGATTTTTCAGCATGTATACCTATGGGTGGAAATCACTGATCTCTATGGAAGAGCCCAAAGAGCTTTTCCCCAGTGGTGGAGAGGAGAAAAATCTCTTTAGGAAGAGCAAGATCATCGGTGGAAAGTAGCTGCTTGGCGGAGGTCTGCACTCGCAGAGTGCTTCGCCTTTTCTAGTGTTATCTTAAGAAATCATGCACTGAAAGTATGACACATAAGGAAACATTTGGTTCTTTGGTGATACTTGTGATGGAGAAGCAATCGTGATAATTTAAATGACAAGTTCACCTTCATAGACATGTGGGTTGAGTGAATGCAGCAATATTAGTAGAACACAACAGTGAGAGTTTGAGCAAAATCGGACCATCCATTAAAAAGTTATGAATTTTTGAAGTTTCTGCTCAGTCATGGCTGGATGAAAAGAGTACTATAGCTTGTGATGTCACATGAGTACAACGATATAAAGAAAGAATAAAGAAAATACAACATATTTCCATTTTTCTCCCATAACAAAAGAACACTCGACTTCTCTCTTTCAGAAGGCAGGGGGAATAATATTACCCTTAACATACGTCAGTAGCAAGATGAAGAACTGTGCACTTTATTCAAAAAGTAAAGTTTTGTGAAATTCTCTTTTTATTTTCCTTATATAGTTGTACGCATGTGACATCATATACTGTAGTAGTCTTCTCATCCAGCAGTGACTGCGCAGATACTTTAATAATTCGTAACTTTTGAACGGATTGTCCAATTTTCCTTGAACTTTCACTGATGTGTTCTACTAATATTGCTGCATTCTCTCAATCCTTATGTATATGAATGAAGTTGGACTTGTCCTTTAAGGTAAACATGACGACACCGGCATCCCAATCTATGATGTTATCTATGGTGTTGGCATTGTCCTGTGTACAAGTGCTACACAGATGAGCACACCAAAGGTTGCATAAGCAAGAAGCCGTACAGCAACCACAGAGAATCACAGGTTTCCTTGTGACTCATGTCTTGTGCTATGTTACAAGAGTGAACAGAAAAAGCTTGGGTGTTGATTTGACCTTTTTTTTGAGAGCCTGTCCATTTTTGTTAGTGCTGTGCATGTGGGCATGACGAAACTAGAACAAAATATTCCCGGCACATTCCGTACCCCAAAGTTTGAGGTGGAGGGTAGCTTGTTGATTGTTTCATGGCTCAAGATGTCATGAATTCAGTGGAAGTACCCTCCAGTGTATATTCATGATATGTGGTCATTTTGGAGACTTTCAGCTCAAGAAAGAGAAGTTACTGTAACATTACATTTTGATATTAGATGGATTGGCCAAGAACATTATTGAAAATGCATAAAACAATTGAAACTATTTCATGCACTACTCCATTTTTGCGTAGGCTGCATCTTCACGAAATGTAGAGCACTTTTCAACATGATGCGGGGAGACTGGAGAACAGCCAACGCAACCTGGCAGAAAGCATGTTGTTGCATTATACTCATAGCGTCGTGAATCTAAAGCTGCCTGACGACAAATTGAGGCAGACTTCTAGAAAAAGCAGATGGGATGAAGGAATTGATCTATGTTTCAACAGAGCAGTTGATCAGAGATGAATGAAAGTGAGAGTGCCATTATTCATTGCAAAATCTGACGCTATTTTTTGTTGTTGCAGGTGCCGTGGCCCTGGCGGAGTATCTGGCCGACAACTGCTACCTGATGCGCCTGGACCTGCGAGAAAACGACATTCGGACTGGCGGCATGATGGCGCTGTCTCTCTCCCTCAAGGTCAACATGATCCTGCTCAGACTCGACCTGGACAAGGACGTCAAGAAGGAATCGGTGGGTCCTTAATGACTTTTAGTCATCTTCATCCATAGACATCTTCAGAATCAAAGAAGAAAGGATTTTTTTTTAAAGATTATATTCATTGTGCCCTCACTTAGCTTGCTCGTATTCTTTAGGGTACAATAGGATGAGAAATCCTGACATTCAAAATACTGTAGAAGTGGACATTTTTGCATGAGTACCTTTTCGTTCTTGACCAGGCATGGTGAATTTCATTTCATATGTTTTAATTTTCCATTGAATCAAGTTATAAAATATTATTGCATCTAAAAAGCAAATAAATTGTGTGCTTTTACTTTTGCACTCATTTCACATCATGCAAATTGCAAGAAAAATTCCACATCATGAAAAAAATTCCATTTTTTGGAAGTAGAAAGAAAAGTTAAGAAACTTATAAAATTATTTGTTGCCCTTAATGAATGAATGACATGACCACATTATGGCTAAGAGTCAAGAGGTGACCACACATTTCTATTTCTCTCACTAAGCAAGAGTTACAAATGATTCATTAGCCTTTTTTACTAGTTACATGCCCTTTATGGCTAACCTGAACTGACATCTGGTCACAGGCTTTTATGTATACTTATTAGTTTATTACACAAGATGTGAAATGGTAGCCTACAGACTGAAGCGTTTCATTTACCAGTAATTTTTTTTTTTTACAATCAAAGGTAAACAAGCGAAAACAATTTGAAAGCTGTACAGGCCAGCTGCAATACAATATAAGAAACAGAAACACTCAGTATCAAGACATATGAAGTCAAGTGTCTAATATAACTCGGTAGAAAATATGTCATAACATAGTATGTAGGCTGAGTTTTGCTTTCCAAGGGGCTATTGTCATGTGCCAAATACCTACATTGCTGTTGTATCACCTACATGCTTCTCTTCAATGACATCAATGGCCAGTGTTCGTTTATGTTGAGTCTGACTGGAGTGTGTGGCTTTCCTCTTGCAGTTGAAAGGCTACGAGGAGCTCCAGCAGTCCCTGCTGTCGGAGATCTGCAACCACCTGGCCCGCAACAGGCAGGTCCTGGAACAGAGGCAGAAAGAGGAAGAGGAGAGGGCCAGGAACGCTGAGAGAAACCAATTGGAGGACCAAACGAGGACAGTGAATGGAAGCGATGACGGGAGCGCGAGTGGGAATGCGGCCGAGATGGAAGAATCTGTGGTCATAAACACCAGAGACCCACTCATGGGTGTGGAGAGTTCTCAGGAGGCGTTGCTGGTCATCGGTTCCAGACCAAAGAGCAGTACTAGGTCCAAAGCTGGACAGGAGTCCAAGGCCCACCAGCATGATGCTCAAACTGTCAATAGTAATCATGGTGTGGCTGGTACAGGCTCTACTTTCCAAAATGCCGAAGTAGAAGAGCCAAAGGCAGCGTCAGTTCCAACAACAAACAATGTCCAGGAGCGTCCTGCAGTATGTGCAACACAGCAGACAATGGATTCTGTGTCATCATCATCATCATCGTCGTCATCATCATCATCATCATCATCATCATCGTCATCTTTAGCTAGTATAACAATGTCTTCTTCATCCATGTTATCTTCCAGCTCTGCAGACGTTGCAGAGCAACCCTGTACAAATGAGGAATGCCCCTTGCCCCCAGCGGTCAGAACAAGTGACAATGTCAAACTCTTACCCCACGCCCTCAGAAGTGGGAGCATCACCAAGATTGAAATCCCGGCGGATGAATCCAAACTGTTGCACAGTGACAGCATCGACGTGGAATCACCAACATCCCCACCATGCCTAAAGCCCCTAGATCTCCCCGTCCCGGGTGAGGAGGAGGAAGCGGAGGCGGTTGCTAAGGAGCCAGAGGCAGGGACAGGCCTGAAGACTGTTGTCGGGCGTGCCCTTGGAGGCGGCAGTGGAGAGCCTGGAGATGTGCCCAGCCCAGATGCAGAGCCCTTTGGTAGAGGTGTCCCTCTGAACATTGACGGGAAAATAGGCAATGGACTTCTAGCCGGAATGGCAGAAAGCCTTTTCCTGCCACACCTACAAGCTAGTCCACCAGATGGTAAGTGGCAGCACCGAGCCATGCACGCACATGGAACATCATGATTTCTCTAGTTTTCTTTTTGAATTCCTACACAATCTGTCCAAATTTTAAAAATCTGTCCTATAATAAGGCATTATGTATCAATGTTGTAATTTCCTTGTGTATTTGCTTTCATGTTTTGCCCATGATTAATAACAGAAACATTAGCTTCCATATCTATGTCCAACATTTTTTTTTTTTTTTACAGGTGCATTTTGTATTATATAATGCATGATGGCTTCAACTCAGAGCAACTATGGAAAAGAAAGTCTCTTTATTATAGTTTGTACATCACCCTGGAAATGTGCAATCTTTCCTACCCTCTTCAACTCTCATAGCTGTACCATTACTGGGAGCTCTCAAGAGCAAGATACCTCTGACCAAAGTCCAAAGAACAGTGATCAAATTGAATATCAATTTAGGACAAAGTATAGCTGTCTATTCTACACAGTCACTATTTATCATAATATTCCCTGTCCCACTAAATAGCAGAGCATGAATGGGATAAGTCAATGTTTCATTTATGATTTTGTTTTTTGATTTTAGTTTTTACGCCCTTTATCTGTTTCTCTTTGAACGCAGATGGGGGAAGACTTATGCCATCGCCTGACATTATAGAGGGCGATATAGACCACATTCTGGCAGCTGCTCATGGTGTGTGAGAAAGTGAGTAGAAAAAAAAACAGAATCAGAGAAGTAGATCAGACTATGGTTCTGTCGAATATTTGTAGAAATCTTATTATGATCAGATTGGAATCTCGAATCTGGTTTTCCTATCATTTTTGATTAATTTGTCCAGATGATGTAACTATCATAAAAGTTTTTTTTGGAAGTCATTCATCCATGATATTTTCCACACAAGCAAAATAGATTTGAGGGGATCTGTTTCAACCACTGATCTGAAGTATCTGGATATGCCATTGACCAATTGCTTTGAAGCCACTGTACCGCCATCTTACCACACACATCACCCATACATTTGTGTATGTAACTCACAACATCACATGATCTTGGTGACAGTCTCTGTTCAAAAATGTGTGCATGTCTGCATAGAGTGTGCATGGTAACATGGCGGCGCAGTGGCTTCAATTGTTTGTGCAGCATGAATGGGCCAATGAGATATCCAGATGTTTCCCATAAAGATCAGTGATTTCAACCCTTAAACAAAGGCATGATTTGGGAATGAGAATAAATAAGTGATGTATTGATCTACTTATCTGTAGATGTTCAATGAAATTCTGCTAGGAAACTAAAAGCTTTCAGGAAAAATAATTCTGATGCACTTGTACCACATTTATAAATAGTTAGGTTGGAGTGATGCTAATGTAATATGTAAATCCAGCCAGTACTTTTGCATTTGGTCAGTCAGCTGCATGTTTCATTGACAACTGTTTGCTTTGTTTGAAGCATTATTTGTTATTTGTGACAGGCCAGTTTTTTGTTTCCCCCATTTTCCCCTTTGTATTTGCATGAGGTCTGCCATCAACACTTATCAAAATGAAAAACTGTCTGCGCTTTGTTTAAAATCAATACCGATGTGTGTCTTTTCCCAATTTCTATTTTGCAGTTCTTCCATCATCCACATTTTTTCTTTGAAAATTGTGTGTTGTTTCTTTTTAAATGTTGTTTCATGATATATTCCTATTGTGGTAAAATTAATTTCTTTTCTTATCTTCAAGGTTTAATAGGTGCAATAGCCAGCACTGCTGCCGTCATTACAACTGTATCTACCGACGTTCCTGAAACTGTTTCGCCTGGAGAAAAATGAAGCGATTTGAGCGGGAAAAACACAAAACCAAAAGCGAGACCAAATTCCTATTGATGTCCGCCCTAAGTCGTGAACGTGCAGCTCAGTCAGTCATCTAGCATGGCAAGATACACCACAGTGGTGGATCCACGGAGCAAGGAAGGGAGCGAGACAGTGGGACGCCATCTGGAGGATGTGGGAAGATTGGTGGAGCCGCCATCTTTGTTTATCATTAAAGGGAAGCTCCGCCCCACCGTCAAGGAGACCGTCAAGCAAAGAATAAAAGTCACATTAACATGAAAGTGAAAGTTCCTCAACAGTTGGACAAGAGAAGGGAAAAGTGTGGTGGTTAAGCATTTCTCATGATTTAATGACAAACCGTGATTCTGGTCGCACCCATGTGTGTGAATGAGTTCTGTTTGTACGATTATTATTCTCTATGCTGAATGCGGAGCTGAGCGTCACCTTTAAGCTGAGATGCATTCTGATGTAATGCAACACATCTTGTGCATGTGTGGGCTCCTTCAACCTCCTTCGCTCATGCAATGTGACAACACCTCCTGTTAGGCATCTCCTCTCAGGCAATCTCTCACTCTCTCTTTCAATATAGCAAAGGGCATATCGTCGCTGGGGCGACAAGACCTCGTATCTACAAAGAGCTAAAAAACGTGGCAGCCAAAGCACTAGAGCGAATGGGAAAGCCATTCCTTTGACATGCCATGGTGGCTTCATTTTTGGAGTAAGACAGTTGGGATTTGGACAGGACATCTCTTAACCCATTATTTGACCATTAATCCAAAAAAGTCATTTTCACCATAATTTCAGATACAAGGTCTTGTCACCCCAGCGACGATATCCTCTGTAAAAAGTGAGATGTACTCTGCAAAGAGCGAGCGACGGCGTTCTGCATCTGCCCACAGCCCAAACCTCATCTGCACCAATATAGCACCCTGTCCAATACTTGTATGGAGTTGCCACAGTGGTTTGTGCGGGAGAAGCGTGATTTAAAGTGATAACTTGGCAGATGGATGCCAGAAGACGGGTGTGACTGGAGCAGTAGATGCAGAAAAACCAAAACCAAATGCAACTCCTGGCACAACTACCCGAGACGTGTTGTGTCTGTGCACAGAGCAGAAACTGGATTATATGAAATAGATATTCAACATGGACTTTACAGGCTTTGCAATGTTTTAAGTCAAGGTCGTAGTTGACGTGACTGCTTTAGTTTTTGTTATTTTTGCTGCATGTAAGGGGAAGTGGGATTCCTATTTATTTTAAGTGCAGGGCACAAAGAGTACACTTTGATTTGGGAGAGAAGGATGTGAAGTAGAACCACCAAACATCAGACAAATTTATCAAGTGTGGCAGCAACAGTAATATTTGATCGCTATTAAAGTCCTTGTCTGTGTTTTTTTTTGTTTGTTACAGAAAGATAAATTTGACTATATTCCATTTGTCTGAATATGAAATGGAAAGAGCTGTCTGTTTATTTCAAGGCTTTTGTATCTCATAAGAGTGCATTGATGTGTATGGGTGGCATTCTGTCAAGTTCAGATATCACATTCTTGGTAGAATTTTTTGAACTAAAAATTTGTTTGAAGCGGTAGTTGTTGTTCGTAAATCCCTTTAACATGCGTTAAGTCACATTTCAGCCTTGTTTTGATATTCCCTCCTTGTGTGATTTATTTGCAAAACCTAGAGGCCATACTTGCTCTTTTGTGGAAAATAGCAACAGCTCTTTGTGTTCAGTACTAAACTCGGGTGTTCCCCTTCCAAAGTTTGGCCTCCGCAGAACCCAGAACCTCCAGTCCGTGTGAATGTGACCAGAATACACTGCATGACAATGAGCTTTAGACTTTACAGATGTACTGACTGCCTACCTTGATTAAAGTTACATGTATGTATATCATCAGAACCCCCCCCCCCCATCCCCATTCCAGAAAGCTAGCAGTCGGCTGCAATTTTCTGGTGCTGACTGCCACACTCAGGACCTTGTCTGATCGTATACGATTCTGTGTTGTAATAATTTTGTTTAGCGCAAAATGTAATCATTACGTTATGTAAATCACTCATTGCAAGTGATATGAAGTGAACGTGCTGTTTAAGTCCTGCATTCTGATAGTTGCTGAGTCGTATTCCCCTATCTTGTGACCAATTCAGTGTAAAGCCAACGTGAAAACTACTTAATGATGCAATTCAAATGCAGTATTTTGCATACGACAGAGTAGCTAAAGGAAAGACAATGGTTTCTCACATTCAGATATTTCCATAGTACTTATACTAGTGCTTATCATCTTGAGGCCAAAAAAAAAAAACTCAAAGAAAGTTTTTTCAATGAACTTGAACTACTAAAGTTCTGCAGTTTTCGACAGATTTTTTTTTTTTTCAGGCAAGAATTGTGATACAAAGTCAGAAGACCTTTCATCATTGAGAGAAATTGATATTCTTAGCATTAGAAGTGCCAGTGAAAATTAAACTTTGGCTTAAGGAAAAGATCTGTGTTAACACATGTACAGCACAGGTACTTAAAGGGTGCTTGAACATTTGGGTAACGCAACATTTCAGTATTCTCATATTTCAGTCACGTAGACCATGATGGCTTGGTTTAAATGACTTGAATAATGAAATACTCCTGGGTTAGTGTTTTCTCGTATTCAATATGTCAAAGAGGTACTGGCTTCCAGTGATGAAATGACAATATAAAGCAGCTCAAAAAGAATGGGAAGGGGTGCTTTCTTTCTTTCTTTCTTTCTTTCTTTCTTTCTTTCTTTCTTTCTTTCTTTCTTTGCTTGTGCATTTTTGTTTCTTTTAAAGGGATTGTATAGTTTTGGTTGAGACCTAATTTCAGGTTTCTAATATTTTTTTTGGTGAAATTACGAGAAACCTCGTATGAAATATGAAAGAGCATGTAATTCCATGAGGAATTCAACGTTTATTTGATGAAAATTGGTTTTGAAATGGCCGAGATATCCAAAACAGAGCGATTCTAATAAAGTGTGGGACCCACCTTTTAGTACGATCGCTTTGTTTTACTTTGTTTTTGGGTGTTTCAGTCATTCCAAACCCGATTTTCATCAAATAAACTTTTTAAGATGGTATGCTCTCTACTATTTCATAAGTGTTTTCTTGGTATATCGCAAAAAGTTAAAAGCCCAATTCTCACCTCCACCAATACTATACCATCCCTTTAACCTCTTCAGACACAGAATTTCTTCTTCCATAAAGGGGCTTATTATGTAGTCTTGCATCGTGTGCTGTTGGGCCTCTCGTTTTTTGGGGGAAATTCAATACAATATGGATCCCCTCCCCCTCTCCCCTCCCCCGCATTTCTTTCTGACAACTCTTACTTTGATTTCAGGCTATATGTGGCATATTATTACCATTGACAACAGTACATTGTAGACATGTATCAAATGTGTGGATACATCGATGTGCGTAAGTGAAGACGCTCAAGATCATGTGGATGTTCAAAATGTTTCACTTAGGCTATGACTCTGATTTTATGACTTTTTTTTTTGGGGGGGGGGGATATATTTTCGGTACGTGTATTCTTTCCATTTGCTAGTTGACAAAATGTCTTATTATTTCTATGCTGTACAACTTGGTGATCAGTGAGATAGCACTGATGACATCTTATACTTAAGAAGTATAAGTCTTATATTTGTGAAGTATTCACTAACACTTTTGGGCTTATAAACATTGAAAAAATGAAATCTATTGCATGGTGATGAAGACTTTAACAACTTTGTATATTCTTAAGAGTATCAAAACATGTTCATATTTTGTTTCAACTTTGTAATAAACTTTGTTATTACATGTAAGTGATTTCTGGAGCTTTAATATATTTTGTATCTTTTTTAGATTATAAGCATATGCAGATTTTTGGCTGTTCATAGAATCTATTATTCATAGAAGGTTTGTATATTTTGCCTTCGGGGTTGTAGAGTGCATTGGACTTAACTATGGACATTCTAGAAACTTAACATGAAGTAAATGCAGAATACTTATATAATAAAATCATCTATATGCTGTAAATGTTCTATTTTGCTACCATGTATGTCTGCCACAATATCTTTGTTGTTTGTTAAGAAGAACTATAATTAGTGAATTTTGTTATTTTTGGAATCTTATTTTGTAATGAAACATTTCTTTAGATGTTAAAGTCAATGCAAAAATAGAAAATCTTGCTTCTTACGATATTTATGAAAACCTTTCATGTATTCATCACATGTGCAAAGTGGGAGGAAACATTCGTTTTCCATCATTTTGGTTGTTTGGTGGATTTTTATGCCTCCGCCACGAAGTGGTGCCGGAGGCATTATGTTTTCGGGATGTCCGTCCGTCCGTACGTACGTCTGTACGTACGTCTGTATGTACGTACGTACGTACGTCCGTACGTACGTCCGTCCGCATTCGTTTACGTGATAACTTGAGAAATATCGATTGGAATTGTACCAAACTTGGTCCAAGTATAAAGTATGATGGGGCAATGATTTGATTAGATTTTGAGTGAAATCAGCCAAAGGTCAAAGGTCAAAGTCAAATCATGAAATTATATCCGTTTACGCGATAACTCGAGACTGGATCGAGCAAATTTCACCAAACTTTGTCTGAGGACGATGTATGATGGGACAATTACATGATTAGTTTTTAAGTGAAATCGGACATAGGTCAAAGGTCAAAGATCAAGGTCAAATCCTAAAATTTATCTGTTTACGTGATAACTCAAAATTGAATGAAGCAGCTTTCACCAAACTTCGTCCAAGGATGATGTATGATGGGGCAATTAGTTGAGGAGATTTTGGTGACATTGGCAAGAAGTCAAAGGTCAAAAGGTCAAGGTCAAATGCTAAAAATGTTGCTATTTCCCCCAAATCTATGCAATGGCCGAAGGTATTTTATTGAAACTTAGTGTAGACATGTACTACTGCGTAAAGATTCTCCAGAGAGAGTCTCATATCATATGGTCAAAGGTCAAAAGGTCAAAGGTCAGGTGAAAATGTGCAATTTCACTTTTCTCGCAAATGGTTCAATGTATCTTTATGGAACTTGGTTCATATGCATGTATGACTGGCAGGGATTATCTAGAGAATTTAGGGGTCATGGGTCAATAGTCAGGGGTCAAAGGTTAAGGTCAACTCCTCAAAATGTTACTGTTTTTCTCATAAATTAGTATATGCAATGCTTGCACTATTAGTTTTAAAACTTATTATATACATGTATTACCTAATGGAGATTCTCTGGGAAATTTCCAGCCAGAAGGTCAAAGGTCAAAGGTTAAGGGTCAAAGGTCAGATTTAAATTTTAAAAAAATATATTTTGTGCTGTAATTACACTCTTTCTTCATACCTTGAAAATTACTTAATGCATAAACTTATAACAGGGTCGGTCAGAAGTCAAGTAAAAATCCTCAATTCCCCAAATATGTGTACCTGCACTCTAAGACAATTGTAGCAAACCCAGTTTGAGGAAGGTGAACATTCAAGACATTTCTGACAAACCTGTCATATCAATATTTTGCCAGTTATGTGAAACTGTCATCACACATTGTGAAGACATTTTCTATACAACTATTGGGAGAATCATGCATTATGACGGAGGCATCAGTCGCCATAGCGACATTTCTAGTTTGTTACTGTGCTTTCAGCAGTTTTGATGGTAGGAGAGGTTGAGCAATGCCAGTCTATACAGAGAAAGCATAGGTGTATGCATTTGCTTCTGCAACTGGAGCATGCTTGTAAAAGGAGTTGATGCACCAACCAAACATTGATAAGTGGAAAACATTATAAATTGCTTTGATTCACATGCAATGAATATTTAACTACTTATTGGTTGTGAATCTATGACAGGAAATTGCCCTGATGTGAAATTCTGTCACTTCTTTCTATTAAAAGAAAAAATGAATAAATAAAAGGACATGAACCTTGATGGGAGCCTAGTCTGTGAGGTATGTGTTGTATGACCTAAATTGCCATGTTGAATTTGCTTGAACATATTTCCTGGAAACAAAAATGAATGAAATCTTTGTCTAGAGCCCGAGTCAATGTTCTGTTTGTGTTGATATGATTACCAGCAGACCCATTGGTTGGAGCCCCTCTGCTTGTCAAATTGAATTTCAAATCAATTTTGATTTACATCTTGATTGATGAAAGTACTTGCTGTATTTCTATAGTAGTAAAGCACACTAGCAACATATTTTTGTCTTGTAAATTCTTTCTTAGAATATTACCTTTATGTTAAGCATTGGCATTGGTGTGTTTATAATCCAGTAAACTCTGTTGCAAAGTTTTCATGATGGCCATGCCATGCTCCAAGTGGAAGGATTTTAAGAAATGAAATTCAACCTTAAGTGATAGGTTTGCAAACTAACATAAAATTTTGAGTGATAGATAGACGAAATACATTATGATTAGCTTTGGTGAATGCTTTCAAAAGTGCAACGGTACCTCAGTTTTGTTTTTATCTCTGCATCAGTTTTCTGCTCTTTTTGAACTGTCTGATGCCAGAATGTGCTACGCAATATGAGCTCTGTATTCAAATAAGAATAAATGTTTTGTGTCATAATGCAAACAAAAAACAACAACTAGAAAAAACAAAACAACTTTGGTCCAGTTATCTTGTGGTTGATGATGCACATCATTGACATTCAAAAGGGACTGATTTTTCTTGAATTCTTTCTGCTTTTCCTACCAAAAGGAGATGTGATCTGTCATATTCTACTGTATTCACTCTGCCTCTGAATATTTGCTTCATGAAAAGTGTTCAAACTATAGCTCTGGTGTAGTGTTAGAAAATACCAAAGGACTGATTTAGCAGTGGGTCATTTTGCATAAAGTCAGTGGAGAATCCAGGTTTCGCTGGTCATGGTTGCTGTACTTGTATGAATTAGGTTCACCTGTTCCAAGGAATTTGGACCCAATCCAGTTAGGACATGATCCCATGTTTCATTTAGAAAGATGAATTAAGATTGAATGTGCACATTGCATCAGTTTGAAGCTATGATAGTTTTAGGAAAAATACCAAAGAAAACCAAGTATATAATTCATTTCTTATGCATTAGTTATAAAATGGTTACAGGATAAACTAATAGGTTGAGGAAAATTAAAGACTTTGACAACATGAGCATATTGAAACAATTTGAGACAATGTTTCAGTGCTAAAGTACCCAGATAATACTGGGAAAGAAAAAAAAAAGAGTAGTCATTACAGTACACAATGCCATCACATGAATATTTGTGTTTGTAGCTCTTTGGTACAAGATCTTCATGAAGTTTTTGCACATAATCTATTAATGCTTCTTTCTACTACCATGTCCTTTGACCTCAAAGTCCATTACATAGGAATCTACACACACCACATAATCATAATTCTATCCCAAAAAAGAAAAAAGAATGTATTATTTTTCTTTACACCCTATGCAGAAGTGCAAACCATTGATACCCCAACACCTTCAAAAGAATGCTAGAGGATTCGTGTAGACATTTATTAGATAATCTTTGTTATACAGTTCTGTACACAACCATTCATCCTGGCTAGACCAGACTGCTAAGCACTGCTAGTGAACTGTTTTCCTTTTAACCAACAATTCAGCCGTTCCGATGTGGTATGTGTGCATTACACATTCGCTCTACTTGTCGAGCAAGCTTTGCATTGTGCAAGCATTCTGATGTCAGCAAAACCCTGTAATACTGATGCATGCATAAAAGTTTTAATGTGTAACAAAATCTGTTGGTTGTGTGCTACAGATTCTTGTAATGCCTCTCTGTCCAAATGTATCTGGCGGAAAACCATCTCTAAATCTGAACTTACTACAGCAGCTAACTTAGTTAATAGTTAGCTTTGTTTGGGTTTCAAAAGTTTTGTCACATGCTGTGAGTTGGTGGTTGCATGTATGTTTAATAAAAACATCTCCAGAGTGACTTAAGTCAGTTTAGAAAAGTGACCACAAGAAGTTGCTCTCAAAAAATCTCTTAAGATAAAAAAGAAAAAGGATCATTCCTTGATGAAATCCTGTCCAGACCAAATGACAAGTTTTGCATCTGTTTTGACTGGTACCACATTGATTAGACATTGTGTCAAACACCTACTATACAATATATGTCAATAAACATTCTACTGAAAATTTCCGGCACAACTGCCTGCTTGCATGGTCGTACACCGGTCAAGCAAGAGTATGAGTCTGAATGAAATTCAACTACTATACTTCTTGAATTATGAAGGGAAAAAAAAGGTTATTGTTATGTATAGATTCAGATTCAGTCTTACTTTCAAAAATGATTTATTGAAAGTGAGTAGACATTGCTGAACTCAGGATGTCATGAGGTGTATATATTATATTGCAATAACGAACGAAGACTTACTGCATTAAAACGACAAATGCTCTTACATGGCTTCATAATGGCAGGAGAGTTGTCAGAAATCTATTTGTCTCTTTTATCCATGATGTGAAATGAGCTTCACTGTGAAAGCTTGGTTATGAGGATGTAAAAGAGAACGGAAAAGAGTATGCAAAGATCTTTACAGATATTTTGGATGCGTGTTTGTTCAGGTGATGCTTGTTATTCCGAAGGTTCATAAATCCAGAAATGAACTAAGGTTTGTTATTCTGATGGTTCGTCAATCCTAAAATGGAAAAAAAAAATGTTGTTCCAAAGGTTCTTTAATCCGAAAATGAAAAAAGAAAAAGAAAAAAGGAGCGTACTGATTAACCTTCAGAGTTGCGAACCTTATTCCACATAACAAGCTTTTTTTCATTTTTGGATCAATGCACTGTATTTGATTTTGGGATTAAGAACGAACCTTTGGAATGACGAACCTTACATAATTTTTGGAATTACGGACCTTCGGAATAAGCATTATTATTTTGTTCGTGATTGTTTGTGTGTGTCTTGCGTGTGTGTGTGTGTGTGCGTTAGTGTTCGTGTAAAGTCGAATGTCAAATGCAGTTGTTTGAAAATGTTTATTCCCTTTTAAGTAACATTCAAAATTTGAAAGAATTCGACAAAGTATATAGGAATGAATAATATTGATGCAGCAACAGACACAGGTTTCATGTCATTCTTGCATAACTCCTGAATAAATAAGGTAGATTTTAATGTAAAGATGATTAATCATAATGATTGTATCAGTGCTGTGAAAATGAAAAAAAACTGTCAGAGGTAAACATATCACACGTAAATATGTCAATGGTTTCAATATCAAATTTAAGAATCAGAAGGGTGCAGAATGGTAGAAGAAATGAACAGAAATTTATATAATATGACACTTCATGTTCAACATTTTTTATAAGGAGTTAACGCCTACACACCTCGTTGACAGATGAATGATTGAAAAATGATGGCGAGGCAGTAGACACATTAAGTTAGGTTTGAACCATAGAGATCAATCTCTACAGATTGAATTCATTTCTACTTTTCTTATGCAGTTGTCAACCATAGATCACATTGGAATTCATAAAATGTGTATGATAAAGTGGGGGGGGGGGGGAGGGAGAAGAGTACATATGTCATTTATTGTTCCCACACATGATGGGAAAAAAAAATATATATATATATTGTCTATGTATTTATGTTTGTGTGTATGTGTATGTGTGTGTGTGTGTGTGTGTGTGTGTGTAAGTGTGTGTCTTTAATCAGCCAAGGGTAAAGGATTCCAAATTAGACAGAAGTGACAATACAAATAAATTATTCCTAAATTGAAACAAGTGTAGGGTAAAAATTAGCAAAAAGAAAAAAAGAAAAAAAAAGTTGTGCGGAGAGAAAAATGCATTACTGTGTGTATTTGAACTTTTCAACTCTGCCGTTAGAAAAAAAAATGAATTGAAATAAAACTGAGATATCCTTTAATGGACATCCGTCAAAAGGAAAAAATACTATAGCTCCTTGATCACACTTCTATGCTGTGTTGACTTTGCAGTTGAATTATTAAAACATTGAATGAGTAGAATGAGCCATTCAATCAGGTTGGGAAATTTTATGTGTGTGCGCGAGGAATGTTAAAGTTGGTGGCAAATTGCTGTGTTTGATTCATGATTTATTGTCCAATTGAGCTGTAGCTTTTGAGAAAAACGTGAACATGTGATTTGATGTTCCATTCATACATTATGACTATGAAGTGTTTTCTTTTTAAAAGGGTATTATGTTGTTTCTGGTATAGTTCATTCATCTTTTTTAAACATTGACACTCATTCTAGAAGAGATGCGTCATGATCAGGGATATTTATTATATCACAGATTGAATACTTGCTATACGTAATCGATTATCGGCAAGTTAGACCACTTTTTTTCATTTTGTGTTTGATTTTATTGCTATGAGTAACATGTGAGCACAATGATACTTCGATTAAAAGAGAAAACGCAAATGACGCTCTTCAAGAGTTCAATGTATACATAGTGGGTTTTGTATACTGGTCGGACGTCCATGTTTGATCCTAGAGATCGAAATGACCCAATACTAAGAAATTGTTATCTTGAATTCGTTTGCAAGTAAATGCAAACATTCAAGATTTCTCCCGAAAAGAGAAATTTTCTTCACGGCTAAACTTGTTATAATATAGTATAGAATTTTCCTTGGCCATTATTGCCTTAATCGGGTATTTTCATCCCTTGCATGTTTAGCGCTCGGATATATTTCCGCCTTCATTTATCATTCAGTATAGGTATAATAGGCCTACGTTGTTGGTGGGTTGGGTTTTTTTTAGACATTGTGATATAAATTAGTGGCTTTGATTTGTTTGTTTGTTTGTTTGTTTGTTTGTTTGTTTGTTTGTTTGTTTTTCTTTATGAGAACGGAATCATTCCAATTCGCCTATTGGAGATTATCGCGAGGGAAACGGCCATTCAAGATCGTGGTAATTATTAACATTAATTCAATTTCGCACATCTGTTGAAGAATCTAGCACAAAATAATAATTACAATGAAATGCCCGTGGAAAGCAAATAAAGCAAACACACACACACACACACACACACACACACACACATACATACAAGATATATGCATATGCATATAGACAGATTCATATCCATTTACTTATCTATTTATCATAATTTTATCCGAGAGTGTTAGATTTAGAAGTTTAAAGGCCAGTCTAGTTTTTATGTAAGGATGCCAATTCCATATAAAGCTTTTTTCACGTCTGTTTGGTTTGCATTTGATTTTTTTTTTTCGATTTTTGCTCTCTCTCCCTCTCTCTCTCTTTTCTCTTTGCCTCTCTTTCCCTTCGTATCATGGTCAACAAATATGATGAGTTGAGGTTTTTTTTTTTTTTTTTTGTTACATCAGAGTTCTTAACGTGACACAGAAAAAAAAATTGATCACACATTCACGCACTATGATTACCGAAGTATTCATAATGATATACATGTTTAGTGATCACGGAACTATTGATGGAAGCTCGTTACTGCCACCGGGAAGTGGGAAAGAAAAGATCTGAGATCTCGTCTTCTCGACCTCTCGGGTCCGAGAAGGCAAGAAGATAAGATCTTTAACATCTCATCTCACCTCGGAGTCAAGAAACAGTCAAGAAGACTAGTGTGCGAGTATAAACTCATGAGGTTCTGCACAGAAGAAGAAGAAGAAGATGATGATGATGATGTCGGATATCACCTTCTCGCATCCGAAAAGTTCGAGGAGGCAAGGGATTATAAGCTCGTCTTCACGGTGACACTTATAAAGCTCATGGGCCATAAATCATGCATGGTGTGCAACAAAATTGATATATGTTTCTTCTCCCTCAACCATTTCACCTCTAGGTGTTATCCTGGCATTCATAGATGTATATTTCCTTCTTCTATCCATAGCAGTCGTTTCCAACAATCTTTCCTGTCAGTACCAGTTTTTCCGGACCTTCTTTTTTTATAATTACATGCCATAAGAATCGCATATATATGTCTATAATTTCGTATCCCCCAAGTCAGTTTTCTCTCCTCGTCATCACAGATTTTTGTTATGAATTTTTTTTAGCTCTCGTCAATCATACATAATATAGGACGGTCTCTCTTTCCATCTTTATCATTTTCACTCGTATCCAAACTCATTCTCATGTCTGATGTAACCACGATCCACTTCCATCACTACAAAAAGACTCTGTATTTTCAATCGACTATCAAAGGTGCTCCCATTGGGGGATGATAGAGCAGTGATCTGGCTCAGTCGGTATAGCGACTGCCTCAGGATCCAGTGACCCTGGGTTCGATTCCCCGTGAATGTCTGTGTGTAATAATACCGTCCCCTCAAGAAGAGGCAAAACACTCTGTCCCTCAGATAGGACATTAATTAAATAGAGGTTCCATATGTGTGAGAGCGAGTCACAACTCATGCACGCAAATATAGATCCATGCACTTCATTAATTCCTTCATCGAAAAGAGCAGGGTGCCTAACCCGGTAATTTTAGTTATGGTCTCGCCTCATATCAAACTGGACCCCATGGAATACGAGCTGAATTATCATCATCATTAGTTATTACAATAACCCTTATTTATCATGATTATGGTCTACCCTGCCATCTTCTCAATCTCAGACGGAAAAATGAAACAAACAAAGAAAAAAAACCCGAACAAACAAACACTGGTCTGCAAACTTCACCCGTATAAAAGATATTCCCATAGAGTGTGACACTTCCTGGAGAAAGTGCAAGAGTTAAACATATTTTTCTAAGAGTGTAAATGCGGAAACAACTTGCTTGACTTAGTCTATAGTTCCGTTTATCTTGACAGCGTCGCTCATTTATAGATGAATCCAACACAGAATCGCTGTTGTTTCTTTAGGCCTATATTCCAGTTCTGTGCAATAGCTTTTCAGTACGCCAGGACAAAACAAAACCGGATAATTTCACTCAAAATCTCAATGGTTGTTCAAATCTATGATCTTTCTAGCTCTAGCACAAAACAGGTCTTCATCCTCTGCATGGCCATTTGAGAATGATTGACAATCGCGCGTTCTCCCTACTCACCTAGCCGACCAGAGAATTTTTTTCGTATTTTTTTTTACCTTAAACTCTTCTTTTGCTGAAAAAAATTTAAACGTTCATAATACTCTCACAATAATTCGTTTTCCCACAGTCATGACGATATCAGTGAAACCCTTAATACTTTTAAAGAATATACAAAGAAAAAATAAGTTCTATCACGAAATATCACATCCCATATTTTCTTTTTTTTTTTCAGAAGAGTTACTTTTGCTAGATGATCACAATCATGTCATTGCAAGTCAGGCGGTTTTCTTTGAAATATTTCCCGATTAAAGCTGTTCTCAGGTTTTCTGAGTTTTAGACAAAATAGAGTAGTATCATTGCCTATTCATGCTACAAAAATTACTTTTGAATTCTTCATATGCCATAATTTCAACCAATCATAACAAAAAAGGGATTTTCTTGAAGCCAACTATTAAATTTAAAATTGTTGTTTTCCCATTTCCCGACACCAAGAATGAATTGATATTATATGGCTAAAAATAGGTCGCATGCTGTGATCACCAGTTGAGACCAAATACATTTGCAAAGAGGGTGACGATTGGTTGAATAAAACAACAACAACAACAACAAAAATCGGTCGTATAGCACAACTTAAAATCATTAGACTTGCATTATGTAACAAGTACTAGGAGTCTAGTATCCATTCCTAGTGTCCTGCTTATGTAGGATTTTCTACAGATATATAAAAAGCCTACATTGTAATTAGCGAGTAGGAGAGAGCGGGGAGAAGTGGGACATTATTTCAAGTTCGCCGATTTTCTTCTTATATCTTTTTATAGAAGAGATGATTACATTTCCTTTTGGGCTTGCATGAAGGTTCATATGGTAGGTTACATAAAGAGCTATAAGCTGGGGGTGGCACTGTTCTCAATTTTCTGCAGTTAATGAAAAGAAAAAACCTTATTTTGGGGGAGAAGTTGACCCACCCGTCGGGGTAAAGTGGGACAACGGCAAGGGAGAAATGGGACTGTGGGGGTATGGTCTATAGAAATGTCAAAGTTGGAAGGCGTAATGAAACATTGGTAATGAAAACAGTCAAACATAAATGATCTTTATTTCAACAAAACAACTTTGAACAACATGTTTGAAAATCTGAACTGCTTTACATGTAATGCTATTATGAGGGACAAATGGGACACGTTGTCCCAACTGTCCCTCACATGACATATACATAAATATGTACGACTGCTCAGTAACCATGCAGGCATTTGTCAAAAACAAGCTATATTAGTTGCATATTGATAAGGCTCACCACCAGCTTCAATTGTGCCCTTGAAATGATGAATACAAAGACAACAGGTTAATTAACTTGATTTCAAAAAAATATTATATTTTGGGGAAAATTTTCAATAGCAATTTATACATACTTAGAATTTGCCGAAGTGCATGGCTTTCTTAGTGTGATGTATGGTTGCTAGGGGCTTATTAATAGACGGCGAATTGTAATGTTCTTAAAGTTTTCTGTAGATTTTGATTTTTTGTACTACTTCCCCTATTTTGGGGGTGCTGAACACGAATCCACTTGTTGCCATTTTTCTAACTGACGTCTTCAGCCGTTGCCATGGCAACGCATTATTTTCCTTAAAAGAACATATATTCTTCATTAAACATCACAAAAACATGCTGTAAACACACAAAATATGTCATTATAAACCCTCTTTAATCAAATAAAGAAAATGCAATTCTTATAAAGTCATGGGTACCTCATAGCAATGACGGTTACCATGGTAACAGCTATTTATAAAGAAAATGATATTTTCATGAAAAAGCAAGAAAACATTACAAGATTGAGTGGAATATCTATCACAAATTGCTATCTTGATTATCAGCTTATTTTTCTACTATGTTCATTTCACTTCATTTTCGTTGCTATAGCAACAACATGACAAAAGCTGCCTTTTAAAGAAAAATAAGCATTGTGATTGAAAGAAAAGCAAGAATAAAAAACGTCGGTAGATGATAAATTTCTGTTTAGTGAGATCTTTTTATTTGGGGGGGGGGCTGTTTCCTTTATTTTGGGGGTGTCGAACACAAATCCACATGTTGCTGTATTTATGAATGACATCTTTAGCCGTTGCCATGGCAACAAATTATATTCTTCGAAAGAACACGTATTCTTCATAAAACATGCTATAAACACCAAAATAAGTCAAAATAAACATATCGCTTCAATCAAATTAAAAATCACAATATCTGACTGTCACGGCTACCTCATAGCAATGACGGTTGCCATGGTAACAGGTATTCTTTTTATGAAAATGATTTTTTCATCAAAAAGCATGAAAACATGAAAAGTTTGAGTAGTATACTCATTACAAATTATTATGTTAATCATCGGGGGTTTTTTCACTATGTTCATGCAAAAATTATCATCGTTGCTATGGCAACAACATGATTTTTCCCCCAGAAAGGAGAAGTATCTCATTAAAAGGGGAAAAATAAATAAATGATCAAATTTTGGAGAGTTTAATTTTTTTTCCGGCTCTTTTTTTTTTTTCTATGGGGGTAGGGGGGGGGGAATGCTGGAAAGGAATCCACCTGTGGCCACTTTTCTAGTGATGTCTTCAGCCGTTGGCATGGCAACAAATTATTTTCTTCAAAAGAACGTGTGTTCTTCATTTAACATCACTTTTTATCAAGTTCATTGTTACCTCATGGCAATGACTGTTGACATGGTAACATTTCTGAAAAAGAAAATACTGATATTTTAATGGAAAATTTGAAAATATGACGAGGTTGAGTAGCATATTCATTACAAATTATTATCAGCTTTTGTTTTCACAGAGTTCATTCCACATCATTTCTGTTGCTATAGCAATAACATGAGAAAATTGTTTCTTCAAGGATAAGGGCTCTTTAGCAATCTGTTGGAAATTGCTATAGGGGAGACATCATAGTCAGTTAAGGTTTACAAATGTCTTGGAGACATTACTGCTGAAACAGAGTACATCATGAGAGAAAATTTGAACTTTTGTATAGATTTTTACACGCTTGTATTGCTTGTTATTTGTATTTTATATTCCCTAGGTCTTCCATGGTAAATATATATATATTCCTTAACATGACGTTGCGAATGGGAACAGAAATGAACAGAATTACGTATGGCTAATAGTCTTGCTCATTTGTAATACTTCAAAACTTTGGCCATAATTTCAAGACATTTTTCTTGAAGATGGCAACCATGGCAACCATGTCAAATATTAACCATTATTACATAAATTCAAGGTTTCGAAGGAGCAATGTGATCAGAAATTCAGGAAGCTGTCTAACGTTAGTGTTTTCACTTTTTTTTGTTTAGTATATTTTTCCTTCCTTATCTAATGATTAACGTTATTTTTTCTTTAAAAATCAGTTTTTCTCATTTTATTGCTATAGCAACAAAGACGATGTGGGATGAATGTAGTGAAAGAAAAAAGATTTGATGGTAATTTGTAATAAATATACTCTTCAATCTTGTCATTTTTCATGTTTTTTCATGAACATGTTATTTTCTGTAACAAATTGTTGTTACCATGGCAACTGTCATTGCTATGAGGTAACCATGAACATGGAAAATTTTGATTTTTTACTAAATCAAAAAGACATGCTTATGTTGACACATTTTGTTGTTAACAGCATGTTTTCATGATGTTTAAAGGAGAACACCAATTGTCATGTTCTTTTAAAGAAAATAATTTGTTGCCATGGCAACGGCTGAAGACGTCATTTAGAAAAATGACCATAGGTGCATTCCTATTCAGCATCCCCAAAGTAGAGGAAAAAACACAAAAGATGTTAACTTTATAGAAATTGATCATTTATTTATTTTATTCTTTCTTTCCTTTTTAATGAAAGAGTTCTTCTTTATATAAAAGAAGATTGCCCTCATGTTGTCGCCATAGCAACGACAGTAATGTGGGACCACTGATGAGCACAGTGAAAAAAAAAAGCTGGTAATCATAATAGGACCCTAACTGGCAATAAATAACTACTCAATCTTTTCATGTTTTCATGCTTTTTTGATGAAAAAAAAACTATCATTTTCTTTTAAAAATAGCTGTTATCATGGCAACCGTCATCACTGTGAGGCAGCTGTGGCATTCGTACATTGTGATTTTCAATTTAATCTAAAGAAATATGTTTATATTGATATCTGTTGGAAATTACAGCATGTTTTTATAATGTTTAATGAAGAATACATTTTTTTAAAGAAAATAATTTGTTGCCATGGCAACGGCTAAAGATGTCATTTTGAAATATGGCAACAGGTGGATTCGTGTACGGCACTCCCAAAATAAGAGAAAGAGTAACAAAAAATCTTACTCTTCAGATGTGTATCATCTACCGATTGATTTCATTCTTGCTTTCCTTTTAACTGAAATACCTATTGTTTCTTCAAAAGGCACCTTTTGTCATGTTGTTGCTATAGCGCACGAAAAGGAAATGAAATGGACATTGTTGAAAAAAGCTGATTATCATGATAGTAGTTAGTAATCAATGTTCCTATCGATCTTGTTATATTTTCTTGCTTTTTCTTGAAAATATCACTGTTTTCTTTAAAAATAGTTGTTACCATGGCAACCATCGTTGCTACAAGGTAACCATGGCATTATAAGAATTGTGATTTTTAATTTGATTAAAGAGATATCTACATTGACTTATTATGGTGTTAACAGCATATTTTTATGATGTTTGATAAAGAATACATGTTCTTTTAAAGAAAATAATTCGTTGCCATGGCAACGGCTGAAGACGTTGGTTAGAAAAATGGCAACAGGTGGATTCGTGTTCAGCACCCCCAATATAGGGAAAATAGCAAAAAAAAAGCAAAAATCTACAGAAAATTTTAAGAACACCCCAATATTGTGACAACTCGCCGTCTACTATATTGTAGATAATAAGCAAATCGCTGATTTGTTGAACAGTGTTTGATTTAGAGAACGTGTCCCACTTGACCCGCGTCCCAACTCACCCCGGTACCTACAATCCCCCTATAATCTCAATTAGTAACTTACAAACATACAGTCACCTGTTATGCCTATGGTACTGCCGAAGCAATTGAAAGCAAAAACTTTTTTAACAATACTGGTGTCTTTCAATTTGAGATAAGCAGACTACTACAGGGGCCGCGGAACGTTTTTCAGTTTGGGGGGGGGGGGGGGGGGTATCAAGGTCAATTCCTCCCCCCGCTTAGACGCACCGGCATAGCCTGGATAATGATCTTCTGATCTTGGGAGGGCGGCGGTTAGGCCTATAATATGCCAGGGAGCCAAGCGACCGAGCCCGAGCGAGCGGAGGGAAGGAGGGGGGGGGGGGGGGGGGGAGGGTGTGGGAGGGGGGTGTTCCCCCTCCCACGGTGAGAACTTTTTGCATTTTTATGTTGTAAATGGTGCAATTTGATGCATGTTTCCCGTCTTTTATCGACTTGAAACGGCCCCACTTGTTTAAGGTAGCAGGATATTTTGATGTGGATTATTATTGAACAATTTGCCTATAAAGACTTGAAACCCCCGCTTACACTTATCGGCGTAGCCTGGATAATGATCTTGGGATATTGGGAGGGCGGTGGTTACTATGCCAGGGAGCGAAGCGACCGAGCCCGAGCGAGCTTAGGGAACGGGGGGGGGGGGGGGTGGGAGGGGGTGTTCCCCCTTCCACGGTGAGAACTTTTTGCATTTTTATGTTGTAAATGGTGCAATTTGATGCATGTTTTCCGTCTTTTATCGACTTGAAACGGCCCCACTTGTTTAAGGTATAGGAGGATATTTTGGTGTGGATTATTATTGAACAATTTGCCTATAAAGTGGTAGCATATGAATAAACTTCTTGTATAAATTTATTGTTACAATTAATTTCATGAATGTTGTCTGTTAAGCAATCAAACAGAAGAGGCATGCTCACGAGAGTGTATATACAAAAGGGATATTTCTCCTCCTACACGAAGGTGATTTTACATTTTCAGACCTGAAATTCAGCGATCTGGTGCAAACTTTTGGTGCAATACTTGGACTTTTTTCTAGCTCCCCAGCCCCCCCCCCCAAAAAAAAATGGAAATAATTTAGTTTTTTTTTTCAGGAAAGTGTTAATACTAAAAAGCAAAATCACGGCATTTAGCTCTTATTCCGCGTGTGCATCATCTGTGTGTATGTACAAAGTCTAATGAGGTAGTCGTAGAGGGGGAGGGGAATGCCCCCTCCCAATCGACGGAGCTTTTGCGTTTTTGAAATCAAGATAAAGCGATCTGAAGCACACTTTTTGTGAGAAATTCGGGTAATGTGATTTTCCCCCGATTTTTCCCCTTTCTTTCTTTTTTTTTCTTTGATTTTTTTTTTCACGATCAAAAAGTGTGGGGGGCTACAGCCCCCCCCCCCCCCCCCCCCGCTTCCGCGGCCCCTGTACTAAACTGTCTCCAGAAATCTGCCATATCATGTGGGTGGAGAACACCCCCGACTCCCACTTGCGAGTACTAGTACAGTACACGGAATGACGAAGTCGATCGCATTCATCATCAGCTTAGCTCATCTTTTATCCATGCATGCAGTGCAGTGCACATCAGTTAGCTACGAGTGCAAGCGGGGGAGGGACGGGAGCGTGAGTGAGCTCTCTCTTGCTGTGTAACGTGCTGATCGAGTGTTGTGTTTTCAGCTGCTGTGGCAGCGATGGCAGAGCCATATTACGAAGACGCACTTTCCACATTACTGCAAACACTCAAGTTCCCTCAGATCCCTAATTGTGATGGAGAACCCGGGGTAAGCTTTCAAGTTGCATAGAGCACTATGCTCCATTTTGATATCCTATTAAATCGGTATATAGTTTTGCGGTGTTGTTTTTTTGTTATGAAACAGTCAGTCCCATGTATTGTAAATTTTGCTGTAACCCGATAAATTTTATTCAGCTGAAATTGTTAGACAGGATCCTATGATCCTACCAACTGCGACCACTGATCTTTATCGGAAATGCTCCAAATCCAGATATATCTCTATCCATAGAATATGACGGCAGGCTAGGTTGACTGCCACCCATTTCACCTATTTTGAGTCCTTGCATAAAATTTGGTCCGGTCTCCAAGACTCCAACCAGCAACCTTTTTAAAGTTTTTGTTGGTTTTGTAAATTTATACATCCTGTAGTAGAAAGCCTATATGCACGGCCATTTCATGATTTAGACTCTAAATTTATATTGTAACAATGATCATACATGGTACCTGTGTGTCCTCTTAAAAAGGTTGAATCATAGTCTGTCATGATTTATCAGAATTGTTTTGTTTATTTTTTCCTGTCATCTGTACAGGATTGGGTGTATACAAGAAGGAGAGAAATGCAGGTAAAATTTACATGTTTTTGTTGTCGTGTGTTTGTTTTAGTTTTATGGGTTTTTTGTGGGTTTTTTTATGCTAGAGTAGTCTCAAGAATTCCATTTAACTGCTTCCCATCAAAAGAAGACTCACTATTTACCAAGTGAGTAGCAGCTTCTAATGAGATGTCATTTATCAATGAAAACTTGAATGCTGAATGACTGTTCAAAATACATGGTGCTATTTTATACGTCTGTGTTTAAACTGTACAGTGCTACAACTCATAATTGTTCCTCATGCATACTGTGTATTAGTGTTGGTGGTTTTCAGGAATGTTTCACATTTATTCATGTCCATGCCAGCTCACATTTTCTAGACATGAATGAGACTTGTTATGATTGAGCTTATTTAAAAAGAAAAAGCAGGTACACAAATGACTGTGTTACTAGGAACACTAGCTTTTTCACTGAAGCTACATTTAGGATTTACGCCCAATTTGGCTACATTCTATGTATGTACTGCATCACTAAAGATAAAAGCAAGAATCAAAACAGATCAAACATTACAGTAATTGAAGTGTTTCCAATTGCTGAAAGCATTGAGATTCTGAAAAAAAGGAAAAATAAAATTCTTAATGTTTGTTCTCTAATCAGAATGATTGTAGGACTTCTAAACTGATGTATCCGACGGATTAATGCAAACACAAAAGACTGCTATTTTCAGTAACTGATGCCATGAAATCTACCAATGTCCTGTGGTAATGTTGATGCTGATGTTAATACAACTTGACACACAAGGTATTCTGTGGATTCAGGATAATGGAGTTTCTCTGAAACTGAGGATACTGATATTGTTTTCTTGCCACAAATACTACTAGTACCTAATATGGTCTAAGAAATACAATTATACAATTGACATAGACTATCTCCATTCTATGGCAGAATTGCTGGAAATCGTGTAGTTTGCTGCAAAAACGCAGTGATAATGCATGCATATAAATGTATGATGAGAAAAATTTGTTAGCTAGCTTTTAGGAATATCAACATTGTTCATTCTGTAGGAAATTCTTCCAGGCTTATACCTTGGACCATATGCAGCTGCTACAAAGAGCAAGGTATGACCCTACTCCTTGAATTGAGACTAGAATGTACCCATGTGACATGGTCATTTTTATGTAAAGACAGAAGCAACAGCTAATTGACAATCTTGGATATCTCTGACAAAAGACAAGAGAGTTAATTATGTTTATTAAATTGAGGATAATTCATCTCACATGACATTTTGTATTCACCTCAAAATGATTTCCGTGGTCATGTGAATATGCTTGCCTTTTACAAATTACCTCAATCACTTTATGTCAAGATCAAAGAAAGTACAAAGTTACAAATTTACTTGTGATTTTTTTTTCTTTTTCTTGTTTCTTTTTGGGATTCAGCAAATTCACATTATTTGCATTCTGTATGCACTATGGATATGAGATCACATTTACACTACCATGACACCAATGCAAATTCTGTCAAGACATTATGTTACTAGAACTCACCAACATTGAAATTGAAAATCATTGAAAATCAGTTTTGTTGGTATAGTCTAATACTGTATGATTTACTGTATTGGATACACATCATGCACTTCTTTGTAAAAATATTTCTTTTTTTTTTTTTTTTTTTTTTTTACAGTTTCGGTATATGCATGCTTATCCACTTCCAAGTGTGGATACAACTTACCCTGATAAATTTCACATGTTTTTGTACACGACACACATATGTTCAGTTTCGGATGTCATCAAGATGAAAGTACAAGCATGAGCAGGATGCTGGCTCA
This sequence comes from Diadema antillarum, assembly GCF_040938485.1. Lineage (NCBI taxonomy): Eukaryota > Metazoa > Echinodermata > Echinoidea > Diadematoida > Diadematidae > Diadema > Diadema antillarum. The sequence goes on from NW_027270912.1 coordinate 314,667, forward strand.
TGAGCTTCAGTACAATGCCAAAACATTAGAGACCTGAAACAAGTGCATGACATTTACCTTACATTTGATATTTTGTGACAGATTACAGCTGGCGAATATGCTAGGCATACTGTGCCATAGCAAAAGCAAAAATAAAAGTTCACTGCTTAAACATTTATGTACACAGTGATAATGTCATTGGTGCCTATCATGCAGTCATATTTTGATTGCCTTTAAGAAACATTTTCTGTTCCATATCATTTGCAATGTAAGCTATCACGTTTTTGCTACTAAGTCTCTTATAGTGCTCATATCACAATATTTTTTGTCTTTTCTAATACTATGCACTCTCATAACAAACTTCTTGAGAATTGATTTTTCTTATACTGTAGTTAGCATTGGTTTTATTGGGCTTCTGAAAACAATACACAAAGACTTTATTTTGTAACTTTATATCAGTATTCTGAATGTACAGTCTGTATGAAAGTTCGCCATATCATATGTATGTATTTTGGTTCAAAGTATTGTAAATACCTTCTTGCTCTTTCTCACTCATTTTTCTACTATATCCTAGTTACCTGTCCTATTGGAGCATGGGATCACCCATATTTTGTGCATCTCTCAGGCACCTGAAGCTGGGCTAATCAAACCAAACTTCCCAGACAGATTTCAGTAAGAAAAAACAGTTGATATCTTTATGTCTGTAGAATGTAAAGGAAGATATAATACAACCAGATTGCTGCTGATGTTTATGTTTTATACATGCTAATTAATTGATTTTAACCATTTCATTTTCTTAAAAGGGGGATTCTTTTTACCCTTTAAACAATTTCACTAATTAACGTAACTAAACATTAATGCAACAGGTCCCTGGCTTGTTTGGAGGAAAGTTTTGTTTTGTTCTTCTACTTTTCCCCAAGCATAGTAATAAGGTTGGCCCTTTTTCTCACCCTTTCATACTGTGGTATGATCAATAATGTGTAGATTGTGATTGAATGAGAGATTGTGATTTTCAATTCTAGAAAAATTAATTTGGTGATAAAATCGTGCGTACAACACACAGGAATGGCAAGAAATATTTCTCTGGAATGTTTCAGTGCTTACTTTCTGTGATACTTCTCGGCTTTCAATCTTTGTGTGTGTGTATTGGTACTGCTGGCCTAAATTCATTGTTACCTCCCATCGGTCTATCATAGGTATCAACCTACCCACATAAGTTTGTTTAATTTCTGTAACTTTTGAATGTTGACATAATTCTAGACTGCCTTGCTTAACAGAATACATTGGACAAGTGAGATAGAGACAAAGATACAGGAGCAAAGTGGTATGGGGATAGACAGACAGATAGACAGACAGACAGACAGACAAACAGACAGACAGACAGATTTATAGAGAGAGATAGAGCAAGCATGAAGATAGAGGAGATAAGTTCCGCAGCAGAGCAGTGATTTTTGAGGTCAAGAGATACCGATGTTTAGTCTCCTTCACATGCTGTTTCTGTGTGCTCCAGATATCTTGTCCTGGACATTGCAGATAACGCCATGGAAAACATCATTAGACACCTTCCCACAGTAAGTGCAGGATGCTGAAATAACATGATATTGGCTGAACAGTCGGACAGGTTGGGGTGATAACAAGCTTCCCTTGGTTTCCTTGCCGATGTGTCTACTATAAATAGCAACACGAGTGGGCATAAAAGACACTTCACTATAGACATTGTTTGCAGACATGAAGTTGTGTCATAAACATCTATGTGGGTTAGAGGCATTTGTATTGTATCTTTCTTCCCTTCATAATCCTCCATTACTGTTTTTTGATATGTTGTGATTTTTTTTTTAGTCACTCTCTATTTCCCTGTGAATAGAAAGGACTGTTGCTTTGAGATTTTTATACAGTTGTTATCAAAATGATAGCCATTAGATTTGTTTTTTTCTGTGTTTTTCATTCCAACTTGCTTTTTGGAGAATCACTAGCCAAGACACATGAATGTGGTAGGCGTCATGTAAATTGTACACTACATATGTGCTGTTATTTTTTCTCGCAAGGTCTCCGGTGTTCAGATAAATACCCCAGATGAATAAACAAAAAAAAAAAAAAATGAAAATGCCCGTATTACTGCTCAGTATGACAAAAATTTGTTTGTTTTGTGGTTTTTTTTTTTTTTACTTGTTTGTGTGTTCCCACTTTGACTGGCTTCCAATCTGATCACTGTATTGTGTATGTGACATAATAATAGCTACTGAATTATGGACATAAACATGATTTATATTCAGAAATCAATTGATAAGTTATGAGCCAACATTGTCATCACCTTGTCAGATTTGCAGGTATTGTTGGGAATGATGTTCCATCTCAATCTTTGTAGAATCTTCTAACATGCTTTTTGTTGAGCCTGTTTGATCATGTTTTTGTAATGATTTTTTTTTTTGAGGGGTCGGGAGCTTGTTTGATTTTACCCAATTTATTGCAGTTGCCTTTAGAATGACATAAAGTTTTACTTTGAGAAGGAGATCATGCATTTAAGCCCTGTCTTGCATGTAAATCCTTGGGCAAGATGTTATACTGATTGTGTCTGTCATAACCTAGGTGTGAATATGGGTACCTAGCAATGCTGGAAAAACAGAACCATTTCATGATGATGATGATGATGATGATGATGATATTTATTATTATCTCCACCAAGGAAGCTATGTTTTTATCGCTGTTGGTTTGTCTGTCTGTTTGCAAAATGCCTCAAAAAGTTGTTAACAGCTTTGAATTAAATTTACAGGGAAGGTTGATAATGGTACAAGGAATAGATGATTAAATTTTGGTAAACACAAGGCTCCTTTAATCGTTTCTTTAATTTAGGGGGAATTTGGCAAAATGTCAGCCTGCAAGTAGGGTTGAAAATGAGCTGCTTGGCATCATCATCATCATCGTCATCATTATCATTATCATTATCATTATTATTATTATTATTATTATTATTATTATTATCATTATTATTATTATTATTATTATTATTATTATCATTATTATTATTATTATCATTATTATTATTATCATCATCATCACATCTACTATGACTACTTCTAAACTGCTATCATTACCATTATTCTCTGCAGGTGAAAAACTTCATTGATGCGTGTCTGCAGGCAGGCGGCAGAGTCTTAGTTCATGGAAATGCTGGCATATCTCGGAGGTAATTTGCATCTCACCATACAGTCATGTTTCGGCAGCATTTACCCCAAAGAGAGAGATGGATTATATGTGATGTTTGAAGGTTTGTTTCTGCATGGTGAGACAAGTGTTTATATACATCATTTGCAGTGCTTATTGTGTGATAGTCTACACAAGAAATGACCCTTTTCTTTAAAGCAGAACAGATCACAACAGTGCATTTGATTGATATTGTATTGGGGCATTGTACCTTCTTCTTTCCTCTTTATCTTTCTTCTAAGCTCTGAGAGATGTTTTGATATTATAAGAGCTTTATGAATATTGTGAATTATTATTTTTATTATTATTGTCAAGCTTTATTGATTAATGAAATGTTGTATTCATCAGTCTTGTAGTGTTTCATTCTCAGACACCCATTGTTGTACCCCAACTGCCCAAACTTTAGCACCGCAAAATCGGAGATAAATTAGTTCCATATCCATACTCTGAGAGCACTGTTTATCATTCCATTGTAATCAGATAAAGTAAAGTGATACTATAATTGACCAATAAATGCTTCTTCATTCCATGGGACTTGTATAATCAAAAGCCATTTGACATCAGATATTGAGAGTTGTTATTTCTTTCCTTCTTGTCATTGTATCTTAATAGTGCAGCACTGGTCATTGGATATCTAATGGAAACATATGGACTTAGGTACAGGTATGTAAGACTGAATATGACAAGATGCAGATATTTGTCACCTGTTCTGATGTTCATTTATGTCTCAATCATCACTGAAGTTATTCCAACAGATTTTGATATCTCTGTACATTTCTTACATCAATCAAGCATAGTAATCGGAGATAACAAAACTAAGTCAAAACTTCTGTCTCGTCTCAGCATAAACTTGAAATTTTTAGATGCTGTTGATGATGATGCTGTTTCCCCTCTTACAAAAATGTGGTTGTACCCCCAAAACGAAACGTAATGAAATCACCCATTGTGTATAGTGTAGTTAATCATCTAACTTATTTTTTTTTAGCAATTTTAGGAGCAATGCGAAATGTAAGAAACCCTGAAACAAATAGCCTTATAAATGAAGTGGCAGTGAATCTGCTTTATCAATACCAGCACTCTAGCACTGACTACAGTCACTTCTTAAATTGCCAGTTTTGTTTTATTTCTAATGAAAATGTGAGTGGCACAATGACAAATGCGTGAGGCATTTCATTGTATCACAGTCAGTTGTTCCAAGTTTTCCAAAAGAAGTTTTAAACAATTTGTTACTATATGCATCTCTTTTAAATGATGTCATAGGAATGATAAAATCATAATTATGTGTGAGAGATTGATCCTTGTATTCATTTTGTTGTCTCTGTCAGAACTGCATATCACTATGTACAAGAGAGGAGATTCTGCATCAGTGTAAATGATGGATTTGCCAGTCAGCTGAAGGTAAATAAATACCAGCCAATTTTCTCCAGCAGGTGAATGAAATTGAATCCATCCTGATATAAAGTTTGTGTGTCCCTTTTGCAATCCTGAAAATTACCTCATAGATTCCTTTCATAGGCTGGCATATTGATGGGGTAGGTATTCAAGCCTTTCTTCAGAATAATAAAATTTGAAATTCGGACCCCTAAAAAATTCCATTACTGTTATTTACAGTACTGAATGGTAACATGGGGTTAGTTTTTCATTTCTTAAAAAAAACAAAAAAAACAAAACTGGTGCATCACTGTAAAATTTCACATGTGATGTTGGGAGACATTATTCTTCAACTGTGCAAAATTTTGTGACATATGCAAAAGGAATATTTACAACCCGTAATGGAACAGTATTTTCAAATGGAAATGTTGACTGGAAATTGAGGTATATTGGTTGCAAACTTGTGACATCTTTAATATGATTATAAATTTGTTGAGGAATGTGAGCAACTGATGTGCAGCCATATCAGATTTGCCTGACAATTTCAAGCTTGGTTCATCTTTGAATTCTGCTCCCTTCTTTACCAGAACTAGTTTAGGAAGAAAAACACCTTTTCTTAGCTAATTGTGTTGCATCAAAATCATTGTAAAATTATTGTGTGTGTGTGTGTGTGTGTGTGTGTTTGTGACCTTCAATGCTATCATCTGTTTGTCCTTCTATCATCCATCTTGCAGGCCTATGAGTCTATATTTACGGCTAGAATTCAAATGCAGCAAAATGCATCAGAGAATCCACAACTGGGTAAGTCAAGATCAGACTTATACATGTATACCATCCGTGTGTTCTCTTTTCCTCTTTTTACCATAGCAAATGTACTATATATATAGTCAAAGGATAGATCTGTACATCCATACTTCCTGCACAGGGAAAGAAACAAAATCTGTGGTGAAAATCATATTGAAAGTACAGTCTGCGTTTACACCGAGCACGGTGCGGGCAACGGGCTGGGTTTTTGCTATGGCGTGTCAAAAGAAACCATGTCTGGTTAAGTTAAAAAAGAATCAGTAATTTGATATAAAATCACCCAAAATGTTATTCTTATGTCAAAATCAAGAGCAACAAAATCAACAGGAGAAGATAAATATTGTAACAAAATTATTAGCAGAGAAGTGATATTGTAACAGAACCGGACATGGTTAATTTTGGTGCACCATAGCAAAAACCCGGCCTTTTGCTCATATCGTGTTCGCGTAAACGGGACTTTATGGTTTATGGAATTACATGCCAAAGGTCTGTGTAAAATTGTAAGTTGATGATAAATTCAGGAGATTACATTAGAAACATTTGATGGATGTAATAGGAATTATAGAAGTGAAAAAATGTGCATTTAATATGCTGATGAAGTATTATGAATTCCTAATTCATTTCTATGTCCCCAAAGACCTTCGGTGCAACATCAAGGTGGATACATTAATGGAATTTAATCTTGAGGAATGTATAAAGCACTGATAAAAACTAGACTTGGTGATTAGAGCAGGTTAAAGAGAGGGAGAAGTGCATTAGTGTGTTTTGCTCTTTTTCTAGTCTTTTTTAAATCGAAATCCCCCTCCAAGTTTTGTTTTGTCAACTTTCTTTCACACTATTTTGTAGGTCTAGCGCACAAGTCTAAATAACATCACAGTAGACATTGGTGTTGTCTTTTTTGTTTTCGTTGTTGTTTATCAAATGGATTGAGCGTTTACCTTCTGTGTTTTTGTTTTGCATCATTTTGTTTTTCTAAATAGGATTAAAGCGCCCTCTGGAGGAAGAGGAGATGGAGCCCGACTAACCAGATTTAAGATTCATATTTGATTCAATTCCTGTGCAATGATAATGATTGGCAGCATGATGTAGAATAGTTCCTGCTTACTTTTACATACCGGTAATCATTCCATGTTGAATAATGTATGACATATGCATGTGGTATGAGATAACTCTTTGTCACAAGTGTGCATGGTTAAAAAAAAAAAAGTGTAATTGATTGTGTTAGATTCAGCAATGAAGAGTTCTGCATTTTGCCAGTATATTTTCCTACCTGTAGAATGAAACACTGCCAAGCACAGACCACCGCACATCACTTGAACATACACATATCTGTACGTGTGTATAATAAATATTACTTCCTTTTGCATAGACAAATGTTTATACTGCATATGATATTAAATGTTTTTCTTTCCCAAAGCTTCTTAAAAACACAGTTGCAATCAAGATGCTTTGAAAGCATCATCTGTTACAAGCCTAAACAAATACAGTATATTATTCTTTTGTGTGTGTGTGTGTGTCATGGTTCGAGGGAGTAGATAATTGTAGGCTCAGGCTCAGATGTAATTGTTCATGCATCTATTTATATTTTTATAAGATGTCACTTGGCTTACATAGTTGCATGCCAATTCTGCAATACTTAGTGATAAACTTCCTCATGTTGTATGCCCTCACTTACAAAACTGAAATGCTTTTGTTTCATTTCCTTTTGACTTAGTGCCCATCCTGTTTTTATGCACATATTCTGTTGCTTTATCCGTTCATCCATTTTAATGTATAACTCCTGCCATAAGATTGAAAAGGACATGTTCAAAATGGAGACATTATAGCATTTATGTAAAAAGTATGCAATAGCATGTACATATGCATTCATTATTTAAAAAAAGAAAATAGAATAAGATATGATTAGGCCAGTAAAGGTTCTATTTACATGTACGTATTTAGAATAAGTGAAGTCCATGGAGCATTTTGTAGATACTACACATTGACACACACACACACACACACACACACACACACACACACACACACACACACACAATGTTTCAGGTATCAACAAGTACTGGTATCTGACATTAGCGAAGTGAAGAAGCTCTGTCTGCGAGTCTTGAAATCCTAATTTGCCAAATTATGGATGATATTCATCTTAATGTTCATTTGTTCAAATTATTGTTGCTATTCCTCCCTACTTGGATAATCACATCCATGCAAGGTTTTGAGAAAGAGTAGCTGCAAGGAAAAAAAAGGGGGATGGGGTTGTTGCGAGGTCTATCTCTGGTATCAAAATTGATTGAAAAGATGTATCATGGCTTGAAGCAGCAGGTTCATTCAGGAAAGAGAACAAAATCAAATAAGGCTTTTCTGCATGAGTAAGGCCTCAATATTTTCTTTAAGCCTGAACTTGCTGCGTAAAGACTTCAAATGAAATATCCTTTCATAATTTTAACAAAACCCATTACATCACACAGAGTTCCCAAAAGCTGTTTCATGTGAAGCTGCCACTGAAGGATCATGGTCTAAGCATAGAACAGAATTATTTCATCAGAATTTATGGTAGTGTTTTGCTGAAAAATTAGTGTTTGCTTTCATTCGATCTATTCAAGATGATAGCCGGGGTGAAAGCAATAGGAGGTGAAAACAGCCTGGTGAGTTTATCCTGCTGAGTGGACATGGGATATACATTAACAAGTTCTCAGAAGGGCTCAAAATTCATGGTTCACCATTTTGAATTTACTTTGCAATACATCAAAAGGGTCTACATCAAAAGGGTCTACCAAGAAACTTGTCTGGCTGACACGAGTTGGCTAGATAATGACTTGTTTTGAAGTATTTCAAGATCAAGTGTTAAATGATTTCAGTTGTATGCATACTTTTATCCCTAAAGGCCCTCCCCTTTTAGTAGTGCATAGGTAAAACATAGTGAAATGATTGATCTTTCTCTGACAGTGGTATTTCCCAACAACCTGCATGCAATTCACTCTCAGGCAGAAGATTGGTGGATATTTACTGTGACCTGGTTTGTCAATTTTTGATAATTGACTTCAAAAAAAATTGTGCATCAACCACGATCAGGTATGCTCCGAGGCTGTAGTACTTCTTGTGAACCTCTTTGGCTAAATTTCAAATTGGAGTGTTACCCAACTAAAGTTGTATTATCACAGCATTATTTTACATTTTTCTTATGCATATGTTTCCACTTTAGAACCAAAACTGACAGTTTCTGCAGGCCTATGGAAGCTATATTTAACCTTTACCATTCCCAAAACTTTGCATGGGCTGTAGCTGCTGTTGCTGTTGTTGTATGTCAGATTTAGAGCAATAATGTCAGTTGCATGTCTTTAAAGTGCAATACTGCACAACATAGCTATATGTCATATGTTGCAAACTTTTTATGTATTTTCATTACATTTTAGAAATAACTTTGAGCTTCCTATTATAATATTGAATTTTGTTTTGCTGTGTAGATTTTTGTTCATGCCTCTGCCACAAAGAATCGCCAGGGTCATAATGCTTTCGGGTTGTCCGTCATTCTGTCTGTCCTTCCATCTGTCCGTAATTGATTTTGTGGATGAAATAACATAAGTTCTCTATGAGGTATCCTGATGAAACCTGGCATATGTATGTATGAGTGGATGAAGCTGTGCCTTTCAGCTTATGGGTGCATATGCTAAAGGTCGAAGGTGGTAGATCAAGGTAACTTGTGCAATTTTGTTATTTCGCCAATATCTCTGCAAAGTGTGAAGGTATTTTCCTGAAACTCACTGTATACATGTATTACCAGATAAAGATTCTGTTGGGATAGTCCTTGGCAGTGGGCAAAGGTCAAGAGTTAAAGGGATGGTACAGTATTGGTGGAGTTGAGAATTGGGCTTTTAACTTTTTGCAAGATACCAAGAAAACACATGATATAGTACAGAGCATACCATTTATTAAGAGGAATTCAAAGTTTATTTGATGAAAATAGGGTTTGGAATGACTGAAACATCCAAAAACAAAGTACAGTAAAACAAAGCGATCGTAATAAAGTGTGGGTCCCACACTTTATTAGAATTGCTCTTTTTTGGATATCTCAGCCATTTCAAAACCATTTTTCATCAAATAAATGATGAATTCCTCAGAATTACATGCTCTTTCATATTTCATAAGAGGTTTCTCATTATCTCACCAAAAAATGTTAGAAACCTGAAATTAGGTCTCAACCAAGATTGTACGATCCCTTTAAATGAAAATGCTAAAATGTCGCTTTTTCTTCTATATCTCAGAAATGGTTCAAGGTATCTTCATGACATGTAGTACATGTATTGCCTGCCAATGATTCTGTTGAGATCTTTTGGGTGATGGGATCAAAGCTCGGATGAAAATGCCAAAATTACTTTATTTGATGCTGATATAACAATATTTTCTCCTTACGTGGGATATTGATCCATGTATGCACTTAAATAAAGTTGGTATAGGCATATACGGGTGCTGTTCGTTATTCCGGAGGTTCGTTATTCCGAAGGTTTGTTAATCCGAAACACAAAAATTCCCTATACCTAGAGGTTCGTTAATCCGAAAATGAAATAGGGTTCGCTATTCCGAAGGCTCGTTTATCCGAAAATGAAATAGGGTTCATTATTCCGAAGCTTCGTTCATCCGAAAACGAAATAGGGTTCGTTGTTCCGAGGGTTCGTTGATCCGAAATGAAGTAGGGCCGTAACGAACCTTCGGAATAACAAGCTTTGTGTCATTTTCGGATTAACGAACCTTATTTCATTTTCAGATTAATGAACCTTCGGAATAACAAACCTTATCACATTTTCGGATGAACAAACCTTCAGAATAACAAATCTTCGGAATAACGAACCTTCGGAATAACGAACCTTCGGAATAACGAACCTTCGGAATAACGAACCTTCGGACTAAAGAACCTTCGGAATAACGAACTGTAACCGGCATATATATGCATTAACACACAATGATTCTGCAGGGAAAGATTTGGATCATGGGGTCAAGGGTCAATTCTAAAAATTGTAAAATTACGTAATTTTTTTCATATTTTGAAAATGGCTCAAGGTATTGTCATAAGAATTGATGCATATATATTACCAGATGATAGTTATTTGGAGAAAGTTGCAAGCCATTCAATGGTCAAGTGTCATAGGTGAAGACTTAAAGGGGACTTAACCCCAAATATACATGTGGGTGGATTGAATGAATGCAGCAATATTGATAGAATTTATCATTGAAAGTTTGAAGAAAATTGGACAATCCATTCAAAAGTTATGAATTCTTAAAGTTTTGGTGCCACCATCGTTGGATGAGGAGACTACTACAGTCACGTGATACGAGTTGTCTGTAATGTCGCACATGGAAAACGATATAAAGAAAATAATAGAAAGTTCAACATATTTTCACTTTACTAGCATAATGACAGAGCTCTTGACTTACCTCTTTAAAAAAGAACGAGGGGAATAATAATAATAATAATAATAATTAGACAAATTTGTATAGCGCAGCTACTATGTAAATATACTCTATTGCGCTGTGATGTAACAGAGTTGCCTGAAGATCTCCATCTGGCCACCATAAGAATCTGAGACTGTCTCGCTCTGCTGAGGGAACTCGAACTTGAAACATAGCCTCGATGTCTGCCATTAGAGCAACTGGTGCCTGACGAAATCTAAGTAAAACTCCTATCAACTTATTGATGAGATCAGGACCGTGCATAACTGCATCATTCAGTTAAGTACCTTTGAATTTTGCAGCACAATCAAAGACGATGCGCATCTTCCCTTTCATTGGATGAAATACTGGATGATGTGGGATATACCAAGTAGATCCTTCAGGCTCTGGTGCATCATCTTTCACTTCTTCTGCATAACCCTTTTCAAGGAGATCTTTCATGCCTTCATTATATTTGTCATGCAGGTCTTTGTCCTCTAACCGCCTCTCAAGGCTCTTAAGGCGTTGTTCAGCCATGTACTTGTTGTTTTCCAGTTCAGGAGGGCGTTCCTTGAATGAAATGGCCAGTTGGTAATGACCTTGATCCTTGGTGATGGTCTCTTCCCAGATGTGAATGGCTTTCTTGTCGTTTATAGACATACCTCTATCCATCTCCAACATGTCATTTCCTTCCATCTTCCAAAACTTGTGGACTTGTTCATCCAGGCAAACATCGCTGTTGATGAAGTTAGTTGTAGCCTTGTGTTTACTTGACCTTTTGCGCCCGACAGGTCCATTAAGCGTCCAACCAAGCTTCGTCCTTATCATAAAAGGACCATCATGTCCACATCTAACTTCTATAGGCGCTAAAGCTTCAGGCACATCTTGACCTATCAACATCTCAACCCTCTGGAGTCTAGATGAATCCAAAATATCCAAATCCTTCAAATGTGGCCATCGTGTGATATCTTTCTTCAAGATGTTGTCGCAACTATGTTAATAGTCTGTTTAGTGTACACACTAGGGAGACTGATCATCTCATTTGACATCCGGCCTTCTACTCTCAGACTGACTTCAGTACATTGTAGCTGACTATTGGCTTGATCCAATGTTGACAGTGATCGTGTTTGTTTTCTTCCGATCTTCTGTAAAGAAGGAATTGGTTGATCCTGGATCCAAAAGAGTGAAAGTATCAATTGCACGGTTATCTTCAGGTGCATAAACCCGGACTGGAAGAATTGGTAGAGCGATTTGAATTGTCCGGCCCCTGTGACATGACTTTGTGCATCAAGATGAACTTCAGGCTGGGACTCAATTTGTGATGAAGGCTGGGCACTTCCTGTCTGTTGAGGACTTCCTTTCTTCTGCTGTGCTGTGGGTGTGATGTGCAAGAACTTGGTATGTTTCATCTTTCAGCCATCAACTGTACAAGTCCTGTTGAGATTACAATCCTTGGTCATACAATGATGTCCTTTGTTAAGACAGTTAAAGCAGAGACCTGCTTTCTTTGCAAAGTCAAATCTCTCCATGGGTTTCATTTGCTTGAACTTCTGGCATCCAAAGAGGGTGTGACATTCATGACACAAATAACATCTACGAAAGTTAGTCTTTGAAGTGACCTTGTCTGTGTTAGCTGAATGACTACTTGACTTCTGTGGCCATGGCTTCTTTCCTTGAGGTTGACGTTGTTGATGTTGACGATCTTTCTTTGTTTTCCAAGCGGCAGGCCCATAGACTGGATCGTTCTCATCTGCTGCATCATCCACAAATGACACCATATCAGATAACCATATCAGGAATGATATTATCCTAAACATATGTCCGGAATAAGTGAAGGGAATGTGTGCTTTTAATAAAGAATGAACTTTTCTTGAATTTTCTTTGTATATTCTTCATGTTGTTTTCCATGTGCGACATCATTTGAGTGTCACGCGACTAAAGTAGTCTCCTCATCCAGCAATGGCGGCACCAAAACTTTAAAGGGATAGTACAGTATTGGTAGAGATGAGAATTGGGCTTTTAACTTTTTGCGAGATACCAAGAAAACACTTCTGATGTAGTACAGAGCATACCATTTTAAGAGGAATTCAAAGTTTATTTGATGAAAATCGGGTTTGGAATGACTGAAACATTTTAAAACAAGGTAAAACAAAGCGATCGTAATAAAGTGTGGGTCCCACACTTTATTAGAATCGCTCTTTTTTGGATATCTCAGCCATTTCAAAACCAATTTTCATCAAATAAACATTGAATTCCTCATAGAATTACATGCTCTTTCATATTTCATAAGAGGTTTCTCATTATCTCACCAAAAAAAAAAAAATGTTAGAAACCTGAAATTAGGACTCAGCCAAAACTGTATGATCCCTTTAAGAATACATAACTTTGGAATGGATTGTCCGATTTTCCTCAAACTGTCACTGATATATTCATTTCATTTCATTCATTCATTTTATTTAACCATGGATAAAAAAGCCCAGTCAGGAAAAGCTGTTTTTCAATGGGGCCGTGAATCAATGTACATAAATCATGTTAACATGATAAGAAATGATTTCTATTAATTTTGTATTAATATTGCTGCATTAATAGAATATTAGTATTCTATTGATATTGCTGCATTCACTCAATCCACATGTATATTTAGGGTTAATTCCCCTATAATTCTACGATTCACCCATGTCTGCTGAATTACTCAAGCTTTTGGAGATGTAGCACACGTTTGATCAGCGAAGTCTTCTGTGCTGAAAATGGTCACAGGTGGTCATGAGATCAAATACATATCAACAAAATTCTACCTTAATTTGTTCAAATTCGTAAGTAGGTCGCCCTATGAAACTATTTTACAATCCAAACGAAACTGTGTTCAAGGAGTGTCTATAGCCACTCGGCTCATTTTGGGGTTATGCCATCAAACTTTCGAATATGTCAATTCAATTTCTCGCCAGTCGTGTGGATCTGTCATCAGACATTCTCAAATGTACCTATTGGGAGAATACTGCGATATAGCAGAGGCCTACTCGTCGCCATAGCGACGCATCAACTTTTTTCCTCTTTTTTTTTTGTGCGCATAGAATAGGTGATTTCAACTTTTGTATAAGTACTGATGCTAATGATAAAAACAACACAAAACTTTAAATCAGATGCTTTTTATGAAGGTTGAATCAAAATTATGATGTAGTCCCACTTCTCTTTGTGAGCACTGGATCCAGTGTTGAATGCTTTCTGCTGAACGCAGAGTTTCACGATTTCGGTTGATGATTTGCCTTTTTTTTTTCTCCACCTGCAAACATGAACCACAAGAGATATCAAATCTATCATTTTAAGAATGGTGTTAATTTCATAGATTTGGTGGAGAAGTAATAACTGACTGTGCAGTTGCAATAATTTTCCATGTCTTTGCATAACTCAAGTGACTTTACCACTTAATATGATTTTAGAGCAATACTACGTGTATGCTTTTCTGATGTGTTCACAAATTTATGGACTTACACCTGTATTTTGCTTTGAGGACCAAGCAACAAAGTACTTACCTGCTCGTACAAAATACATTTTAAAGTTCATATCAAGTTTGCATGCAATAGTTGTTGCTTTGTCGTGCAAGCCATGTACATGCTCCCAGGTGTTTGCTAACAACCCATGTTGTAAAGATGTGCGTAAAATGTGAATAATATATCGGTAATTTTGATGCAATACTTTGACTTCTCTGCTGCCATGTTTTTTTGAACTCTCGTGTCTGGAGCATTTGCCCATTATTGGAAAGATGGTGGAAGAAATTGTTATGAAGAAACGGTCTGATTGTTATTTAGCATACTTCGTTTAGTCAACACCAAAGTATTTTTGCCTGTTTCCGATTAAGTGCGAGTGTGTTTGGCTTAAAACAAACCGCAATTATAAACCCGACATCCACTATAGTGCGCATGTATTTGGCAACCTCTGCGCACGTTCTGGAAAAATTCCGTTCACTGTTTTGATCATTCCTGAACATCTCCGGACGATCCCACACCTTCGGGGAGAGGGCAAAATTTCCGTGTCCAAATTTTGATCGAGACCAGTGAGTCCTGCTTCATGATCTACTACCACTCCTGGTCTGATCATATATACTTAGGTGTACTGTGGTGATACGATCAACATTTATCGCAGCCTATGTTACACACTTTCCGACTGATTCTCATGACACTCCCTGGTATAGGATCTATGTCTGCAGTCATTTTTACCCAGAGATTCATGGGAAATTGCAATGTCTCAGGAAACTGTAACCGCACACTTGTTTTTTTCGCGTCCGACGCGGAAAGCCCATTCCGAAATAGCATGATTTGCTTCCTCAACCTTTCCTTATCTTGTCGGGATATCAGCACCAAACACTTGAGCATACAGTAGAAACAAACAATAAAAGTTCAATCTATTGTAAAGTAGTACCCAAGCTTTATAAAGAGTCGGAAAAAGCTAAAAGCCGAGGGTATACCTTGGGAATACTAGTCAAGCAAATTAAAGGGATATCAATGCTGAGGTCATGTCGATTGAGGTTTGAAGGTGTAGCGACTTAATCCCAGCGTGTATTTCCAATTGTTTAGAAATTCACAAACTTCATAACGCTGTCAAGAAAAGCGGAGTTTGTGAAAATCTTTACGCTGCTGCACGCTCGTGGGAGAGGAAAATATTGTACTCGTCCTTGTTAGATGAATAAGTTGCCAATTATAGGCTGTGTTGACTGCAGAAAATAAGTTTGCACTTTTATCTTCGATACGATGAACGTGCCGAACGGAACTGACGACGTTATAATGCGGTATATAAATGTCATGTAAAGCCAGTGATCCATTGATTAGGTGACGTCAGTCTATTGCGTATGAAAAGTAACGAAACCTCATAGCACAGCCCATCCTTTATCTTTCTTATATACAATTATCAGCCGGACACCTATAACTGTACCGGTATACTCCTTAATGGATGCACGGACATGACCGCTAACGCTTCCCTTCAAGCACGAATTGGATGCGATTTATACCATTTCCATGCATGATTATCTGTCTTGTATCCAGAATGTGTGTCGGGACAATTAACGTCTAGATCGAAGAGTGCCGGTCGAAATTTAAAGGGTGCCGTTCGATTATAGTTCTCCGTGTATGTCGTTATCCTTGTATATTTCCATGGTTACCGCACACTCTTGGCGGCGGCGTTTTTCCCCCAACACCCATCACACTCACTTCTTTTTCCAGACAGCACAGAGATGGTGACGTCTATAAATCTTGTACAGTATTTGACCACCTAGACTGATTACAAATGCTATACTCGAGGCAACAAGATAAAAAGTTGATGCTGTTGAAGGAGCGTATAGGCTGTTATAATTTCATCCCCTCCCCCCCCCCCAAAAAAAAGAAGAAAATATTAAGTTCCCATATATGAAAAGTAACGCTTTAGCCCAAGTGAAATCACAAGGTAATCAGTTTTTGCTCAGAGCTTCTCCTATTAATTGGTACAATGGTTTTAAATGCATGCAATTCATAGTAGGCCTATTACAAAAAGTGTTCTTCAGTGACGATGAAATACATGTAGTCAATTTCGGCAGAGTCAGCGGTGTGTACCATACAATGAAGAGACATTACATGTATAATGTGCGAACAATAATTGTGGTGCCTCTTTCGATTAGATAGGCCTACAGGTGCAGCCAACCTCGCAATAGTCGAAACAAAGGCTCAATCGAAGAAAAATTCTACCCCGGAGATGGATATGAACACGTGTAAATGTATCGTTTAATGATAAGTCGCAATTCACGTGATTCGAGCGAGTTTTGTTGTGGGGGGGGGGGGGGTTTCAGTCCTTTGGATTAATTCTACTTAGGCTCGTTTTCAGTTGGTATACAAGCTATGCACGTACAAAGATATTACACTTCTTATAAAACAGAAATGGTTGCAAAATGCGCGAGACGATAGCTCTGTGCATGGTGCGAGATTTTCCTCATAACCACAAATAGGACTCGGAGTAGATCGTTTGATTTGAAGTGGATGCGATTTTGGTGTCTCACGTTGAAATTTATCACATTGGCGCTGGAATTATTAAGTGTATTTTTCAAATATACATGTGTAGTCCTATAACTTTCCTTGTTTTTCAATTTAGACCACGGGTGGTTGTACTCTCCTTGTGTAACTATTCAAGCAAACTTGGTCTAGTGTGTAAAACATGATACTACACGTATAATATTACAGCCATATACTTTTCTTTGTAACTGCAAAGTAAAGTGGAAGAATAGATAACAAATTTCATGTTCTGACTCTAATTTACATGAACGCTGTGATCTCTACCAATAAACGTTATATAAAAATATTTTGAAAAGCACTGTCAAGTTCTGTAAAGAGAGGGTTCTTTGAGTTGCGTGTGTGTGTATGTTTGTGTTCATCGTCGTGTGTACATGTGACTAGAAGATGGAGGCTATAATCATCTTGTATTGATATGTGTATGTGAGTCACGTAACATTTGATTTGCCCTCTACTTTCTACGTATACGAAGGGGGGGGGGATTACACTTGATTTATTTGATGTGTTGAGTAGCTGTAGATCTCGATGAGGTCCCCACTAGAGTATGGTTTCGGCTTATACCTGTTATACACGGAGATCAGAAAGCCTCAGAAAATACCTCAGGCACGTATAGGATCAATCAGTTATGCAGTTGTAGTACGAGTTGTGGTGAGACATGGCATTATACCACCCCATATATATATACTTAGCACAAAAAAAAAGGAAAAAAAAGAAAGAAAGTAAACACTTTCAAGTTCATTATTTTCATAGATTTTGATGAAAATCAATGTATTATCCACCATATTAAAGGTAATGTACTTAGCTATCAATATGGTGTATAATACATTGATTTTCATCAAAATCTATGAAAATTATAACTCGAAAAAGTTTTTACTTTCTTTTTTTTTACTAAGTGTATAAAATGACCATAGTTTTTAAGTGTGTGTGTGTGTGTGTGTGTGTGTGTGTAGGGGGGTGGGGGCACCAAAACATACTCTTAAGAAATGGTGGCCCGACATCTATTTCTGATAGCCCTGGGCCACCGGGCCACCGCAAAATTAATGTCGAGCCCTGTATGTTTAACATTTTGTATTGTATTGTATGTATTGGTTTGTATTTGTTTGTTTATAAATAATAAAATTGGTTTGTTGTTTATGAATAATCATGTACAAAGTACTTTACCTTGTATATTCATACCCTATTACACTTTTTGGTATGGACATAATTTTCTCTTGAGATGCGCATGGACGCGCCGGGCAAGATTCAAACCAAGCCGGCGTAATCTGTTTAGAGCTATATAGTCAAGGAGGCTTTTCCACCTCCCTGTACTGCACTTCCACGTATTCAGAGTTCATTGTTAACAACTATCTCATTAAATTTTTTGACAATATTTCGGATTGGTCATCACTGCGTCATGACTAGTAGCGAGGCATAACAGTCGCATTAGTATCCGTTACAATTTTATGCCGTGTTACGTAACACGTGGGTATAAAGTTCCTCGAGATATCACCACAACGCAAACATCATTACATTCTTTATCCATGCAACCAGATAATCACTAGATGCAACTACATGTATAGAGTACACCTCGGTAAAGCTACAATGCTCACCTCACTCGATCTTTACCGCAGATGTTTCTTTCTATGGAAAGCAGTTTTGTTTCTGGAACGCTTTATAAAATGCATTGTGAGAAGAAAAATTGCTGATGCTTAGAAAGCATCTGTCTGCATGAGCAGAGCATTCAGTTCTTCGGCGACATTTGGGAGAGCAAAAAACAAGATGTTTTCTTCGCGATATGTTACGAGTAGCAAACCCAAGGATATTAACATGTACCATGGATCGTTGCGCAAACAAATTTCGGAGCACTCGCAGCGAGTTATCCGAAACAATGACTGCGAAAGACGAGTGTCGGATTCAAGAATACTCCTAATGACCAAGGATCATTTAAGAAAACTGCGCAACTACGACATTGAAGTCCTGCAATTGAAACAGGACATCAAAGGTTTCAACGAGATCAAACGGGAGTTGGGCCTCGGAAAGAGCTCGAAGGGTATTCAAAATCACCATTCCCGCTCTGAGGACTCGTTTCGCCACGATTTGGGGAAATCGTCCACATGGGTGCAGTCTGGCGGAGAAGGTAACCATCCCCGGGACAACATTTCATTCCCGCAGCTACCAGTCGCAACTCGAAAAAGGTGTCAAGAAGAGCAAGCGCAAAACTCTGTGAACAATTCCGAGGGACCGAGACAGATTAAAAAGGTGGCTACGAGTGACGATCTTGCTTTGACCAAAACGCGTGATCGCAGGAATAGCACTTTTGAGCAGCGCGAACCTGGAGCAACGAGCCAACACAATTCGGACCAGTCCCTGCCCGCCTTGCCGAAACATTTGCAACGTTACGACCATCGACGGCGCCCAGACGATTTCCGCTCGAACGGGACGTTTCGAACACATGGTGCCACGGCGAACCAGCTCTCCATGGTGCACAGCATCGCGTGGTTGAGCTTCCGGGAACGACAGTCGGTCATGAACTCGGTGTATTCCCAGCAGGATGAAAAGGATGACAGTGACAACGAACAGACGCATGATGATCCAGCGGAAACCGCAGCTTCATGCAGTGATAATGTTCCCGACAGCAGAAAAAATCAAGGAGCTCAGGACGATAGCCAATCATCCAAGCTGATCACTGCGTCTGACTCGGTAGGTCGTTCTCTGTATCGGACTGCCGAAAGCGACAACGCCGACGACGACAGACCGCATGCTTTCCACAATCAGTTCTTGACGTACTACAGCATCCATCGCGCCAACGTGCCCGAGGCGAAGAAGACCGACGACGACTTGCTGGCCATGATGCAGCGTTCCTCCAGGATACGCTTCGGTCAGGGACGCCACGTAGCAGCTAGAATTGAACGCAGACGGCTGCAGCGAAACTGGGATGTGGATGCTTTCAGTGGGATTCTCAACGCTCATTCATTGTAAAATGGACTTACATGAACTCGAATTACAATGCCAGTAGCACTCTTTATATGACGATTCCATGTAACCGCTCAAGAAGTGATTCACGTCTACATCGACATCAAGAAATATTACATTATGTCATTGCAATATGATTCATAGTGTTATTCGTGTATTTCTTGTGTTTGTTTACACCGGACTGGATATGTTCCATCATGTTACTTTCTTTTTAGCTGTATAAATTTCCATGTGACATGAAATTTGACTTTTTTTCTTTTTTTTCCCCAAAGTAGGTAAACTTTGTAATGGGACTGAACGTAATTGTCACATTGTTTGATAACTTATGTAATTTAATAAACATTTTTTTAAAGACAATCATCATGAATGGTGACTAATAAATCTTCCCTGGTACAGTACACCACATATTTTTCAAATTGACTCATTTCCTCATATTCCCACAAACATACACTGGCAAAAGTATACATACACAAAGTCAATTAGCCAGTACTGTCACCACCCATGACAACAGTTATTTCTTCAACACTGAGGGAGCTGTCAACGGGAAAAGTAACAGGAAACCATGATGAATTTGAAAGACATCCAAATGTATGTACACACATCATTTTGTATAACGTTGTGGATGAATTGCCAGCTCAAATGAGTACTTCTAAAAGGCAGCATTTTCTTGTCACATTCACTCACTCCAGGAACATAGAATAAAACTTCTTAGCAAAACTTGGGCATTTTACCTTTACTAGATACAAAGATAGTCTTGATCTAAAACTTTATTGGTTTGATGCCAAGGTGAAATGTCAAATTTGTGTGAATAATAAAAAAAAAAGCATCTTTAGCTACACTCTACATTGACCTCATCAGTCGCAACAAAGTTACAGCTATCAGGTAAGAAGTAAAACAAAAAAATTATAATAATACATATGATTATGTCCATCACTGGCATGCTTAATATCATTATGATGGGGAAAATGTCCATTCCTCTACATCTGTGAAATCAGGAACAGTATTCACGCCATTTTTTAAATACATGATTGCTAGCATTTTGTACCGTCATATGATTATAGAAAAAAACATTCACGTTGTAAAGAATACTTGTAGTCTTACTGCTATGAAGAGTTGAAAAAAAACATTACTCTTGAGAAACGTTGATAATATGGCACTATAAGTCCTGACACCAGTCAATACAAAACAAAACAAAAAAGAGATTGTCAATGGCATCGACAAATCTGTGCTTCACCCTTCTGTCATCTCATCTAAAAAGATTCATAATACATTGTATGAGTGTACTGTACTTCTGCAACACTTCTCTCCTGTTTTTAAACATCCTCACTCATCCTCTATCATCATATACTGTATAATTTCATTCATTCTTCTTGCAATGAATATTGGGGTTTGGCTTCTAATAAACTTGGCTAAGGCACAGTCAGCAGACACTATGACCAAGTGAGTGGCTCCCAGCAAAGATGACATGTTGATGCCGATTCCTACTGAACAAAATATTTGACTGACTGGCTGGGGTTACGTGCCATTTCTGTCAGCCACAAAGCCAGCTGTACAGTACTCAAATGCAACACACCATCAAAATAGAAAAACCCTTAAAGAGTGAATATCAAAAATCTACTCTGTACAGGATATACATTTGTAGAACTTTGAAGAGAAAGGATTAATTGAGCACTTGCGGCATGCTCAATATGTTCATTTGAGGGCGTAGTGAGGTGGTGCAAACACATTCAACACACATCGGGTTGAGAAGTACATTTTTGGTGTTGTGATTGCTCCCAAAGTTGACGGTCTTGTAGTGATCAAGCTCTATACGCCACTCCCCTTTATAGACCTTAGTAGTCTTTAAATGCGAATAAGTGATAACTGTCATCTATGATTTCAAGATCAACAACATACGTAAAGGACAAGTCCACTTTCATAGATATGTGGAATGAGTGAATGCAACAAAATTAGTAGAACACATCAGTGAGAGTTTGAGGAATATCGGATAATCCGTTCAAAAGTTATACATTTTTAAGGTTTCTGCTCAGTCACTGCTGGATGAAAAGACTACTACAGCTTGTGATGTCACATGCGTAGAGCGATAAAAAGAAAATATAAATAAAAATCAACATACTTTCAAATGTCTTGCATAATGAAATATCGCTTGACTTGCCTCTTTCTGAAGGCAGGAGGAATAAAATCACCCTTAACATACAACAGTGACAAGTTGAAGAAATGTACACTTTTTTCAAAAAATAAAATTTTGTGAAATTCTCTTTATATTTTCCTTATATCATTCTATGTAACATACACAGTAGCAGTCTTCTCATCCAGCAGTGACTGTGCAGAAACTTCAAAAATTCATTACTTTTGAACAGGTTGTCCGATTTTCCCCAAACTTTCATTGATGTGATCTACTAACATTGCTGCATTTACTCAATCCATATGTTTATGAAGGTGGATTTGTCCTTTAAGTTTCATATTGGTTACTTTTGAGGCACAACTCTTTAGCATAAAGAGATCATAGGAGGTGATAATTAAATCTTTGTCCGCATGGGCCAAGAATTGAAAACCGACATGAATCACCTGGTGATCGCACAATGAAAATAATTTTTAAAAAGTTGCATGTATTCCATTACGCTATGCTATCTGGTCAGCTCCACATTTTTGCTCTTTTCCATGTTCTGCCTCTGCATCGTTTGGAATTCCTTGGAATCCTCCCAAGGGCGGGGCCCACGGATGTTGTGCCATGTGTCAAGATCCTGCTGTTGTAATCTCTAAAGACAAGTAAATAGGATATAATATATGAGACTTGTTTTACATCCTTCATCTCACTTATGGTACATATAGGAACAGAAATGTGAATTCTTGCATTTTTTCAATGAATGAATGATTGGTGTGGTCGACCATGAAAGATTAATCCACAATGAAACTTGTGATACTCAGCATGACTGGTTTGCTCAGTGGCAATAAGAATGTTTCACAAACATTTGATACATTCTGAAACATGCAGAAAAGTAACATGAAAGATTGAACTGTGTGGGAGTAAATTTGCTATAAAAAGCAATGAACCAAAATTTCAGTGCAGAAAGGAACTCCCTTCAGGGTATGAAGCGTGATATGCAAGTCATTACGGATTCCCTGGTGCCACTATGTGCATCTACTTGGTCCCAAAGCACTCGTTGACACTAGAATGTGTCATCTACTGTAAAGTAAGCATTACATGAAGGACGCTAGTATGCTAAATGACATTTCATCTCTTATAAGATGACATATAATGATATGTTTCAATATATGTCATGGTAGTTTGTCATTAGACTGGACTTCAGCAAAACAGCTGAGTGGAGTGAACTACAAGCATTTCAAAGTGAGAAATCAAAAAGGAGGTGTAACACTTGAAAACTTGAAATCCTGTTTGAATAATTAATAAAAATTAAGATTGCGATTTACTGATTCCCCGGTAAGTACAATGCTATGTACTTTTATATTAAAGTACATTTAACTTCTCACACAATACTTCTTTCATGTGGCTGTTCAGGCTGACTTAACAATTTGCTGGAATTAATGACTTGTGCTGTCAACTGGATAATGTTAAATATCCTGAACAGAATATTTTTGTGAAAAGGATAACAGTACGCATATTGCACACATATTAGAATGTTAACTGATCCTTGGCTAAAAAAAAGATATATCAATACAAACACACAAACTGAAAAAAACAACTATGCATTAGACACATTTTTCCTAAATGAGATTCATACCTCAAATTCCTCAGCCAATGATGCTTTTTTTGCTTTCTGTCTCTGCTTCATCCTTTCTTCAGTTTCAGGATCAACCTTGCATAAAAAAAATAAAAAAAATAAAGAATACAGAGGTCTGTAGAAGCTGGGTACTTTCTAAAAATACTGGTGAAATGGAAACCATAAATATAACATTCTCATCTGCATTCTAAGTTGGAAAGTGAATGGTCTTATCACAATAATCATATAAAAATTCTGCCACATGGCTAACTCACCTTCTGATTATTGACCTCTAATGAAAAATTGCATGTGCACTGAATTGAAAGTAAATGATAAATGAAAAAAAAGGGAAACTGACCAGAAATGTATATAATTTGTAAGTTTCACCTACAAATTTGTCACTTATGAGGTAAATACTGAGCACAATAGGAATTTCCAGCTGTATATACCATGATACTTCATCAAACAGTCTCCAAAGTCCACAAAAATTGACATTTTAAAACTCATGATTATTTCTGTCTATCTAGCTTTTAACCACATACTGCTTCATGAGTATAACTTTAGTCTCACTTCCTCTATTTATGTTCCAGAAACACTCTGTGCCAGATTTTCACACTCAAGAGAGGAACTAATGCACCATGATCAAATATGAAAATGAAATAAACACATCGCTAAGGTATACACATGAAATAAATTGTTCATTAACTTACTGTCTTTCTCTTGTCAATAATTTCATATCTCAGAGTCCTAAATTCCTTCAGTCCATATGCTCCTCCAACAATCAAAACCTGAGAAGAAAGATGAAACATGATATCCAAAAATGACTTACGTATCAGGAATACATGGTACACTGTGAAAGTGTATTACTGTAAAAGTGGTTTCTTTCGTGGTGGTTTTATTTTCGCGCTTTTTGCGCGTTGAGGTCGAACAGCGAATTTAACATCACGCGAAAATGTTTTGAACTCGTCGCTTGATACAACGCTATCATTACCGACCGCGAATTTAAACACACGCTAAAAAGTCGGCACCGATGGAAACCGTGAAAGTTTCTGTAGCGAAAGAAACCACTTTTACAGTAAGATTCAACCATATATTCTACAGTAACAAAGCATGTAGTGCAATATTCTTTTTTTTTAATAATAAGTATGACATATTCCGACTACTGATCAACAAATCATGATAAACACACAGGGGCTACCTGGCATGAGCGGGTAGTCAGAAAACTTCTGGCCTGAGTTTTCAAGGGGGTTCCACCAACAAGTTCTGTTGAGCTTCACTATACAATGTATACATACAAATAATGTCCATTATGTACGATGTATGGAGCCAGTCTAGCCAGTGGAACATTCTGTAAAAACACAGGTGGCACTTTCCGGCCAGAAATCACGAGAGGGAGTTTACAACTTGTTCATAGGATGTAAAGTTTGATCGCATACTAGGAATGTGCATAATATATCCCACACACCAATAAACATCCATTTAGTGCCAACACATAGTGTGCTCACATTACAATACATCTGCACTAATACAAACTCTGAGTTGCTATCCCTCCCTCCCCCATTAGGCCCAGCCAATATAACAATGCTATTAGAAAAGCACTCTGAGAGTGCAGACCTCCATCCACACATGGTGAAAACCGTCCAATTTTCTAATATAGAATCCTTTTGTTTACATCATCAGCTTCCAGCTGCGCGGCGCCTTGCCCAAGCAGAACATACACTTTAGAGCGCATATATGCAAACCTCATATACGCTCAGCTTGAACTCCTAATTTCATTGACCCTATCTGCATGGGCATTAAAAAAAAAATGAAAAATTCCTTCAAAAATCCATCACATTTATGGATCACTACCAAAAAAAAGTAATCACCTGTTCCTTGTGTCATTATATCAGCTTTTCCTGCAAGTTTCATCCAAATCCATCCCCAACTTTTTGAGTTTTTGCACACAGACAGACAAACAAACAAACCAATGTCAATGAAAACAGATCCTCCTTCCTTGGCAGAGGTAATAATCAGTTGGGGATCCAGAGGCGGGCACACCAGGCACATGCCCCCTCTTTATGATTTTGTTAAAACAAAAGAAATAAAAAAAAAAAATGGGGAGGGGGAACCTGCGCCCCCTTTAATTTTGTAAAGACACCTCCCCTTTACAGAATTCCTGGATCCGCCCCTGATAATTGCTTACGGTTACCTAGATGATTCATAACATGATCTGTTAATCATCAGTGGTACATACATTATATCATCAATCAAAATGGATTTGGAAGTGACGCTGTGCCTGTGGCTGTGGATGTGCTGGATGGAGCGCATCTTTTGTTGAGTTTGATTGAATGTATCAGAATTTTGGAAATGTTTTACACGTAGATTACTTGACTGTGCATTCCAAAATCCAATCTTGCCGTTCTATCTAGAATTTGTTCTGTAAAGAAAGAGTTGGCGAGTGCAGCTGAAGAAGTGAATTGCCGTGTTAGTGACACTAACCATTTACTTGTTTACTGACATCAAAATGGATCAATGAATAGCTCACTGAAATGAATCTCTTACATGAAGGCTAGTTGTACATGTCGAATTAAATGATTACTTGGAATACTAGGAATACCTAGTAGTAGGGTTTAACGTTAGTGTTAGTAGGCGAAGTCCTAGACGAGGAGGTGCGAAAGTACCAGGTAAATTACACTCACTAGATCTAGATTAGTTTGCGCCGTATAAAGATCTAGGGCATACATCATCATAGACAACGCCGAATAACACGTATCGGACTATGTACGAATTGACTCTCGATAAGTAGCTCTGAGCTACTCAAAATGACTGGTTTGTTTACATTACAACAGAGCAACATGACGTGAGAATGATGTGTATTCTTACATATCATGGGAACAAACACTCACCAACATTGGTAAACCGTATTTAAAGAACGTATTCCGCCGCAGTCTCTGCAGGAAGCCTCCTCCTTTCGTGCCCATGGGCGCTGCCATTTTTGATGCACGATCACTCGATCGACAACGCAGTAGTAACTATGCGCATGCCCCCCCCCCCCCCAAAAAAAAAAAGAAGTGATGATGAAAGGACCCATACCACGTACCATGTACCGCGTACCTACTCAGTGGTAGGCCTAGGCCTACTTGTTGACTTTCATCATCTGGAATATTAGTGGCATGATAGCAAAAATATAAACTTCAAGGTCAAAGTCAAAGAATGATTTCCTGGTATGGCATTGCGATACGCAAATTATGAGCTAGAATAGATAATGCGAAAACATAGAGAACATTTATATCTACAATGATTTTGTATCGTCAGGATGGCCAGATTGTGAGAATTAGAAATTCATTTCTGTGTTCAATAGGTCAATGCGTATATATTTCTGTGTACCAGTACAGAACAATTACAAAACAAAACACAGACAACACAAAACAAAAGCAAAATAAATACTGTACTACACAAAATAAAGATATTGGTTGTAAACATGACAAAATGGTGATTAGTTTTGCAAGTGATGAGAAATATACAACATTTGGCTTTTTTGATAAACTTATGAAATATTAGTCAAGTTAGAGCATAAAAAAAGTTACACACAAAAGAATGAAAAATGGAAGGAAGCACAGTACCTCCCCCCCCCCCCCCAAAAAAAAGATGAATATATTTTTGCGATACATATTGATGTCAGACACATGAAAACAATTATCTGTACTGTATTATCATGGAGGAAGGGCATGCACAAGCAAATCATGAAAGATTGTGATTGTGAGAAAATGACAAAGATACAGTTGAGTTATTATGTTCCTTATATAGTGATGACCACTGTAAATGTAACACATTTTATGTCACAAGTTCTGTCCAGTATGGAAAATTGTGTTGACATAATGTGTTGATATTGAAAAATAAACAATGTCACAATGTGTATCTCACTTTTATACTTTTTTTCTCTCTCTTTCTCTCTTTCACCACCTTTTTTCCTCATGATCTTTCAGTAGTTTCACCTAAACAGCAACTCTTATGGGTGTTAATCTGTAGTATGTAACTGTAGGCCCTATATATGTGCCATAAAGTTTCGAATATAATATTTTGTAATTAATCAAGACTTGTACATGTAATATAATTCTGTGAGTGATTGAATTCACAGCTGGTAATTAACCACATTTACAGAAAAAGAAATTACGTAGTATCCTTTTCAGGAGAATGATTTTCCACTGATTTTCCCACTCTGGATTATGTATATGAACAACATAGAGTGCATTTGTGCTATGTGAGACAATATATGTACATATCAGTTGACTTGCAAAATGCATGAAAAATAGAAACACACCAGATACAGTACTGTAAAAGTGGATATTTTCGCGCGACTAATTTTTCGAGTTTGGCCGGGTAAGAAGAGATTCACATGTTTTTAATTCCGCGGAATAAAGACATCACGCACAGGAACATACAGCAAGCAAAAATATTAACGTGCTTTTATTTTCACGCTAGTTTCTGGTTGCGTAGAATTCGCGAAAATTTCAACACCGCGAAAATTTCAACATTTACAGTACGTGTATGTGTAATGCGGTGCTGGGGGTATATCATTCCTGCAGGTGGTCATATTACTGGTAGTACATGAAACATAAATAAAAAGGAACACACACAGAAAACATGGCAGGTAGCATCAGCAGACAAAGACACACACTACACACATTCAGCAAAGACTCTGACCTGTCGAAGACTGAAACACAAATCTCTTCTTTCACAAATAAGCACAAACATATGACATGCAGACTGAGGAAGTCCATTCCAAGGGCAGGTTCACCACCAACTTAATTTTTTTTTAAAATTTCTGTGTCTGATTTGGTATCTCATATTGTATCAACCTCTAACTCTGCTTATTCTTATAATTACAATAAAGTCAAGTAATTATGTCCTTTGTGATCAATAAGATATCCTGTCTGAAATTGTCGTCACACTATATCACATGCATAACACCAATTATAAAGATTATTCTTAATGTGAAACATTCATCACAATTCTTTCACAATGTCCTTCGGTCAAAAAGGTGTCCATGCAATCTACATACAGGAAACAATATTTTTTATCATTACAAGAAACAACACTCCACAATACTGAGAATTGATGTTGATTTGACTGAGATGGGCCTTTTCATGTTATTGCACAGGTAATCTTTTTCTTGCAAGACCTAGATAAGCAACTAAAGCTAACTTTTATCATCCATGATTCATGCAGACTTGAAATGGCTCATTTTGAGTCTTACCAATACTCAGCGATAAGGCACTTTTTCATAATTGGCTTGATTCTGTGTGGAAATAATCCTACCCTTTTTGAGAGTGGGGAAATTGTGCATGATCATGATACATGAACTATAAAATAACTATTCTCATAAAACGCGTCCAGATGAACAAAGATTGGTGTAACTAGAAACTTTTTAAAATCCTCGTTTAAGCAGACACTAGGCAATACAAGGGGGAAAAGAAATCTAGGATATACTGAGGCAAGTTGAGGCAAATGTAGCCAGATGTATCTCTTTTCTTAACATTTGGAACTAATCTTTCCAATCTAGCTTGCCAGACCAATAGATACTTACATTTTATGTGTATATGAAAATCATCAGCGTGGGGAAACAAGACATTTTGGTGCCGATTTCAAAAGCATGCTTGCTTTTCTCATGTTGCTATACATGTATCTGCATTCACAATGGTAACAGCTGAAATGCTTACAGCTTCTAGGTTGCTGCCTGGCCTATGAAATAAAAAACTGTGATTGCATGCATTACAATTTACAACTATTGCAAACTGCTACATCATGGGGCCCGCCGTACAAATTGTACATGGTCAAGATTATTGTCCAAAGTTGACACCAAATGTTGCATACATACATTGCAATGTTGTGTACATACATTGCAGTATGACAACTAAACAGAACATGAAGGCTATACAGTAGAATAACCAGCATTGTTACAAGAAAGAAAGAACAAAAAGCAAACAAACAAAAACTTTGACAGGAAATAGCAATGATAACATAATAAATATATGCTATAAAGTATGGCAATTTGCTTCCTGCATGGAGAATATAGATGAAGAAGAAAAAAATTACCTCGATTGGATTGTATCATTGAGACTCTAGAAGGATTTAAATGTTTAGTACAATACTCATCAGAGATTACATGAGTGAAATCAGAGTTAATCACTGACAGGGTATAAAGACATTGAGAAACTATTAATTTGCACTCGTTCTGCATTTTGAAAGCTTTTTTTTTTTCTAATTAGAAACATTTTCATGCATTTTCTTTATGAGTCTGCTCAAGATGACTGAATGACTTTTCCTCGCACACATCGTGACTTAGGAGTCGAATCTTTCAAAAAAGTCTACAGAAACTAGACTTGCCTACTCAGAGTGCCCCATAGAGGTCATACATTGGCACCACACTCTTATGTCCTGAATTGATGGTCCTGGCTACGTGGCTTGCATACATCTTAATATGGAATGTTGAAACAAAAACATACCTGGGGCTACCAAACTCCTTAAATGCATACACTTGTCAAGCCACAAGGTATAATTTGTCCAATAACACATTGCATTCACCTAGAAAACACAATGCACGGTGAATATTGTTTATACTTCAAGGCAAAATGAATGTTACCTGAAGTTAGCCATACCATAAGTAGCAAGAGCCCCTGATTACAGATCTTCTAAAACAGAATAAACTTTGTGATGACATAATACTGTATATTCTTTGATGGTTTTCTATAAATCAATCTTAGAAATGAGACTTTGAATACTAGCAACATTCCCCTGTACTTGCCAACAAAAGTATTCAGCAAGTTGTAAAACAAATAGTTTTGTACCTTGCTAAGTAACCTACTATCCTTCATGAGGAATATCATGCTGAGCTATGCAAGAGTATTTCATTTGGGGAAAAAGAATACATATGAAAGGAGGAAAATATCTATCAACACTTTTCTAATTTCAAGTTTCAAAATTGGATCTCTATTGCATAATATTTCACTGATATCCTAAGTTCATGCACACATAGGATTAAACTGAACAAGCTATTTGATATGATTTTAGCCTCCTTTTCTTTGTTTTAAAATTAGGCCTGTTTGGTCATTTGCTTGCTAATTTGTCATTGCTCCTGTATCTGCTTAAATATGTTCTCCTGTCGAAGTCTAGTGCACACACTATGGTCTCAACTATTGCTATAACATCATTTGAAGCAATTTGGGAATATGAATTTGGCAAATGAGCATCAGTATAATAGAGGAAAAGCATAATGAAAGCTTAAACAGAACAAACCAATGCCAATGAATATGACCACGTGTTTCTGCCCCCCCCCCAAAAAAAAAAAAAAAAAAAAAAAATATATATATATATATATATATATATATATGACTCACTGGCAACTTTTTGTTCTGTCAAATTTCTTCACTAATTTCTTTACTGTTTCACTGATCTTTGATTTTGTTTGTAATTCTTTATATTACTTTCATTCAACAGAATACTCTGTAAGAGAGCCATTTTTCTTTTTACAGTCACACTTAAAATTAAAGCTGTCAATATCAGAATAAGTTTGCACAAATAATGTGAATATCCACATTTTTTAAAACAATGTAAATGTGGAAGTGTAATTGTGCTGTAATTTACACCTTATAACAAAAACTACAGGTACAAGTGAAAATCATGAGGACAATAGCACCATACTTGCATCTTAAAGCACAAGACAAAAAATTAGACACCTTGCATTTGGATTGAGATCAAGACAAACAAAACAAAAAACCTCTGAACACCAGGTACGGTGACACACATCTTGGAAACATGGACAACAATAAATATGACCATGCAACTTCCTCGAATAAATATTTTTTGGACATAGTGGTCCTCATTGGGTTAACTAGAATGTCCAAGAGTCTAGGAGCAATAAAAAAAAGTCCTGGGGGCATTTCATGAAGCCTTTTTTCAGCTGTTTTTTTTAAATCTGACAAGCTGTTATAAGCTCATGAAATCCTTTCATCTGATTGGGTGAAAGTAAATTCGTCCTAAAAATTTGTCGGACTGGACAAAATACTTTATAGAATGCCCCCAGAACATACAACGTACATGGTATTCCTGGAAAACAGAACTTATCGTGATCAGGATCATCTCAAGATACATTTACTACACTGTTGTGGTTGAAAACGGCAAAGTAAAACGGGTTTCTCTTTTTGTTTTGTACATTTACTAAAAGTTCATCACTTCCTACCATAGCTGTGAGGATTTCCAAAGAATTAATCAAATACCACTTGCAAAGGGAGTCCGAATTCAGTAGTATCAAGATGTGCCAATTTATTGTTGTTGTTTTTTCCACATGTTCTGAAATTTATCAGTTACAACTAATGATGGAGTGCATCAAAAGTGAAAACTAATAATTTTCTGACATATAACGGCAAAAAATATGATCCACACCTATATCCATCAAAATTCACATTCCTCATTTCTTCCATTGGAAGCATTGTCCCATATATTAAAGATACAGTTTACCTTTTGGAGCAGTGATCTTAAAAATGTTGAGTTATCACATTTAATGCATGTGGAGGTCAGTTGTATCACAAAACATCCTATCATATGAAAATTTTCCAATAAAACCTAAAATATAGGTAGATATCACTGTTTTTCTCATTAAATCATAACTGTATACACAATTTAGACTGGAAACAATTTTATTATATATATTGTTCACGTTTTTCACATTTTGTATATTTAACAATACTTTTTAAACAATAATTTTTAATACTATTTTTAAAATAATAATAATCGATTATAAGGATTCAAGTTTTTTCTATCCCTATCTCACATTTCAGAGCTATTTCAAAGCACTAATGTTGGGATTTTGTTTCATCTGCAAATGGTAAATTATGTCTTTAAAACAATGGATGATTTAATCACCACAAATGACTAAAGCACTGGTTCAGATACAAGTTAGCTGCTTTGTTCTTGTTCCACTAGAGACTCGCATTTATCATCAATATGTGTCACAAATGAATATGATTCTAAAAGTATGATACTAATATGACAGCAATGTTGATTTGCCAACAGCATCTCAAAGTACTGTAAAACCAGAAACATTTGTGAATAGGAGCAAACGGCCTTGTTTGAGGCATGAAACTTTCGCGAATTGTCAACGGCATTCAATGCACTGTGTAGACAAAACCTTTTGTGTGCATTTTACCTTCATAAATTTTGGCTCCTTGGGAAATTTGGGAAAGTTTAATACATGTGAAAATTTCTGGTATTACAGTATTCTCCTGACAAAAGGACATGTCCACACTGCAAAGTGCACACAAATGAAAAATTCTGTAAATATGCATCACCTCTTTTGGTGCAAGCCCCTAGTGATATGGGACATGAACTCATACCTATCTGCACACTGAAAGGCGCAAATGTTACAACGGAATGGCTCTTGCCAGTCGTGGCATCCCATGTGGATGGCGTACATGATGCTGTCGGCGAAGATGATGCGGCAGTGTTCGCATCGCATGACCTCGTCTTGTGTCGCCGTGTCCGCCACTCTCGTGGAGGAGGATCTGCTCATTGCGCTGTTGGATGAGAGCTGTGGTGACTGCCCATCAAGACTTTCATGTGAGTCCCGGCTAATTGTTGGCGAGACCACGTTGGAGGGCATGCGTGAGGAAGACGAATTCGAGATGGGGCTGTGGTTTCTCATGGGGTACTGAGGACATCTGAGGACGTCTCTACCGTCTTGCAGTGACACTGCTTTCACAATATATGGACCATTACTACTACTGATCCCTGCACTGCTAGAATGTGCATTATTGCCATGGAGCAATGAGGAGAGCACAGAAGAATGATGGGATTGGGTGGGTAACTTTGGAGTAGATGGGCCTGGGTGATAGCCAGATGAAGGACTTTGAACTGACACCATTGTTGCAGGTCTCCTCTGGCCTGCTCTGTGGTGCGACTGAGAGCTACTGCTACTCCCACTGGGATATCGGCTCCTGGACTGTGCCATCTTTCCCTTGGAGAGCTCCTGCTCTAGGATGCTCACTTTGACGGATCGCGATGAACTGGTGGCAGCAGCTGTTACCATGGAGTGATCAAAAGCGTCAAGGCCATCGCCATGCACAGAGCCTGGTGACTGTCCCGCATCACTAGGTCGGGGTGGGTGGGTCTCGATATGATCCACATACTCATATATAGTTTGACACCAATGGTTGCACACGCTACAGACATAAGGGTTACCGGCTGGATTTGGATGCCTGCGCTTCAAGTGGAGCACCAACTCATTGGCAGACTTGAACTTAATGTGGCACTGGTCACAAGTAAAGTTGTCCCACTGGTGTGACCGCATATGAAGGGTCATACGCTTCTGACTTTGGAACACGTTGCTGCAGAGAGGACACTTGAAGGTGTAGTGCTTTGAGCTGTCTTTTGTGTGGCGTGTCTTGATGTGCGTCTTGAGCTGGTCTCTGCGAGTCGCGTTGTATTCGCAGAAAGGACACTTGAAGGGGCGGCTGCCGCTGTGAAGGTTCATGTGTCGCCGGAGGCTGGTCTTCTTGGTGAACGACGCCCTGCACCACCTGCAGTCAAATCTCTTCTTCAGGCCTCCGGCGTCCATCTGTGCTCTCGTCGGGGAGGCACCCTGAGAGAGCACACTGAAGAGGACAGACGAACTGGTCACAGAATCTCCGTCGGTGGCCTCCTCCATCGTCGGGCTGAAATTCGACATATCCTGTGGCTCACCGTCTAAAGCTGCCTGGATATCTGCTGCATCACTGGGCAGTATTTGGTTGTCATCTTCTTCTATTGTATGAATTTCACCTATGAAGAACAAAATATGAGGGGGCCCCTGAATTTTCTCAAATATTTCTAAAATATGCAGGCACAGTGCAAGTTGGTAGAATAGGAAGTTTCAGTCTGTTTGCAAAATTTTGAAAATCATCTTGGAAAGAATAACTCAAAAACAGAGAGAATGAACACATGTTGACAGTAATTATTATAAAACAAAAACTAAACTACAAATGTCACTATGGCGACTGATATGCCTCCGCCATAATGCATGATTCTCCTAATAGGTCTAGATAGTACATGCAGACAATGTGTGATTACCAGTACATTTTCACAAAATTGGCAAAATATTAGAAATGACAAGTTTGTCACATATGTGTAGAATGTTCACCTTCCCTGACCTAGGTTTAATTGGATGAATAGGAGAGCATGTATTTGGGGATTGAAGGACTTTAACTTGACTTTGACCCTTTCATACGTTTATGCATTGAGTTATTTTCAAGGTATGGAGAAAAAGTGTGATTTCTGTATTGAAGTAAATTGTTACCATTTTCATCTGGCCTTTGACCCTAAAATTCATAAGATAATCACTGTCAGGCAGAACATGCATAAATATGTAGTAAGTTTCAAGATAACTTGAGCCATTCTGAGATATGGAGGAAAAAGTTAGTTCAGCACTTTCATTTGATCTTTGACCTTTTGACCTTTGAGGCAGAAAAAAAAAGAAACAAAAATTCTAGAGAATCTCTATTAGGTTATACATGCATACACCAAGTGTAAAAAAAAATAATCCTGCTGGCATTGCATAAACATGTGGGAAATAGTACAATTTTGAAGTGTTGCCCTTGACCTTTGACCCCTGACCTTTGACCCCATGAACCCTAAAATTCTCTAGATAATCACTGCCAGTCAGTACATGTACTATGTTCCATGAAGATACCTTGAACAATTTCCAAGGTACAGAGAAAAAAGTAAAGTTTCAACATTTTTACTTGACCTTTTGACCTTTGACCTCATGAACCCAAACTTTCACCAGAGAATCTTAATTGGGTAATACATGTATACACTAAGTTTCAAGAAAATATCTTCAGGCATTGCATAGATACGGTGGAAATAGTGAAATTTTATGTATTTGACCTTGACTTTTTGACCTTTGACCTTGAGCATGTGCATCCAAAAGTTGATAGGCACAACTTCATCCCCTAATACATATACATGCCAAGTTTCATTAGGATACCTCAAAAGGTTTTTTAGTTACGCTGTCCACAAAATTCATTACAGACGGACAGAAGGACGGATGGAAGGACGGACGGATGGAAGAAGGGATGGACGGACGGAAGGACAGACGGACGGACAACCCGAACACATAATGCCTCCAGCACCACTTCGTGGCGGAGGCATAACAAAACCACACGCAATGCCAACTTTCCCTTTCCAGCTGTGGGAAAAACTTCTGATGTTTGAACAAGTAAAAGTTTTTGAGTAATCAGAACAGTGTGGCCTTCAAATAATCATCAACCTATGCAAAACAATGCAAAGCAACAATAAAATTTTCCACTTCACAATATGAAATCTGGTTACTCCATAGAGTAGCATTCTCGAGGGTGCGGCACAGAATTTTCTTAAAACATCTCCAAAGGATCAGGCATGCAATTTCTTTTACATTTCTAAATGTCAGTCAATGTCATCAAATCATAGCTAGTTAAAGTATAGACCAGCCACACTACAGTGGCTGTTACACCAGCCAAGGCTTGATTTTCACAAAGTTATCATTTACATCTATATGGTTCTTTGAAACCTACTTCCGTCTCCACTTTCATCCTCAGCGACCATAATGAAGCCAGTTTCATCTACTGGAATCAATGAATCATCCTTGTAATCATCGTCATCGTTGACTTGATGCGCAACCGTGTCGGCTTCCTGGGATGGCTCGGCTCTTCTCTCCTCCCCATTGTCCTCATCAGGAATCTCTGCCTTCACTTGAAAAACGTCCATCATGTCTTGCAGTTCAGAGACCTGATATTCAGACATCACTCACCAAAAGGTTCTCTGGCCTGCTGACACTGGGGAACAAGGAAAAAAAAATTCAATATGATCTATTTCTTCACAATTATTGCTTGCACATATCTGTATCCTTCTTACAGTAATCTTCATATCTC
Organism: Diadema antillarum; assembly: GCF_040938485.1. Classification (NCBI taxonomy): domain Eukaryota; kingdom Metazoa; phylum Echinodermata; class Echinoidea; order Diadematoida; family Diadematidae; genus Diadema; species Diadema antillarum. Next base: position 351,069 of record NW_027270912.1, read on the forward strand.
TCCATAGCCCAGCTTTAAGAATCACACCATAAAACAGACACACACACACTCATGCACATGCATACAAGATGCAAATTTAATCATTGTCTACATCATTAAATCACATGCAAAATTTACATTATTACTTGACATTCTACAGTACATCCTCTGATAACAACAAAAAGTTATGTTCCATAGTGTCCTGCTATCCTGCAATGTCTACCTTTATTTTACAATTCTGCTGGTGATGCATCTCACAGTGACATCTGTATGTAGTGACTTCTTAACAAAACTGAGACCATTTACTACATGTAGGGTTAAATTATTCTCTTTTACAATGGTCTGCACAGTGTGGGGCACACAATTCATCTGCATGCTGCTGAGATGCATGCTACCTATCATGTCTGCATGTATCATCAACAGCATTCTTTAATCATAACATTAGTACAGAAATTGTGACAAAATATACATCGCTCATATATTGGAATTCTTGAATTAGGCAACATAGATGATCGAGGCTCAGGATATTTTTATAAGCAGCATGAATGGGATTGTTCCCCATACATATTTCTACACTTCCTACAAAACTGCACACTAGAAATTAGAAAACATCACCATGCTGATACAAAACAAAAGAGTGATACATTGTGCAAGAATTCATTAGTCAAATTCACAAAAGAATACATTCTCTTCATTCTCAGCTGAATGTAACTTCAAAAAGTCCTTTTCTGATACAGATCAAAGAATTTCTTTTGACAAAAAAAAAACCTCCATTTGTTTTTATTTCATCCCTTCTGAATACTAGTACATAAGTAGATACATATGTACATACATAGCATAATCACACACTCATGTATATAGTAGTACCACCAATCAGAGCCAATGGATTCACAAATCACATGTATGCAATTGAGGTAGATGCATACCTGTACTTATAAAGCATGGTGAACACTTACCAAGCCTTGGTTAACAGCTACATGTATTTACATACATTTCCACAACTTCCAATGCATAAGAAATTATGGGCAATTCTTTACAATTTATTCAGCACTGTATGCATTATCTAGACTAAACACACAGCTCAGATCTTTCCTGCTTGAAGTCGATTCAGCTAGTACTGTAGTGTACTGCTTCTTCTTCTTCTATTGATCAAGTCTGCCTCCTTCAATAGACTGAAGATTTTTGCAGACTGGTGCTATTTACATTATAATACAATTTATTTACAGATACATTGTATTTACAAGCACATGTGACATAGAAAATTTGACGAAAATAACTAGCCACTGTGATCAACCGTTAGACGGTTTCGAAATGATCCCACAAATGGCGCTGAAACAATTTCTGATGACAGGGAATTCTAGTTCCTTACAGTTCTTGGGAAGAACGAATGGTGATGCAATTCAGTTCTCGAATATGGTACCTAATAGGAGTGTGGAGGCTCTTGCGAGGCTCTCGTCAACTGCTACTGTTTAACTTCTACGATTTCAACTAGCAGACTTCTATTAGAACCTAGTAATAGTAAAAACACTCTAGACTACCTAGTTACTTGTAAATTTATTAACAGGTGAGTTAGCACCATTGGAGCATGATCTATCTGGACTTGGGACTAGGGTCTAGTCTAATTCTAGGGTTCAACCAAGGGTGTCTCTGTCTGATTTCTAAAATGTCAAGTGTTATTTAAATCTACATGCAGTAGTAGTGTCAGAATACCACTGAAAACAAGTGATTACAAGCGTTACAATCATAACTTCCGACGTAAATAATTTCACAATGGAACATAGTAAACTAAATTTACTAAAAATCTATTGTCTGTGCCAGGCGCGATTCATTATTCATACTGTTGCTGCAAGATAGATGTGTGATATCTGCAAACAATTATTATAACGTGTGGGACTGTGATGTACACATTAACTTCGATAGCTATAATATATTTATGCTTTTCTGCGAAAACTGTATGGTAAATTTGATAATTGGATTGCACCATGTTTTTCATTCTAAATGATGTAAAAAATCACAGAAATATTGAAAGTAACTCAAGGTAACTTACAAAACATGCAGGACATCCGCATCCTTCCCTGCTGAGTGCTGTTCTCTTCAGAACTTCATTCAACGACAAGCAATCTGTGTGTTTTTGTGGTTTTGTGATACTACTAGTAGGTGTTTGCGTGCGCTCGTGCGCGCACACACAGTGAGACTCTTCTAGAGATGAGTGTTCAGAGCAAAGAAAATCTCTTTGGTTCAGAGGCACCACACGGAACATACGGAGACACATGTTTCAATGAATTGTGGAGTTGATTTCAAGCGATCTGTATAATTATGCAATTATGCAAATGACAACCTAGTTTGAAAACATCGTAGGTCTATAATGTGAGCATGGTTCACCCCAAGGTGCTCTGATTGCCAAGATATTGAGGCCACATCATTAAAGTTAGAAAACCAAGATCCAGATATGGGCAATTCCACGAAAAATGAAACTTTTCCTACAAATCATAAATCTGCAATAGTTTGAAAAAAAAAAAAAACATTTTGGGGCGATAGGCCTTTTTTTTTTCTTTTTCTTTTTTTTTTTTTTGGGGGGGGGGGGGTAAAAACACATAATATCATCTCTCATTATTCCATATTCTTCAACACTTCAGAATTCATTCCAAAGTATTTTATGGTTAAGAATAAACAATCAAACAAAAACCCCACTAATATTAGCCTTATCTCATATAGGAACTGTGCTGAAATATGAATACAAGTGTATCGGGACTTTAAAAGTGGACAAATTTGCAAGATGTGTCCGTAACGCTAAAAAGAAAAAAAAAAGAATAAATGAAAAATATATACAAAAATATTTAGGTCTATAGTAACTGATCCGAACTTGGACTGCTAACACTTCAGGGTGACCTCTTTATAAATGGGTTCAAAATAATCATGCTGAGTTGTTGAAATAAGCCAATGCACAAGGTCATTAACAAAAATTCTCTGAATGTAATGTCCGTAAAGCTGGAATTGCCCATGTTACGTCACAAGTCCTTCTCTATTTTGCAGTTGTCACAACTGGACCTGTTATAGCATCAGTGTATAAACCAGTTTAAAACTATCCTCGAGAAACACTGGTACAGCCATCGATCCCTAAAGTAGTGCCCGCATCGGAGGGATAGTATATAGAGCATGGAGGGGCAAATTAAGTAACCCTTTACGTCTACATCCATCTACTGTGAACTCTAGATACTGTAATTGAAAAGATATGATACAGACACGATGTCTGACTTCAAACTTACTTGTGAGTCGAAGAAAAAATATTATAGTTTCTGATGATAACAGTGCTGGATGTCATCTTCTCATAACCACATAACCTTCAATAAGTTATTTGTCACGTTCTTCTTTCAGCCCGTTATTATATAAACACTGTAATCTACAGGTCCTACTTCTCAGTCACGGATGGTGATGGTACCATCAACTTGACGTTGTCCAAAACCCAGATCTACAAGGCCCTATTCAAATGGGGCATACCGGTACCCATACTTTATATAATTCTACATCAGGATTTTTTATTTTGCTGGCATATAAACAACTTCCTATACCCTCTCTTTTTATAGAGTAGGCCTAAGAAATACAGATAAATCCCGATTAAACGTTTTAATTGCTAGAGACGTTTAATTGTTGTGGCCGTAGTGCGTTTCCCCCTTTTTAATCTTACGATAGCTGTCGTGATACAACTGTTCCTTTATGTTTTGTTTATTAGTTGTTTAAATTGATTGCCGTGCTTTTGGATTGTGTAGTGTTGCTGGTTTGATCCGTCTGTAGGTCTGTTCTACGTGTAGGTCCCTTACATTCAAGCGTAAAATTCATTTATACCAGGACACAGTTTGCAGGTTCGGTGTAATAATGTCAGAGGTAAAAATGTCAGAGGTAAAAATGTCAGAATTAAAATGTCAGAGGTAAAAATGTCAGAAGTAAAAATGTCAGAGGTAAAAATGTCAGAGGTAAAAATGTCAGAGGTAAAATGTTAGAGGTAAAAATGTCATTGGTAAAGATTTAGACGTAGAATATAAGAGGACGAGGTAAAAGTGCCAGAGATTTTTTCTTCATGTTTCTGACACCTTTCTCTCAACACGCGCTTTCCGTGTCTTCTCCTGAAAAGCATAGGGGAGACCGGGGAGAAATGGGACACGGGGAAAATATGGGACACTCTTGTAACTTGAAAATGCTCGGCCAATCAATTTTTACATCATTCTGACATCTTTACCTCTGACATTTTTACCTCTGACATTTTTACCTCTGACATATTTACCTCTGACATATTTACCTCTGACATTTCTACCTCTGACATTTTTACCTCTGACATTTTTACCAGTGGCGTATCTAGGGAAAACGGCGCCCGGGGCAAGCGCGAAAATTGCGCCCCTAATTTCTGAAAAAGTGTTCAACCCCAACTCCAGGGACTTTAAAAAAGTCCACATGATATGCTTTTTCAAGCACTTAAAAGGGGTCTTTTGACATGTTTGAGGGTGATTCAAATGTAATAAATTTTGATGCATTTTTTCGAGCGAGCGCAGCGAGCGAGCCGAAATTTTTTTTATTTCAGCTTACACAACATGGAATTCTTGTCATTTTTTGCTTAATAAATATTACAATTCTAATCAAGATATAGTAACGGCCTTATAGATAACGATTTATACCAACAAACTGAGGACTTGAAAAAATACTCTAAATTAGTACGCGCGAGTGAGCCGAAATTTGTATATTTCCGCGTCGTCATCACGTTTTGTTCTTATCTTCTTCTTCTTTCTTTTTTTTGATAAATCTTGGCGAGTGAGCGCAGCGAGCGAGCAGACAATTTTTTGTATTTCAGCTTACAAAATATGGAATTCTTGTCACTTTTTGCTGAATAAATATTACAATTCTAATCAAGATATAGTAACGGCCTTATAGATAACGATTTATACCAACAAACTGAGGACTTGAAAAAATACTCTAAATTAGTACGCGCGAGTGAGCCGAAATTTGTATATTTCGGCGTCATCATCACGTTTTGTTCTTATCTCTTTTATTTTTTTTGATAAATTTTGGCGAGCGAGCAGAAAATTTTTGTATTTCAGCTTACAAAACATGGAATTCTTGTCATTTTTTGCTTATTTAATCTTACAATTCTAATCACGATATAGTGACGGCCTTATAATATAACGATTTATACCAACAAACTGAGGATTTGAAAAAAATATTCTAAATTAGTACGCGCGAGTGAACCGAAATTAACTTTCCGCGTCATCATCACGTTTTGTTCTTATCCTCTCTTTTTTTTGGATAAATTTTGGCGAGCGAGCGCAGCGAGCGAGCAGAAAATTTTTGTATTTCAGCTTACACAACATGGAATTCTTGTCATTTTTTTTTTTTGCTTATTTAATCTTACAATTCTAATCAAGATATAGTGACGGCCTTATAGATAACGATTTATACCAACAAACTGAGGATTTGAAAAAAATACTCTAAATTAGTACGCGCGAGTGAGCCGAAATTTGTATATTTCCGCGTCGTCATCACGTTTTGTTCTTATCTTCTTCTCCTTTTTTTTTTTGATAAATCTTGGCGAGCGAGCGCAGCGAGCGAGCAGACAATGTTTTGTAGTTCAGCTTACAAAATATGGAATTCTTGTCACTTTTTGCTGAATAAATATTACAATTCTAATCAAGATATAGTAACGGCCTTATAGATAACGATTTATACCAACAAACTGAGGACTTGAAAAAATACTCTAAATTAGTACGCGCGAGTGAGCCGAAATTTGTATATTTCGGCGTCATCATCACGTTTTGTTCTTATCTCTTTTATTTTTTTTGATAAATTTTGGCGAGCGAGCAGAAAATTTTTGTATTTCAGCTTACAAAACATGGAATTCTTGTCATTTTTTGCTTATTTAATATTACAATTCTAATCAAGATATAGTGACGGCCTTATAGATAACGATTTATACCAACAAACTGAGGATTTGAAAAAAAATACTCTAAATTAGTACGCGCGAGTGAGCCGAAATTTGTATATTTCTGCGTCATCATTACGTTTTGTTCTTATCTTTTTTGATTTGCTTTTTTTTTTGCGCCCCCCCCCCCTCCACCGTATGTTCGAAACCGTTGGCGAACTCTTTGATCCAATCGGCGGTCGCTTCAGAACGAAAGAAATTGCAGCCGCTGCTCCGTGTAACATTTTGCCTTCTAACGATGGCATGTGTGAACACAATATAAGCCTACATTGTCATTTTGTCCGCTTCATCATCACATTTTGTTCTTATCTTCTTTTTTTTATATGGATTTTGGCGAGCGAGCGCAGCGAGCGAGCCGAAAATTGTTGTATTTCAGCTTACAAAACATGCAATTCTTGTGTGAACACAATAAACATTGTCATTTTGTCCACGTCATCATCTTTTGTTTTTATCTTGTTTGATTTGGTTTTGTGCCCCCCCCCCCCCATTCCCCCCCCCCCCCCCCCCCTTCGTCCGGGCGAGGTTTTTTTCTTTTCTTCTTTTTTTTCCTTCTTTTTTTTTTCCTTCTCTTTTTTTCTTCTTCTTCTTCGTTTTTTTTTTCCGTTTTTTCGTTTTTGGCGCCCCCAAGGAGTGGCGCCCGGGGCACGTGCCCCCCTTGCCCCTCCCTAGATACGCCACTGATTTTTACCTGTCACCAGATTGGTTTCTATACAATCGGTCGAATTTGGTCTTTCTCCCCAGTTGATATACTTTTTTTTTTAATTCATGATAATAGACCCAATGTCTTCATTGTGCTGCGGCAGTGTCATTTTTACTCATACACTGTACACAAGCACGCATCAACGTATACACGGTACACACACACGCACACGCACACGCATACGCACACTCGCACACACACACACACACACGATTAGTGATTGATATAGACGTGATTTTTCATTCGAACATAAATTTATCATCACAATGTTTGATTGAATAACAATATGATTGTTCGTTAATATGATGCACAAAAGATGTTTTAAAATGATTTATAAAATGGGTTCAAGAATGTAGCCAATTGGAAGCGCTGAAATGAGTCACGTGTGCGTGCATTAATTTTTACTATCATGCACGGCCTTGCAAAAAAGCGTAAAGTCACTGACGTCACAATGTTTACACTAGCAGTGCGCACTTAATCAGTTGTTACAAGTGCGTCGCGCGCTACCATACGCGCTGTCAATCCTGTAAACAACTTCTCGTTCGGGCTGCCAGCCGGCCTTTCTTGTGCACAACAATCATGTGGCGTACGTATACGCTTATACGTACAGTACTTACATGTACGGGATTTCCGAGTGCGACGTGCGTAAATGTTTGGGACAAACATCCTCGGACGTCTTGACCCACAAAGGTACGTGAAAAACGCTGACAAATGCTGTTAGTTTTCGAATTTTCGACCCATTTTATAAAACAAATGATGCACAGGATTATTTCGTGGCGTTAGTGGAGGCGTAGCTCACTCTCGGGTATTTACAATGTAGTGCATGTTTCACAATTGTAAATACCCTCGAGTGCACTATACGCCTACACTAACGCACTCTATCCTGTGCATCATTTGTATATTATACTATCTCTAATTTACAAGGAAGAATTTATGATCAGACTGCAATGCGGTAATGTGCATTTTTCATAATGCTTTATGTGGCCTAAGAGTATGAAGTAATAACATAGGCCTATTAATTGTCTCGTGTCGTTTCATAAATTGCTTTTATGATAGAAAATTCTCTCTGTGAAGAGGTTACTACATGTAGGGTTGGGGGGTACCACGTATCGTCACCCTAAGGATCTGTAGCTTGTTTATTCTAAAAATATAACACAAATCCGCCTAATTCTTACCTCAAATATGCCATAAATACTGCAGTTTTGAATGTCGTGACCGTCTCGTTGATTATGAATCTCCGTTTTAAAATAGCGCAATTTTAGTGCGTGCGTTCCGTTTTCTTGGCGCAGCTAAAAAGGGAACCTTGCGATCGGCACCCCCTCCCCTCCATAGGTATACACGTGAATTTCACAGCATAGGTAATACACGTGAATTTCACAGGCCATAGGTAATACACGTGAATTTCACAGCCATGCGTCGTTACTGAGCGGATGTGTAATTTTTAGCTTGGTTTGTTTGAGTTTGATTTTCATTTCTTCGTTTTTATTGTCTTTATAGCTAATGACACTTAATCCCGCGCGTACCTTTCAGAGCTACCAAGTCTCACGCATTGTGAGTGAGACTCAAGCATTTAGGGTCTGTCTCACGATCTCACGCATGACACTCATTTTTCTCAAGCATTGGGAGCATGGTTTAAAAGATTAAAGTAAGAGTTGCAATTGAAGGCAAATTTCCCTTTGTCTTTCAAAATAAGTAAAAAATGGTCACTTTAGTATGCACCATCTTGCCAAAAATTGAAAAAAAGCTCCCAAATGTGGGAGGACGGACACACCCTCCCCTCGCTCAGTTGCTTCGCTCCCTCGCTCACGCACATGCGTGAGCCCCGAGATGCCGAGTCATGAAAATCTCACTCATAAATTTTTTTTGAACTTGGCATCTATGACCTTTTCGTTCTACGCAAACAGCCATGATACGCAGGGTGCCGATGGGAAGGTGCCCTGCCGATAGGTGGTGCCCCAACCATACTGTTTGTAACACGGAACCCCCTGACGACTTATCGTGTTCGCGCGCGGGGGGGGGGGGGGGGGGGGGGGAGGGGCGTTCTTATAGTATAGTGATACAGTCATTTCTTTTATTTTTAAAAAGAATGTATTTTATTTGGTGAAAAGTAGGCCTTATAAGGAACGTTGATGTTGATTGGGCATGCCCGTAACAAAAGTTCACCCTGTCTGACAAGGAGTTGCATGAATCAAGTGATAGCAGACTTGGTATCGCAGGGTTGAGTTGAAGCAATATAAAGGGATAGTACAGTATTGGTGGAGATGGGAATTTGGCTTTTAACTTTTTGCGAGATACCAAGAAAACACTTATGAAATAGTACAGAGCATACCATTTTAAGAGGAATTTAAATTTTACTTGATGAAAATCGGGTTTGGAATGACTGAAACATCCAAAAACAAAGTAAAACAAAGCGATCGTAATAAGTGTGGGTCCCACACTTATCAGAGTTGCTCTGTTTTGGATATCTCAGCCATTTCAAATCCAATTTTCATCAAATAAACGTTGAATTCCTCATGGAATTACATGCTCTTTCATATTTCATAAGAGGTTTCTCATTATCAAATGTTAGAAACCTGAAATTAGGTCTCAAATAAAACTATACGATCCCTTAGATCATACGATGTAGCCGAACAACGGAGCTCTCTCTGAACCCCCCCCCCCCCACCCCATATCTCTGTCTGGTTCTCTGTTGTGCTCTCCTCATAGACGAGACATTTTGTACCTCCACAGACATTCACTGAGAGGAAGAAAACAATTAAAAGGCGTGGGAAAAAATTTGGCACCAGTTCACGACCCTGTATATATTCTGGAAAAAAAAAAGAAGAAGATGAAGTCTGAAGAAATGAAAAGGAAAAATCAGGTGGCAAGAAGAAAAGTTGAAAACGTGGCTGATCAAGCAAAGCTGGTATTAATGACGCATGACTTTTCGTCAAGTTTTTACAATGCTGGGGGCATTGTGGCCCTACATTGCCACTCCTACACCATTAACTCAATTCCAACCAAATTTGATGAATTCACCTAAAATTTGGTTGTAAACATTTCGAGATATAACTTAGCAATGTCCGGCATCGCTGTTTGCCAAACGTAAAGTGACAAGCCATGTCAGTCGGACTTTTGCGTATTTTTCTATTCCAATTTGGATGAAATTGGGTTTTCTTTGATATAGTTTGGTGAAGGACCAATACATGAAGACCAATACGACACAAAATCTCGTAGGGGGCACATTAATGTGACAGTGTGAGATCCTCGGCGAGGGAGGGTGTTGTGGGGATACCCCCTCCCACGGTAAGGACTTTTTTGTATTAAAAAAAAACACAGAGTATCGCGTTTATAGAGCATTTAAAAATCGCATTTCTAGGGAATTAACAAAGAAAAAAAATCACTGCAAAGGGACTATGATTGTAACTTATGAAAATCATTCATTGTACTATGAATACGGGCAGAGCGAGCGAGCCACTTTCATTTTTGCCATTCGTCTGAAATGTATTTATTAAAAGCTTAAACGTGATCGCATTGTTTGAGCAAATGAAATTATTCTTATATTGCTAGAAAGCATAGAAGAAAAGGAAAATGAAAGGTTTAATTAAGGTATGTTTTCAGGGGGCACACTGGAGGACGCGAGGCTATCATCTGTGCACTAAATTTTCTCATAAGTAAATAATAGTGTATTATAATTTTCGCCCCATTAGGGGCAAAAAATTTTTGCATTTTCAGTTATGAAATTGACAAGTTTTAGACAAGAAAAGTGCCTTTAATGTTCATTTTTGGTCTTTAAATAATGGATTTATTTTGTTACGGGGGGGGGGGGCCACTGTGTTGGGGGGTGGGGGCAAAACACTCGTTTTTGCTCCCCAAAAAGTTTATTTATTTTAATAATAAAGGGACAAGGGTGCACTCTTCACAGAATACGTGACACCTTACATACAATTATACTAGCTGTTACAACTCATATACTTTTATCATAAGTCTGTTTTGACACACGAATACAAAACTGTCCATGGCTTTGTACATCAATTTATTATTGTAACATTGCATGAACTTCGTCATCATGCTCCTACATGATGTCACCCTATTGAGAATACAAAATATACAAATGCAAAATATTCATCGCTTTTTTCATTACCTCGAAAAGCATTGTGACTTTCACATGAATTGGAATCATTCTATTGTGACATACAAACCTATTAAACGAACAACTCCCCTAAATCATATTGCCGTGCATGATACCAGCAGGATAGACTTGGTCATAGGCGCTGAAAGGATAAGCATGGAAAGTACGTCCTTAATAGAAACGCTTTATTTTAATCCATGAAGGGGACATTCAAAAGATTGTCCCGTTACATTTCCCAACTGGCAGTGAGCAAGTAGGATTACATAAAGATGTAATAGAGTGAGCAAACTGTGCATTGAATCCAACATATCTTATAACGAATACTTGAGCGTATTTTCCCTAACATTCACGACAAATATTTCATTAAATTAGTACTTTTTTTTTTGACGGGAACAAGAGAAGTTTTTATGACATTACGTGTCAATGATTGTGTGGGTAACCCATGGGGGAAAAGTAGTTTTGTTCATTACGCTTATTTTTTTTTTTTTAAGTTGACTAAAAGGAGACCGCAGTTTGTTCATGATCAACGTAAAAACGATGGGAAAAATAAGAAAGAACGTCCCCTATCCCCCCCCCCCCCCAAAAAAAAAAAAAACCAACAAAAAACAGCTCATATATTATGATACACTAACATGCATGAACAAATTAGTGTAAATTAAAGGGCATCCTCCTTTTTAATAGAAAACGGACTGATGATCATGTGAAACATTGTCTCCTGTGGAATTCAGACACGACCACACTTTGGCATATAGTCATAAACAAAAATATCCATTCCTAGATTACCACTACTGATAGGAATGCTCGAGTAAAAACGTTGATACTATAAATGCGTGTGTGAAAGACAATTAAGGCAAAAACTATGAAAACATTTTTTTTTTTCAGTTTTTACACTGTACAAAAGGCAAAGTCATTATACAAAAACTGATTATGCACATCCTCTCTTGGTTTATACATCTTTGGTTGTTTTTCAGTAGGCCCCTATACGCTTCTAAAATTGCAAGAAATACAAGGCCCCTAAGACAGTGACATAAACTAGTGTTTAATACATGTATATATACCCAAATATCTTTCTTCTACAGCTCTCTCTCATCTAAACTCTTATTCTCTTTATCTTTCGTAATAATATTAGTACCTCTGACATGCGCATTAAAGTCTTAAAGTCACAAAACCTATCAGACATAATAAGCTACCCTTTATGTTTTTTTTTGTTGTTATTTCCAATTTTATGTTTGTTTTTGCACTGACAGCGTTTAACACGTCTATTCACTCTTTTACTGCTGACATGAGTGTGGTTAAACAACAATAATAATTATAACAGCGACAACAACAACAAACTAGCATCATAAGACATAGGCGTCATATCGAAACATGCATCAACTGACAATATTTCTTACGCAACTTAGCATTATCCAACAGGCATCATACAGTTTTGAAAGTGTGCATGTGGAGAATCGATATGCTAATTATACTTTTTCCATATTCCATTTACTGATATACTGATTTAAGTAACACGACAACTACTGATCTAAATAACTTAACTATAATGCGGGAACAGAAATCATATAAACTGGTTGCAAGTCTCTAACATTATACTGTTTCGTAATAGTTATTTCAGGTGATCCTATAAGACTTCCCTATTACATCCTTTACGTTGTCTTTTGATTTTTACTAATGAATGGGTCTAACGCGGAGGTTTATTCCGTTCGGTGGAGTCAGGAAACCAAGATTGCCAAGTTTTGGAGGAATCTGAAATAGAAACAGAAATGTAGATATTTTATATCTAACACCTTTAAAGAAAAAAAAAAACGAATCTCGCTACTAGATTAGTCGAATGCTCATGTTGTCATGTCGTCCATTGAAAAGTGCCATCACACGTTTCGCTAAAAAGCGTATAAGATTTAGATAGGGGCCTATATCCTAAACATAACATTTTCGTATGATGGCATGAATAGGCTCATTATTGCACGAGGCGAAATACAAAATAAAAGGTGAATGGTCTTTATTCATGCAACGGAACAAGATTTTGCATTTAGTGATTTGAGATCAGACGTCTACTCGATTCGGCTTCGTCCCATTGAATAGAGCATGCGGATATCATTTTCATCTTGTATGAAGTCTCCCGTATGACCACGGGACTCGTGACCATTCACTGTTTGTACGATTGGAGGCACTATAACTATCGTTACATCAGCATTTTTTTTTTATTCTAACATTATACGTATACATAAGTTATAGTAGATGTTTGATATAACAAACATTTTTACAGAAGTCCAATAAGCACGTTTGTAGACTATTGTAGTCAATGTATCAAAATGTAATTGTACAATCAGACAAATAGATAGATAGATTGATAGATAGATAGATGCAGATGTAAATATTGAACTGGTCTTATCACATCATATGCGATGTAGGAAAAGAGAAGTAATTTCTAATGTAATGTATGTAAGGTTGATAGAAGCGCTACAATATAACCAATCAAAAAATACCTCAGTCTCCGGGCCTGGTTCGAAGCGGTATTTCTGCAAGATACACACCACTGCCACCTTTATCTCGAGAATGGCAAATCTGACACCGATACAGCTGCGGGGACCGAGCCCGAAGGGAACCCATCCCGATGGGTGATTGTTAGCCCGCCTCTCCTTGCTGAACCTTAATGTAAGACACAAACACAAACACAACAATTTTTTACAAACAGAGTTGCATAGTTTGTGTATCTCAATACTATCTCTTGCCTCGCTGGTCTTTGACGTTATCTTTTTTTTTTGCATTGTTGTTGTTGTTGTTGTTGTTGTTGTTGTTGCTGTTGGGTTTGGTGGTTTTTTTGGGGGGGATGGGGGAAGTTAGGGACATGGACAGTAATGACAAAATATGTCTGATATTGATTGTTCGCTTCGGAAGTTACTACATTGCCTTGTCGTAATGTCGTAATTCAGTTAGATTATCAAAGTATTTGATTATTGTCTGCTGGCATTCTCCTATATTGACGTGAATAGAGACAGCGGTAATCACGTCCGTTGAAATTTAGACGGACAAACATAGCGACTTTTATGGGACTCGAATGGTGAAAACAAAAGTACATTGTATAACAAAATAGTATTTTGAGTAAGGTAATTGATAAATGATTCTCGGAACGAGACCTTTAGTCAAGTTAAAGAATTATTAACAATTAGCTTCAGTTCGTGACAAGGAAATTACGGATGTAAAAATCATTGAACTATTTTATGGAATTCGTGGCGCGAAGTACGAGCATTGGCATTGACAGGTGCTGGCAACAAAATTAATGTGACATGCTAACTTCGTGGAGTCAACAAGCTTTGAATCATGCGTTTTTAAAGGATTTTTTTTTTCTCTAGGGCTTGTCAGGACGTTGTGCAAAAGTAATCTCATGTCGTGTATAATCTGTGCGTGTGTCTATGTGTCTGGAAGGGTATATAAGTGAGTATGTTTTGTATGTGCTATCACAAGATATAATTTTCATTACCTCTCGGGGTCAAAGGTGTCTGGGTTTGGCCACAAATCGGGGTCGTGGTTGATGTTCCAGGTAGGGATGAAGATGTACTGTCCTTTCTTGATTGTCATCCCGTTGTACGTCACATCCTTGTTACACTCCCTCTCCACGCTTGCGCGATGAAAGGAAGGAAATCAACATCAAAGCGATAATTCAAACAGCTAATTCAATTTACAACATGCTTGTGTGAAAGACAGTCATGATTATCATCAGACAATGGATGGATAGCTCACTTATATAGCCCGCACTGGAATGCCATTTTGATTCGCTGAATGAAATTTTTCGGAAAGAGGTTTTGATACTCATCTGTTGTTCTATCTTTAACAACAATTCTTGAGCCATGTTGGGGATAAGATTAGCGTGTAAGCAATAGCATGAACTCAACTTCTAAGCTGTATTATATTGTATTACGTGTATATATATATAATATACATTTGCTGTCAATATATTATATATATATATATATATATATATATATATATATATATATATATATAGTGCGAGAGATAGTTCCCTGGGTCCCAAACGTGCACGGTGCCTCATTGTTGGTTGCATATACTGAAAGAAATTAGACTGAGGCGGACGTTGCTCTCGATCTTGAGTCTCCCATTTATTTGTCAAGCTTTTGGCCAGTCACCAGGCCTTCCTCAGGATCTAATATAATAATGTTAGAATTATTTATATATTTTTCTGGATATATGATGTTATTTTGATGATGAGATGAGGTTAGATTGGATATTTGTATTGAATTGAATGATGGATTTGTGTATATAAAGGAAATGATTTAGAAGATTGGTAATATATGAAATTGCATTATGACACATCAGGTTATTGGTAGATCCTGAGGAATGCCTGATGACTGGCCGAAAGCTTGACAAATAAAAGGGAGACTCAAGATCGAGAGCAACGTCCGCCTCAGTCTAATTTCTTTCAGCATATATATATATATATATATATATATAATATATACATGTATATATACAATAGTGCGAGAAGAATAGGGGGCATTCACTGACGTAGCTAGTGACATGAATGCCTTATCTTCTCATACTAAGTATATATATATATATATATATATATAATATATATTGTATCATAACTACACTAAGATCGATTCAATACCACTAATCATCAGTGTTTACATTTCTCCTGGCGGATAAAAGCGAAGCGTTTCCATGACAACCATGTTGAGGTATTCCATCTTGGTGATGACTTCAAAGGTGACGTCATCCAGAGTTGGAGCCATGCGAGCCACCTCGGCGATCAGTCGGTCCTGGACTGATTCGTTCGTAGCCAGGAGGTAGGAAAGGAACCCAAGAGCCGTGCTGGTTGTCTCAAAACCAGCAAGAAAAAAGCCTACAGACTGAACAAGGAAAATGATAATTATGCAATACTATCGGTGACTACCGTTTGTGTGAATGTTTGTGTGTGTGTTTATACATGTGTAAGTATTACATGTATTGCATGTATCAAGTTTTAATTTCTATGTTCGTGAAAAAAGAAGTACATAATAATATATTGTAATACAATATCAATGGTATAACTTTTGTTACCTATATCAAAAATGTTTGTCCACATTTTGCAAATATATGTTACTTTGTACAGCGTTGATCAGTTTAGAACATTGCCTTTGCATTATTTGAAAGCAAAGACTAAGTACCATTGAAAAAAAGAATGTGCGTGTATGAGGGTGTGCGTATGTGTGTGTGTGTGTGTGTGTGTGTGTGTGTGTGTGTAGTTGTGCGCACTAACATTTGTGATTTGCTTGTTCTTGTTTTTTCGAGACCATTAACGCCCTTATCATTCTCAACTGACGCTTTTGTTGGATTAGGAACAGATACTAGTGTTTTTATAATTATACGCACTAAAACGTCTTCGAGGCATTGCTTGATGGGCACCATCCGGGCCCCATTACTTCTCAAACAAACATCCCCAAGAGAAGAAGAGAAAAGAAGAGAAGGCAATTAACAAATAGGAATGAGTCAAGAATGAGAGAAGAACGGTAGACGTGGTAGACATAATTATAGACGGCAGGAGGAAGTAGATATCTGTGTATGTTCAAAAAAGGAAATGACAGAGTATTTAATTTTTTTTTTTGCTATACATTGCCCGCTGAATTGGTAGATTTACACCAAGACCTCAAGCCCTCTTTACAGTATAATTTATGTTCCTAAACCAATTTCAAAGGTAGTTTATTTTGGTTATTTTCCTCCTTGCATTTTAACACATCGTTGAAACATCTGTGTCTCAGTTTCATTTTCTTTTTTCTCCATCGCAACACAATCAATAACATTATGCACAGTGTACTTGAAAAGAATAAGTAATCAATAAAAAGGGAGATACATTATATTTTAGAAGAGGGTCGCATACAAATAAGCATTATAGTGAGGGATTATCACAGGAGATTATCACAGATGGGGAACATGACAGAGGCAAATTTATGATCAGGTGATAAACTGATAGTGCTGGTCAATGGTGTGTTGTTGTCGTTGTTGCTGCTGCTATTGTTGTTGTTGTTTTATCTTTATATCTTACAACAGTCATATTATGACAGCGCTTCGTGAATTCGATGCCAATATACAGGCCTACAAGAGCTACCTTGAAAATTTAGAATATCAGACATCACAGATGAATGAACTTGAAATAACGAATAGATTTCAGCACGGAGTCTCACATTGCCCAAGATTTCCTTCATGTCAAGAGCGGTCTTCTGGGCTGGTTTCCAGCCGGTCTCCTGGGCTAGATCACTGATACCATCCTCGACCTCCGTAGCGTGCCCGGCGTCATCTTTCTCCTTGTGGGCATTCAACATCAGTCGCAAGAAGTCTGAATTCTGCGTGGGAGTGAAATGGCCAGCTTATTATTGCAAAGGAGTTTCATTTATGCGCTTGACACACACACACACACACACACAAAAAGATGTGGGGGAGGGGGGTGTTGTCGAATGGAAATTTCACTGTACCTGCTCAGAATGGCTTTTGTGGCAGGGCATGCTACAAGTGATTAGCGGTGATGATGTGACATCAAAATCCCGCACAATCTATAGGAAGTCTAAATTTATACTAAACAGTATGTGTCATAGAACGTATGAACGCAGGGGAGATCGACGCTCTGATGTATATAGCAGTTTGTCTAACCACAGATTAGCACTTCGACACGAAGTTTAACAGACGTCTTGTAACGCTAACTAAAATACCTTGCAGAAGAGACGTTGTCTCTTTCTATCATAGCTACAAATCCGCACATAGCTTGAATGTAAAACCTGGGCCCTGTTCACAAAGATGGGAACTATATCGAATCAAATAGTGAATCCAAAGTTGGAGCAGATTCAGATCAGATCTAGTTTGGAAGGTTAAATAGACATTAAAGATGTATTATAGAACGTAGAGGATGGGCGCAAGATATTGCTGCCTCGTGCCTTAGGGGAACAGTTCCTTACTTATAAGAACTGATTTATCCCATTGTATCTAAAATCGGTTGAATTGAACTTAGGATTAATTTCAACACGTTGTGATCAGACCTCGAGATAAGCCCTTTCAATTGATTCACCCTTAATCAACAGATCAATTCAAGTTTATAATTGTTCATAAACATTTCCTCCTTGAAATACATGTATTTTGGATTGATATAAGTTTGACGAAACCTCTGATGTGTCATCGGCGTTTCTCTCCGCGATCGTCTTCTCGAAAACTCCCATGAAAAACTTCTCCACATCTTCCGGAAAGACGCCATGCTTGTAGAAGAAATTGATGACGGGAGTCAACCAGGGGAAGAGCACTGAAAGTTGTGAGAGAAAGAATGAGAGACACTGAAAGAGGTTTGAAGCTATTTGACCATTGATAATACACCTTACAGTTTGGTTTTTAAGATATCATAATCACACAGGCAAGGCTTGTGTTGTTCGATCGTGCTGAAATATGTAGCAACCTCGATCACTCCACATATTAAGGGCAGGCCTGTGAAAGATCAGTGAACGACCGCCAAAATTAATTTCTCAATAATCGATCAATGAACTTTCAGTGATCTCTGCAGTCTTCTATGATTCCTATAATACGTATTGATCTTTCAGTGAATTCCATGATCTCCATGGTCTTAAAAAGAAAAGAAAATGGCACAATATATTTTGTTGGCAGTCTTTCAACGATCTCTCACAGAGCGCTCAAAGGTCTTAATTGGTCTTTTAATATCTTTCAATAGTCTCTCAAGAATTGCCACATTTTGGATAAATATATAATATAGCATGATATAATATAATATGATATAATATAATATAATATGATATAATATAATACAATATAATATAATATAATACAACACAATATAACATAATATATATATAACATCAATTCATATCATATCATATATCATATCATATCATATCACATCATATCACATCACATCACATCATATCATATCATATCATATCACATCATATCATATCATATCATAATTATGACATAATAAAATCATATTCCAAATTCTGCCGATGGTTGTAGGAGCCTATACTCACTTGATAAAAGAAGGATTGGGTTGGTGATGCTGAACGAAAAGGCCTTCTTGGCATGGGTGATGAAGGGATCATCCTTGTTGACTAGTGAATTGACTCTCATACCGAAGGCACACGATCCCACGACATCCATGGCAAAGCCGCCATACAAACTGGAACAAAGTGCAGTAAAAGCAAAAGGCACACAGTCATGAAACTGGTCACAACGGTTAAAGGTATACTCGTCTATAGATGTGGTTATTATGTTATGATATTACAATTATATCTCAGAAAAAGATGAAGAGAAAATAACGGAAGAGGGCGAGGATGCAAAGAAGAAAAAGCGATGACGGAAAAAAAGAAGGATGATAATGGTGGTGATGATTAGGAGAAGGAGGAAGAGAAGAATCCAATGACCAACAAACCTCAGCTAGCCATGGTCTCATGCAAACTTACTCTTTGCATTCTATCGGCTTTCCCGCAGCTTCCCGTTCCGAGAAGACGCTGACCAGTACCTCGCCGCAGTCCCGCATCAGTGGGACCATCTGTGATACACGGATGTCATGATCGAGGGATTTATACTGATCATAGGTGTCCGATACGTCAACGCGTGATAAGAGACAATTTGTTACGAATGCCTTCTTAATGACGTGTTTATATCAACGAAAATTCTGAGAATACTCTCTAGGAAACCTGGATAATCAGTTTATATTTGGCTTAAATGAAACTGGTGTCATTGGTTGGAGACGCCAACTCTAAAGTTGGCGAATGCATAAGTAGTGCTTTTATAATTTTCCCATAATATTTTGTGATGTGTTTTGCTCTCTAACGCCTCATAATGCGAATATGGGTACGACTGGACACGGTTCCTAGTTAACGCCGTCATTACCACTGGCCAACTGAACTATTCGTGGGACGTCTATTTTTATAGTACAAGAGAGTTAAACGCCAACCTTTTTCAGCTTGATGTTAGCAAACGTTGGGGAGAGAAGATTCCTCGTTCTTCGCCACCTGTCATCCCTAGCCGCCACCAAGCTCGATCGTATGATGCCTGTATTCAGCCGGTTTTGCTGGTAGAAAGAGATAGACCATACATTCTTATATAGCTATATTAAAGATGGAGAACTTCATAGATACCAAGGGTAAACAGTGATGTTTCTCCAATAGTGTCTTTTGAATGTAATAATTATACACTTCGGACAGAAACTATGAAATTGAGGAGTGGTTACTACAGGACAGGACGTCAGGCGATGTGCATGTTTAGTTAAAAGAAAAACAAATAAAAAAGAATGATGAAACGAAAGTGATGTAGACGAAAAGTTGAAAAGAGGATGGATCTCCAGTTTGAACAAAAAAAAAACAAAAAAAAAAACAAAAACAGTCGTGTGAAGATGATGCAGAAGAGACACGGAAAAGGCGGGAGATTTTAGAAGGGCCTTGCCGCGAACAACATGACTTGTATAAGGTAGTTGTACGACAAAATTGATGTGCACCAGTTTTTGCTTGCTTATGAATGTTGCTTCCTATACACGTGAAAAAAAAAATTACCAAAACGAATAAATCAATTTTCGGATTCAATCAAAACTGCTACTGCAAAGTAGACACTGCCACGATACCTGTCACAAAACTGAGGAATCCGATCAAATTCTCACCTCTCTGTTCACAAAGCAGTCGAAATCCTTTACGAGGATCTTTCTGACGATGTCGACATCGGCTACAAGGAGAATAGGTTTCCGAAAACTGTACACCCTGCCAGCAAACAGAACAGCCAGTGGAACACGAAAAGGAAGTCAAATATATTATACGCTGCATAACTCTGTAGCTAGTTTTACCTCAATCTCTTTTCTCCTCAAGTTAATTCAAATTGATGAAATCAATATTCTTGAAATTTCACTTCCTCCAACAATCTCCATGCAAGGTATGAATTATGAATATACTAGAGCAATAAATGAGTTTTCCTGAGGTCAGTATCTCTATATATTCACAAATGATTCGTCAAGTGCCAAATAGTTGCAATACATTGTGTGACTATGGGCTGAGATTCAGTCACATAAAATAGTGACTATCATACCAAATGGCTTGATCTTCTTAATCGATTTGGGAAAACACAACGCGCCAATGTTTAAATCCCAAAGAATCCGTGGATCACAATATCCTTGTCTTAAATAATTTCACATGCAATTCGCTTCATTTTCAGAAATATGCAATACGGAAATTTTCTTTTTTTGATCAATACATCGTATCACATCACTTACCCGACAACTTTACCATATTTCTTGAAATACCCTGCAAAAACATCATGGAACACCTGTAGGTAGAAGAAAAGGGAAAGCATATTACAAGCTCTCCTTTTTATTTTCCCCTCCATTTTCAGCATGACGCAGTAAATAGCATGTATACGTTCATTTATTTCTCCCTCAATTCATGGTGTTTATATGACATTTCGACGTATTGAGAATATGCATTTTTATTTTTTCATTATTTGTTCTTTTCTCGTACTATATGTTTGTAGATATTGTCACTCTTTTGTTGAATATGAAATAGACGAAAAGAAGCAAAACAGTATGTAATAATCTTTTTGAATAAAAAAAGTGAAGACCCATCTACTTGATACTATTTAGGTTTAGATTTGTCTCTTACGCTTTGTTGTTTCTATATTCAAAGACGTTAGTCTTACTTCAACAGTTGAATAGAAATTGTCACTTTAGATAATTGTATCATATTGTCAAGTATATGTCAATCGTGACATATGGAAACACGATATGCATCAGTTGCATTTGACTTGTGATAGGTGGGTATATTCCATACCATTTTCTCCTATATACATGATTCATCTTTTCTCGATCTCCTCTTCTATCGCCCTTTCCCCCTTTCAATATGGGCTATATTTCATAAACAGATGTTAGGATAGCTATTCTTGATTAACTTTCATGGCAGCTCCTTGTCTTATAGCAACAGCCAATTAGGAAGCAGGATTCTTATCACTACAGCATTTTGCCATTGCAGTAAGAGTTGTTATATCATGTCTGTTTTTTTTTAATGAAATGCAGGCCAGATCCGCCACCTCTTTCCTTTCCCCACCCTTCATGTAGATATTTTCATAATAAATGAGTAAGGCTCACCACAAACCACTCGGTGAAGTTGCCGAACACCGGGATAGACGGGGGGCCCGGGATGCCTTGTCTCGAGAAGTACGTCCTGCACCATTTGTCATACCTGGCGGAGAAGTGACAGGGGAAAACATGAGCAATTCCTTCATAGCACAAACTGTTCTTCTTTGAATACACTCTCAGAAAAGTAGAATCAACTTTGCACCTTTACCAGTGTCACACTGGGAGCACCTTTACGAGTATAATTATGCACCTTTCAAACCAGAAAGGGTGCACCCAGCTGTGACTACGCAGCGAAGGTGCAAAGTTGAACCTACTTTTTTTTTAGAGTGTAGGACAATACCTCATTTTATTGAATAAATGTTCTTAAAAAAGTAATAAATTACGGAAATGACACGTTATTGATTGTAGTTAGTTTTAAATCGAGACATTTTTAATTTCAAGTCGCACCTCGCTCTATATGCCCAATGCACGCATACACAGGTCTGACATTTTTTTTTTCAGTATCAAATATCATCATCCTTTTGTCTAATTAAGAACCTATAGTTGAAACCGTCCATGAGTGA
Source organism: Diadema antillarum (assembly GCF_040938485.1). Lineage (NCBI taxonomy): Eukaryota > Metazoa > Echinodermata > Echinoidea > Diadematoida > Diadematidae > Diadema > Diadema antillarum. The sequence goes on from NW_027270912.1 coordinate 373,494, forward strand.
CTTGATCAGACTCCAGTGCAAGCCTTATAACCATGACGAGATGACTGTGAGATAAGGGCTACCTGTAATAAGATAATGTCTAGACTCGACGCAAATTTGAACTTTAATACTTCGTATCTGTAATTACTCATTGTTCATGGTGACTGCCACTGAAATACATGTATGTCATTCGTTCACTGGAATTAGTCTACGCTCACAAAATTGTTTAAAATACGCATGGGTGAAAGGCATTTTAGCTATAGCTGGTTACACTAAAAAAACGCGTTGAATGGAGAATGATATCCATATGATAATTATGCACTCAATGACTATAAACCTTTGACGATCTGCCTAGTCTACGCATATACAATACGTTGCAGTCGCGTTGTTTATTAGTACAACCTTGGCCCTGTTGTATAGTACACAACACTAGTATTGTGATAATAATCGGCACGCATACATTTAGGGGACCAAATCAAAGCCTAGACTCTATAGTCTCAATACATCACTTCCATGCTCAAATCATCATGACCCAGATTCACGGATATGATACAAGATGACAGTGCCACAACTCGTCTTCAGCTGACGATCGACATACTATGGTATATCCACATGGTAGTAGCATACAATTTTGTACCACTGTTGTAGTGCCAAATTAATATGCAGACAAAAATGTATATGGTGCCCAGCTTGTATATATTATTATGCATATCAAATTTATACTCACAAGAAATATAGTATGATGCATGCAGCGATGACGCCTAATGTTGCGTACATGGTGGTGCTTGTTCTCTCTCCGTCTGTTTTGCTAAACTGGTTGTGAATATACCGCTATCTGGCACTGACTTCGAACACGAATTCAACAGAGAGAAAAATTATTTGTGCCGAGGACACAATGCTTCGTGTAGTTTGTACGGTAATATTGTACAATATAATTCGTCTAGTACGCAGTCACGGTACCACACAATATCAAACCTGGGCTGGACTCGATATCAATATTAATACCGGTTAACCACGCCCACCGCAGCGATCGCTATCATCGCTGACAAAACAAACAGGGGAGCGGAAATATCATTTACCATAAATGGCAAGGTCTTGATTCTCCGCTTATATTCTGGACCGCCTACCAGAGAACTGATAGATTTTGTTTTTCTGCTGCTGCTATACTCCGCATGAGTGAATAGTGAATAAGTGAACACTATCTTCAACCAGACGACGAATTTGACTACAGGTGTAACGTTTATACTCTCCCCTCCTTCTCTCCCTCTTGATTTGTGGTCCTTTATACGCCTTACCATAACCGATGCATAGTTTGCTCCTACATATACGACTAGCGCTTGAAGAGCATTTGATATACGTCCAATTAATGCATAAAATTGTAAACAAGAGAACTTAGACAGTTGATATTGTTTGCTGTCGATAGATAAAAAATTAATTCATGTAGCTTTAATCTAGATGGATTAAACGAATGGATAGACATAAAAGCTATAAATTGATACATTTATACATATTAATACAGTATCTTGACGGGTTTGTTCGCAAAAACCGATAAGTCCATATTTGCCGAATGGAGATATTTGCGGTTAAAGGTCAAGAAAAATAAAGAGAATAATAAGAAAATTTTTGCTTCTTTTGACCATAACTTAAAAAATGTACCTTTATATGTAGTGACCAATATATCATTTAAAAGGTATCATTTTGTACTTTATGACAGAGACCGTACTTCAAAATCTTCAAAAATGGACTCATCGGTTTTTGCGAACAAACTCTTATACATATATATATATATATATATATATATATATATATATATGTTGATTTAAATCATATTGAAAATCATATGATATTAGATTAAAACTTTGTCTAATAGAGGCACCAGGAAATGGTTTTGTTAATGATGAATTTGTACATTTATTGTTTCTTAAAATCAATAAAAATTAGAAGCCCACTAAAACAGACGATGTCCTTGTTCTCCAAAGAAAGTGAGTCACAATATTGGCATATATACGGTCAATATCTCAAACATGAAACTTAGTAATGCTGCTTTTATATATTCTACAAGTCTTTCCTTTTCTTGAAAGCATAGGGTCAATATTTACACGATGTTATGCTCCACTAAGCGTTGTTAATAATTTTCATCATTATTGTTATCACTATTTTATCATTATTATTATTGTTATTACTACTACTACTACTACTACTACTACTACTACTACTACTACTACTACTACTACTACTACTAACATCATCCTCATCATCATCACAATCACCGTTATCATCATCACTGTCCTGTCATTATCATCATTATCTCGTGCCGTTCAAAATTACGTCAGATCATTCAGTCATGGCAATGAATATTGATCTGAAAGCTTTAAAGTAACCATTTATCTGTAGAAGCAATTAAACAACAGTTCTTGAGCTTCAGAGCATGTTTGCATTCCTCTCTGATGTCCTAATGGTCGTCATTGTGACTTCAAATTTGGCAAATAATGCCATGCTGTGCATTTACTGAAACGCGATGCCGATTTGTCAAAAGGTAACCCCCCCCCCCTTTTTTTTTTTATTTGGTGGCCTGATATAAACTTTTAGAGGTCCTTGGTCCCGTTTTATAGAAATATATAATCGATTACAAATTTCCTTACTACACAGGCTGCCATAGACATACCACAGAAATCAAGTACTCTCTAAAAAAAATCGAGTGAAAATATTCACTCTTAAAGGAGTGAATGAAAAAAAAAAGCGAATTTAGAGTGAAATTGGAGTGAATTTTGAGTGAAAATGTTCATTTTCACTCATTTTGGAGTGACCTCAAGGATCACTCGAAGATTTTGGAGTGTTCCCTGAGGTCACTCTAAAACGAGTGAAAATGAACATTTTCACTCAAAATTCACTCCAATTTCACTCTAAATTCTCTCTTTTTTTGTATTCACTCCTTTAAGAGTGAATGCTCTTCATAAAAAGGGCCCTGGGCAACCAAGCAACTGCTAATGTTGAGCTGTGATACAAACATATTATACGTATATATATATATATTAAACAAATGAAGAAACAAACTGGCAGTGCATTTTTAGCCAAAAATGCATTACCAGGTTGTTTCTTCATTTCTTCACGGAGCCAACACGTGAAATCTCAAGACGTTTGGACGTATATATGTGTATAGATACAGTATATGTATGTGTGTATGTATGTATATATATATATATATATATATATATGTATATATATATATATATATATATATATATATATATACACATACACAACACTTTGAAGCTCTCTCTCCCTCTCTCCCTCTATTTCTCTCTGATGTACTAAATAAAACCAAACAAAATGCACAAACAACCAAAACAGTGGTGGGTATTTGAAATAGCACCTAGTTGAATTCTTTTATTGAGAATATCAGCATTTACACGATTCAGGAATAATTTGTGTTTTCTGACATGATAAGACATGATGAATTAGCTGTTTGCTCCTGTAATACTTCTTTCACTTTTTCTGGCAAATCATTTCCGTCAGGTTCAGACAAATGTCCTGATTGCATCTGTAATGTGATATACATATATAAAAACACCATGATAGCACAAATCTATGCATGTTTCAAACACTTCAATATTCTGCTGGAATAAGTTACTTTCTGATTTTTCACATACATGATAATAAAAAGCAGGCATACTAGATAGCTACTACATTCACTCTGCCTCCTATCTACACGACTAATACAAACCCAAAGATGGGCCGGGAGTCAGGTGTACAAAGGAAGAGAAAAAGAATGGGTACCTAAAGTGAGAAAGTTTTGCATAAATATGTTCACAGAGTATCGGCTATAAAGGTTACAGTCCCTATGACTCTCAAAAAGATAATAAGGGTAGACTCTTCAAGCTACAAAAGCAAACAAACAAGACAACACAATTATCAATCTAATGGCTAATATAAATGCATAGTGATTTGATTACTGTAGCAGGCTATAGGAGCAAGTCAGCGTGCTCCTCAACATACACCTACATCGCCTCATGAATAATCTGTAATGTTAAAAAAGCAAGAATGAAGACTTTCTTCCTTTTTTTTCTGTCCTCCTAGAAATGGTCAGTCATAAATATGGTAATCATAAAATGGTGAAAGACATCCAATTACACTCAAACAAAAAAGATCTTGTGGACAGAAAGACAGGGGATTTGCAATGTTGTTAATCATTGGTAAAAATTCACACATTGCCCTTGCCACACTCAATAAAACACAGGCAGCCCTTTGAATCAGAATTAGACAAAGTTGTATTTCACTGTGGATGACTAGATAGGGCCAGAGAGCCTGGAACTGGTCGGAGACTTTGCTTCACTGACTGAAAAGTCTTCAAAGTGACTGAAGGTTTAAAGTACAAGGTAATGGATGTGTTCACACTTGAACATTTTGCTCAAAACCTTTCTATTTCTCATGAAGTATATCTTAACAAACATTCTGAATAATCCACACTCAAGTGGCAGCAAATTACTGACAGCTAGCTACCTAGTTACAAAAACTAATATGATTAAATGTTGTCAGTTTACATGATTTTTAATTTGTGAATGGTAAACTGGATTCACATTTCGACTGAATGTCTATTGGACAAAATCTAAGACATTCTTTGTCTTGGATTTTAATTTGTAATTTCTACGCCTCTGCCCCGAAGGGTGATCCAAGCAATATGTTTCTGGATTGTCTACAAATCTGTCCATTTCAGGTCTTGTAATTAACATGTGATATGCGTGTGAATGGAGTTACCTGATTTTATAGAACTCGGTGTGGAAAAATATACACCCTACAGGCCTTGTTCTAAAATAGTCCTAAATATATACATATTAAAAACATTTTCACAACAGTTACACAAAAGCTAATTAACATTATCAACCTGATATTTTATTGACAAAGTGCTAATAATGGTGATGCAACATGACATTCTATCACGCCCTGACCGGAAATACACCTTCATGAAATTGACACATCTTGATTTCCTTATGAAGAAAAATATTCTGTTAAAGATAATGGAAGGCACTTTGCAGGGGATCGTACTTCAGGGGACAGAAGTAGAGAAGTCTGCGCCGTTAATGATTATGGCAGAAAAAAACGAAAATGACTTGCATAGACTTTCTGCTTTGTGAGTACTGAAGGAAGCACCATCTGTGTGATTGAAACAAATAGTGGAAGACAATAAAACTCATCCCGAGGTTGGAAAATCAGTTCACACCTACTTCATGACCTAATACTGCAAGCAAAAACGGTAAGTACCTGACACAAAGAATGCAATTCATACGGCGTGTGTGTGGGTTATATTCAGCTTTTGGATGCTTCATCTCATGCAGCATTTGAAAAGTCACTTATTTAATAAGTCTACTGGGGACCAAAAAAAAAGAAAGAAAAATAACCTAAAAACTCCTGTACAACACGAAGAGCTAGATCCAGTGTGCAACAATAAAAACTTGTACTTCTCAATAAGAGTGGATACACCTGTCAGTATGAATACGAGAGCTAATCAATACACTTTATCATAACTAGGAAATGATACAATTTACACATACAAATCCAAGAGAAAGTAAGAGAAATGTCCTGTCTTGTGTAAGAGGCTACCAGAATGGGGTCCATGAACTATTAAGGAAGAGGACAGGAAAGGTGACAGAGCGAGACATCTGTCCACACTGCTTGAGAAAAACAGCTCTCTGGGTGAAACTGAGTGGGGTGAGGTCACAAAACAAGGCTGATTTCTTCTGCTGTCTTTGTGGGGATGGTGCACCTGGAAATGAGAAAACACAGAATTTCACAGATGTTACAATACAGTCAATACACCTCCACTCCAATTCAGCTACTGTCCCATTCATGGGGGAAACTCTCTTGTAGCTTACATTCACACTCACAACAAACTATATCATTTCTTTCATCAAATATGAACATCATAAACCAGTTCATTACTTTGATTTCATTGCATATGTTAACACATTCTAATCATTATTTTGATGATTAAACTGCCAATTCATTATGTAGATTTTTGTTCAAAATACACTGCACTTGTACCAAGAAGAATGATTTGCATGAAAAAAAATGAAGTAATGAAATGAGAGTGGAACTGAAACTGAAACAGTTACTACTTATGACTGTATGTAAAATATTTGGACACAAAGAGCGAATCCAAAACTTTTGAAGGTCAATGATATGAATCAACTATAATCAATTATTCAATTGAGAGCAGACAATTAATGGACATAAAAAAAACCATGCTGAACACATTGAATCGGAACAATTTATCAAATGTTGCCAGGATTACACAGTGTTTAACTTGTGATTAAATAAACTGCTGGCACATCATTAACAATTATTCCATGATATTTCTGTTTTGATGCTGAGCCATGTATATATAAGCATATTCTCTCTGCACACAGGATTGTGATTTCAGACATTCAGACACATCACAACATAAAAGAGGGAATATGTATCATGTATTCCTGAAAATCGGTGAGTCAAGAGCATAATCATTAGTGTTTTTCCTTCTTTAGCAAATATGAGCAAGTACTCATTACTGATTATCATGAATATCATGACTTGAGGAGAGTTTTACACAAATTTGCCTCTCACACTTCACTGAAAGCCAGATAAAGACATGAGCATTTTCACATGTGACAGAAAGTACCTTAAAGAGAACAATCAATTATTCTCTCATTTACTCCATGGAAAGGCTACTGCTCTGTTTTGCTTTTGCTTTTCAAATAAAGAATATTCTTTATGTTTTCAGTCTGAAATATCTCACTTGCAATCTCAGCACAGCTCACATACGATGGCTTTACAACAGATCTCTTCAATGCTGTAAGGAGTGGCTTCAAAGCATAACATTGTAACATTACTCTATCTGAGACACATGTGACAAGTTTTCGGTATAATGTCCAGATCCCAAATGCATCATGTCTGTTGTTACTGTTTTGTGTGCGTGCATGTGTGTGTGTGTATGTGGTAGGGTGGGGTGGGGTGGAGCAAAGGGTGGTTTTGAAAGGCAAACAAGGACACGGCAATGGTCACCTACGAGGCCACATGACTGGGTTACCCTCACGCGTAGGCGTGGCTCGTCTATCCCTCAGTGACCTTCGTATATCTATCATGTGCAAAGTTCTGCTGCTGCTGCTGCCGCTACACTTCCATTGTGCTCGAGTCAATAGGGACTTTGACCCCTGCAGTGTCAGTCAGGCAGGTATTCAAATGAATGGGAACCAGCATGACAATGCACGCACTGGGGTTCTCTAACCTTATATGGAAGAAGCTCTCCTTGAATATTTAACCACTAGCTGGCTTTTCGTTGCTGGTGTTTTTTCTTTGATGGTAACAACCCACACTGACTCACTATATATGCACTTATTCATAATGAGGCTTATCTCAAAATAAACTACTTCAATGCGTAAATTGGCACTTCTTTAAGATAAAGGTACAACCTGTCTCAGTGACTTCCTGCCACCTGAACAGAGTGGTCAAGCTTTCTATGTTTGCTTTTTTTATCATCCAGTAGTAGTTACCCTATGTGAGCTTGGTGAGAGTGAAAATGAGATACTTCTGACTGAAAGCATAAACAATATTCTTTATTACCTTCCGTTGGGGAATCTTGCCCATTTGTACAAATATTTATATTCTATCACATACCGAGTGACAATACCTGCCAAGTTTGGTGAAAATTTGACCATACAATCTCAAGAAGATGAAAATGTACAACTAAGGCTCATTTTTGGACCCCCTCCTCCCCCCCCCCCCCCCTTAGGGGGTCCAAGGGGGGGGGGGGGCACCCCTGGATCTGCCATGAACAAACTTGAAACTACGGTCATCAATGTACTTACTCGTGGTATTAATTTACCACTTCTGGTTCTAGAGAAGGCAATCTTTTAAGATACATGTACCTTTTTTTTTGGGGGGGGGGGGGGGTGGTTTGAACAAATTGAGATCCCATACCCCTACTGATGCTACCTGCCAAGTTTGGTGAAAATCCATGATGGGGCTTTTAAGAAGAAGATGAAAATGTAAAAAGTTTACGCACGACGGATGACGGACAACAGCAATCGCAATAGCTCACTTGAGCCTTTGGCCCAGGTGCACTCAAAAAGAAAAAAAAAAGAGAAGGCAAACCCCCCACCAAAAAAAAGAAAAAGAAAAAAAGAATAGATGGGAGCAAATCAGCTGATCAAGAATATTTAAAGGAAAGATATCTTTCTGTAATGCTAATGGCATTGTGAACATTCATGAACATCTGGTTGGAGAATTTAATTTGTTTTTTTGTTTTGTTTTGTTTTTTGCTTGCATGCTTATTTCATTAAATAGGGATACATGTAGCTCACTCCTTATTCTCTTTGTTTTTTCCCCCTTTTCAGCCCCCCCCCCAAAAAAAAAAAAAAAAATGAAAAGAGATTTCTTTTATCAACTGAAATGCTACAGCGCGTGGTCTTTGTTTGCCTGGCTTTGGTGTGCATATTTTCCTACTGCAGAAAAAAAAATCATAATTTATAATGTCTGGTCGGTTCAACTAGCCTAGGGCCAGAGAAATCAAAGATGCAACATGTGATACTCACTCATTAGTTGCAGGGGATTTCATTTGATGTGAGGGCGTTCGGGCAGGTACACGTGAATCCCGTCTGTGGCGTTGGCAGGCACAGGTTCCTACACCCACCATTCTGTGCAGCGCAGCGGTTGTTACCTGAAAAAAGGAAAATCAACAACATCATCACAACAAAATATTTTAATGAACACATAGCAAACCTACACATTTCTTTTGTTGTTGTTGGGCTTTTTTTTTCCTTTTTAAACAGATGAATTCAATTTTAGTTGACATTCACATTTCACATCTGTATTTACCTGATATCAGATCATAAAGTTGTCCTTTCTGTTTTTTGATTCACTGCTACCATTCATTCACATCAAATTACTTTGTAACATCACCCATTTTTTTTTCTCAGATCCTTAATAAAAGTATTCCATAAACGTTGCAACAAACTTTACAGAACACATTCAGAGAGGGGGGAAAAATCAAATACATTGTACAATACAAATCTTCCAAGCATGATTCAGAAATCATTATTATCTTTGTTTGTTTGGTGTTTTTTTTTTCAATTTGGTAAGAACATAATGTCACTGGGGCGACAAGACCCAATACCACAAAATGTCAAAATGTCAAAATGCCAGATGTTCAGGAAAGCAAAAAAACAAAAACAAAACAAAAACAAAAACATGGCAGCCAAAGCACGATGTTGAATGGGATAGCCTTTCCTTTGACATGCCTTGGTGGCTTAATTTTTTTTTGGTAAGACAGCTGGGATTCAGACAAGACATCACTAATAACTGATTATCTGACCAGTAATCCAAAAAAGTAATTTTCACCAAAATTTGAGAGACAAGGTCTTGTCACCCGAACGACGACAAATAGTGAAGGTTTGAAGAATTAAAAAAAAAAACACAATGCCTCCGGTGACACTTTGTGACGGATGCATAAAAAAAGATTTCGAGACGATTCTTACCTGCGGGACAGGCAGTGACAGCAGCGAGGCCGTAGATCTTGCCATTGCCTCCCCTTGGCAAGGAGTAGGTCTCTGCCTCCTGGCCACCATTCTTGTTGATTGACTCGATCTTGTTTCTGGGTACACACAAGAAGACAAGCAAATGGGGAATGGTGATCGATCACTTGCACATAGTCGTGTGAGGAAATATTTTTCAATGCAATTCAATTCAATTTATCTCTGCAACTTATTTTTCAAGAATACAATGCACAAACAGAAATACAACAATAAATTGGAGATTTTGGTGGAATCAGATTTTCTAAAAAAAAAATTCAAGTTTTACTCAGAAACTAAGTGATTGTTTAGATACAAAATACAGCAGATTGTTGCATTTTCTCTTTCATGATATAAATCATGAACTCTGCTTCAAAATGCCACCAATTACTTTTCTGCTCAGACACTGATCAACTGCATGACTAGATCAGACACAGCTAAAGATGGTGCACCTTAGGATTCCTAATTCATTTAATGCTATATTTTGGAAGATGAATCATTTAGAGTGGATGAACATATTGTTTCACAATCATGCTAAAGGTAGCTTAAGACTTCTAAAAAGGGATTTATGAAAAAGAAGATGTTTTAAACTGGTCATTTCATAAAATATCAAGAACACTTGAATATCATCCATTACTGAAAGAGTAGTCATGATTTAGTTTTTGAGGAGTAAACCTGAGAATCAGATAGCTTTGCTGAGTTAATTGCAATGATGAAACTACTAAGACGTTATCATTTATCATAGCATTATCATAATACCATCAATGCGATCAGACTTTTATTCATTTTGCCATCAAGGTTGGATTCAGATTGTGACAATCACAACAAAAATCAAATAGACTCTGGTATGGACATCACACAATCATGTTTCCATTGAATGAGTGGTATTTGATACAATATGTCCATCAATGTCAAACTTTTTCACCATAATCTGCTTTGAGAGGATTTTTGAAAATTATAATGAGATTTATCTCGTAACTCACATTTGCCAGGCAGTCCAGTAGAGGTTGTAGCCCATTGAAGTCATAGCGAATGGATACTGAGCATTGTTGTAGACAGTGTACCTGGTTTGTGGGTCACCATTCAGGTTCATGCACTCCACCTTAGAGGTACCTGTTATAAAAAATTTAGACAGTGAGCTTCTGTTATCAAAAATAGAAGGAACTGTGGGGGGGGGGGGGAATTAACATTAAGAGATGTAGTGACTATTACCATGTAAACATCTTTTTTAGGTATTCAAATGTTATGTGCTACAAATTTAGGAGAAAACAAACCAATCCTGTTTATATTCAAAATATTTTAAATTATGTAGGTGCCTGCTTGAAATACCAGTACTACAATTTAACATATAACATCTGCAACTTTATTCTCAGGATTACATCTGAATTTTACCTTCTTAATACTTGGCGAGCACTGTTCACGGACAATGAAATATTTATGAAACTGCTACACACGATGACATTACAGCTGCCCTACATGATGGGGGCAGATTACATAATATCAAATGTTCCTGGCAGTGTCCCCCCCCCCCCAAAAAAAAAAAAGAAAAAAAAAGAAAAAAAAAAGAAGAAGAAATCTTAAGTTTTGATCTTGAACTCAGGTGTGATTTTATGGATATATCCATGTCAGAATCAATTCAAATCATTTTTTTTTGTCATATTTTGTGCCTGCACTGAATTCGAACTTTTGTCTAATATTTTTCTAGAGGTAGGAAAAATGACAAACTTTGCATGGCCTGCAACGTTGAACTTTGTCAATCACCCCCTCCCAAAATCATTCTACATCTTACATAAGCATCTTACAATGCCACCCCTTCCTCCCACCCCTCTCAACCCTCCCCCATCTCCCTATCTGAGACCACTTGCCTGCATCAGCCCAGCAGAGGAGCTGGGAGACGGTATCTATGGTGAGACCGTTGGGCATCACGAGGTTGGAGTCCACCATGACCTCTCGGTTGGTCCCATCCATGAAGGACCTCTCGATCTTCGGATATCTGCGGCCCCAGTCTGCCCAGTAAAGGTACCTGTACAAACAATGGGTAAGAGTTGAGGAATTCCATAACAGGCATCTTCTGACAGTATTTTTAGATTTTAAAAAAAGTGTATTGCATGGTCCTACACGCTACCTAGTGGCTCTGTGATATTGAGTCAATGAAGCTATGAAGGAACTGGACTTGACTAATGATTATTACATGGTTAAAAAAAAAAAGTACAGTAACGGTATACGAACATGGTGATATTCTTTCATAGATATCTCAATGGCAAAGTTTCAAACATTTGTACTTTAGTTGTCCTTCTTACGAATCTATACTTCTGCACTCGACTTCTACACCCGCGCTTCTAAATATTTATCAAATTGAGGCCAACTTTGGCTCCTACTAAACTTGTTTTGAGGCCCAGTTACATGTGTAGATTGAATACAAATCTTTTTGATCTTATTTTGGGGAGACATCGCAGCTCACTAGTTGAGAAGCACTGTTCTATATTATATGTTACGATTTTCAGTGTCAAGCCACCACAATGTTATACAGTTATACAGTGTATACAAGCTGTAAGTGGTGATTTTACAGCAGTGCTATTTTGTGACTCGGGTGTGGGAGAAGATTTTAAAAAAAAATGGAAATGCAGTACTATAAACAAGGAAAATGTTTACACTTCATTCAGTTTTTCTACGTAAAAGCAATTATTTGTTATATAATATCTGCTAGGTTTGTGGAATTAAAGAAAAAAGTGAAAAACTGGACAGGAGCTGTGCACATTTGGTTGGAAAAAAGAAAAGAAAAAGGAAAGAGGTTGAGGCATATCTGTATCTTACCCTCCGACGGGATCGACCGCGATGGCTCTGGGGTTCTCTAGGTCTGTGTCAAAGAGAACGTGTCTATTCCTGCCATCCAAGTTGGCAACCTCGATGCGGTCATTGCCAGAGTCGGTCCAGTACATGTTTCGGCTGAGGTGATCAATGGCAATACCCTCAGGACTGCTGAGACCTGTGATGTCATTATGTAGTACGTCAAATTTTACATATCTTGGTGTTACTGTTCCTGGGGCCAAGTTTTTACGAGGATGTTTGGAATAACCTACTGCAGTTACTACAGAAAAAAACTAAAATACTCAGAGCTGATTTTTGTTTTTCCTTTCTTGACTGCTTTGTAATTACATTTACTGTACTTGCAATAGTTACAAACATTTTTATGCCCTGGTCTTGTCCACTGAGTGACTAAAGCTCCTTTTTGATATCTGAAGAAGGGATGAATAGTGCTGCATTTGCTAGAAAATATATCATAATGAACAAATATAGCATGCACTGAGAGGCTCCAGTTGAAATGATAGATTCTGAGGTGGCATGAAATACTGTAAAAGTGGAAATTTTCGTGGTGTTGAAATTTTCGCGCATTTCGCGCAACCAGAAACTAGCGCGAAAATAAAAGCATGCGAATATTTCTGCTTGCCATATGCTCCTGTGCGTGATGTCTTGATTCCGCGGAATTAAAAACATGCGAAACTCTTCTTACCCAGCGAAGCGCGAAAATATCCACTTTTACAGTAGCACTGTCTTCTTGTGAGGGGCACAGGTCCAAAGATAATAATGCTATCTGTTTATCACTAAAGGATCCATAATTTCACTGGTGGATCAAAAGAATGCATAATATATTTGTTTTATATCCCTCCAACGAATCAAAAGAAAACAAAATTGTTAAAATAAAAAGCTTTACATATTCCAGTGCAAAAAATCAGTGTACTGCCGTGCAGTGGACACGATTTACCCTATGGTCTACGAGGCTGATACCAAATAGCACTTTATACATGCAATCGATGAAAAACATTCATTGATTCTGTATTGATGATGTTACGCTCATGGTACAATGCACTATACCGTGATTATCACATCACGATACAGCACATTTTGCTCTATTAGCATTTTGTCTTCAACATAATCGACGACATAGAAAAATTATGCTTGGTCACATGATGTTGTGCAGATCAATCACTGAGCAGGATTTTATTAGTAATAATTATGAATGAGAACAATCATGGTAATAATGACTAAGAGTGGACTTACTCGTGTTGACAACAGCGCTAACATCCCTGCCATCCATGGATGACCTCATAATGGTGCGGCCAGAGATGTCGCTCCAGTACACCTTCTCCTCCTGGCAATCGTAGGCCACGCCCACCACCGTCTGGCGGGTGCGCATGAAGACCTTGTTGCCGCTTTGGCCGTCCAGGGGCCTGTACATCACAGACATGCCCTGGCCGTAGACGAGGGCGCCCTCCACCTGGGGCAGACCTGAGACATAGAACGAGACAGAAGAGAGAGAGGAAAAAAAAAAGAAGAGAGGTAGATAGGCAAAGTAAGTATAAGGAGTATATGAGTGTGTATGTACGTGTGTTTTTTTGTTTGTGTGTGTGTGTGTGTGTGTATGTGTAAAATAGAAAGAGGAATACGCAGATAAGAGAAGAGGGAAAAGAGAGAGAGTAAAATGTAGTACAGTGGACTCCCATTATAACAAAGTCCTCGGGATTGGCAATTTTCTTTTGTTATATTGAAATTTCATTTTAACCGAACATATAAACAATAAAAAATACATACAGTGGATAATGTTGCGGCCTGAATTTTTACTTCGTTATAACCAGAATATTGTTATAACCATGTTCGTTATAACGGGAGTGCACTGTAGTACTGTATACGCTATATATTTCGCGGGGGTTTTATTTTCGCGAATTTCGCGAGTCGGGAGCTATTCGCGAAATTAACAACACGCGAAAATATTACCTTCCAAAATGAATCCCTTGCCTTGATGATACGAACATTTCAGTATTAGAATACCATGTCACGGCTTACCGAACAGACCATACTGGCTAAGCTTGTTTACGCACGTCCACGTCTACTTACGAATACAGTGTACTGTAGAGAGCCAATCCATTATCGTAAGGGGACCACTCGTCAGAAATCTAACCAGCTAGCGCGATTTTAACTTCTAACTTCTAACTTACTAGTTCGCAGAGTTTGGCAAGTCTTTTTCATGCAGTGTACTAGTATCATTCTTATATGCTAGTAAGTTGAAAATTCACACTTTCTTTGCCACTTCATATTTTCTCTGGTCCCCCAATCGCGAATTTAACCACTCGCGAAAATGTGTGACAGCGGCAATTCGCGAAAATTTATGTACGCGAAAATTATAGCGTATACAGTATTATCACATCATTGAAATTGATAGCAATACACAAACATTTGTGAAAATATAAACAATTTCTCACCCAACAGCACACAAATGATATCCAGTGTCCTCTCATAATAACGAACATGATTATAATGAAGTTTGGTAATGACAAAGTAAAAATTCAGGTCCCAAAATTATCTATTTATCTTTATATACATTATTTCTTAAGCTTGAACAAGATTTCAATGTAAGGAAAAGAAAACAACGCTGCCAGTCTCAAGGATTTCTTTATAATGGGAGTCGCTAGAGTATAAATCTGTGTGACATGATGCATTGGTACTAACATCTGTAAACATAAACGTTTGGCAAACATTCTTATCTTTGATTGAAAAAGACAATTCACAATTTGAGCAAAAAAAAATCAGTCCTTATCTCACTGATGATAGAAACTATTCTATGTAGGTAATTATGTGGACTATTCTATAAATCTGATTTTTATTTCTTTTGTTTCTTTTCTTTTCTTAGCATCAGTATCAATCAATCATAAAAACAGCTGGAATTTAATCTTTAAATTACCTTCACAAGTGAATCCATTTCCTCTAAAGCCACTCCTACAGTAGCAGGTGTAGGAACCACGTGTGTTGTAGCACTGGGCGTTGGGATCACAGGCAATTTCCACCCCCTCAACACACTCATTTATGTCTAGATATCAAAATAATGAAGATGTCATGGCAATGATTATATCAATGTTACTATCGTACAGGTAATCTCACCATAACTAATGAAGGTTTGCTACTGCATGATTATTACTACTGCAACTATATTCATTGTTGATGAAATTGTCACTTTTATCATTACTAATACTATCATTACCATCATAATTTTCCTCGTCATCACCACCACCATCAATATTAGCATCATCTTCATTCTGTCCTCCTCATCATCATTATCATCATCAGTTTGGTATTCTTAATACTGTTCAGTACTGTTGCAATAACATTAGATTTTCTACATAACACAAGATTATTTGTCAATGCTACAATACAGCATGAGTAATATCATAACACTATGCGATTCTCATTGGCTCTTTAGCCTTATCTGGTTGATTTCGGACTGTAAATAATACTGCTACTCCTCGCACTACTACTACTACTACTACTACTACCACTACTATTATTTCTACTAGTGCTATTACCACTAGTGCTATTACCACTTCCCCGAATCTATTACTTTTTAGAATTATGTCTATTATGACAATGCTACTGAAATATGACACTTGCATAGTTGAAAACCCAGAAATTGAAAAAATAGGAACAAATTGGAGGAAATTTCCACTGCCCCCCCCCCCAAAAAAAAAAAGAAAAAGAAGAGAGAAAGGCAAAAAAACCCCCAATTTAACATACTTGTATCCCATATTTCATTATGAACGGATATTTGTAAAAACAGGTAGGCCTACAGAAGGTTTTATAAACATTCTTCTTTCCTAAGAGAGGATCAAAATGTACATTTCCCAGCAGCACTGCAATGATAGTCTAAATCCCTGAATTTGTGAAGAGTTTCTTCTGCTGGCCCTATCACAAAACATGTGTGGGTCACTCCTCACCTTCACAAGTGATGCCATTCCCTTGGTATCCGGCACGACAGAGGCACCTGTACCCACGACCTTCGGGCAGGCAATCGGCCTGGGTGCTGCAGTCGGAGCACAGGGAGACCAGTTGATCTGGAAAGAGATTTACGTATAGTTTATTTTACACTTCCTGAAGAGGGCAGTACGGTCTAATTCAGTTACCTAATGCAGGAAAGTTACTGGGTATATATATATATCTCAAAGATTAGCTTTGCAGGGTAACCCTATCAACTATAAAGTTCTTTCACATTGGGGTCCTTTGCAATATTTTTTATCCCTTCTTATGAACCCATCTGCTCCCATGGGTAGAAACAAGTTGAACCCAGTACCTTTTTCTTTCTTTTTCTGTAAAGATATATATATATATATATATATATATATATACTCCTAGATGGGTCATTTGGAAGACATTTCCATTAGTTTTATATGCAAATTTTAAAATACATGTTCAATGGCAATTTACGCAATGGAGACACAAAAATTGTCTCCTTAATGACCAGTTGTCTCCCTAATGAAGACACTTCCCCCCAATATGTCTCCCTAAGGTGCCAACTAGGGATATATATATATATATATATATATATATATATATTATATATATTATATACATACATATATATATATATATATATATATATATATATATATATATATATTCAATTCAATTCAATAGTTTATTTATTTCCATCATCACAAAGAAAAGAAAAGAAAAAGTTGACATAATCCAAAGTGATACAATTTTTTTTTCATTTCTCTTACACTCGTCCGATAAAGGATTTTTTTTTTCAATACAATATAAATTATACACGAATGATGTCGTAAAAAAGAAACAATGCACTTTGTCATGGCAACAAAAATAGTAAATAATCACAATGATGGAAAACAGTGTTCCACTAAAAAAGCCACGCTTGTAAAACGTGGAACACTGGAACAAAACAACAACAGCACCAATTTGTTATACCAATAAGACATATTCATTTTAAATTCTTCTATATACTATTGTACATTTTACTCATTGATATAATGATGTTGATACTATGAACAATACTTACTAGGATTTTAGGATGCAAACGTATAAACTATATAACATATCACATTTGTGGCACAGACACTATGGGGCCAGGTGTGCCAGGAAAATTGAACGGAAAGGAAGATACAGTGCACTCCCGTTATAACGAACACGTTATAACGAAATTCTGGTTATAACGAAGTAAAATATATATATGTATAACATTTTCATTTCATATATCCTTTTCAAAATAGTCTCAAAATAGTCTCATGCATGCTATGATACAAGAATATGTTCATGTTCAACATTAATTCTGTCCAAGATAATGGCTCTTGTTTATAACAACATTTCATTCACATCACCTCATAGGTTTTGTACAGTAATATTAAGGAAGATGTAAATGATAAATTACAGATATCTGAATCAGCTACTGTCAAGCACTGTGGATTATCAATTGGACACATTTTATACTCTTTCAAAAACTGCAACAAGATTACACATGTTCCCAAAATTAATTCATGTATGCTGTTGTATTTTTGTTGGCATACATTTCGTATTTTATTTCAAATCATGTACGAAACCATGTATATGTTTATGCCATCTGCAAAGTGCAGAAATGAAATGAAAATTTAAATCAAAGTACCAATTCAGTACAAAAAAGGAATCACAAAAAAATTTAAAATTCTAAAGTACTTTAACATATTGTGGGAACATAACAACAACAAAATCATTATGTCCATCATCCAGGCAAATTGGCAACAGAACTGTGCAGAAGTCAAAGTTTACCTGGTAGGTTACACCTGTAGCCATCTCCCTGGTAGCCTGGGTTGCAGGAGCAAGTGTAGCCCCCTTCCACCGGGCGACACTGTGCATTTGGATCACATCGGTTGTTCTCACATGGGTCTAGTGGCTCATCTGTCAGTACAGAAACACACAAAGAGGAACTTACAGCAGGTATTCTTCCTTCATAAATAAATACCCTACTGATGACTTTAAGTGGTAATAATTGTGCATCCTGCATAGATGAAATGCCATGCATCCTTTCCATTCCAAGTGTTTGTTTCCTTACATTGAGCCCACCTACACTCTAATGCTATGCATAACTGTAAGACATTTGCAAATGCGCTCTTAGGAAATGAAATAAGAGATATGACTTTTTTTATTCTTAAAAAAAAAAGGAGATTTCTAGTACGATTTTTTTCCCTAATCCTGAAAAGTTGCATTGAATGTGACACAATTTAAAAAACTGATTACATACTTACATATTACATTACAATGTCGACATTACACATTTCACAAAAAGGCTCAGCCTTCATTTCTTCACTTGTGCAAGGAAATAATGCCAGTTTATCACCTCTGGAATATAATCAATCAGGTTAGGCCTGAAAGGGCAACACATCGACTGATTGAGCACATTGGTAACCTCATGAGGACAAGCACAAATCACACAATAATCACATAAAGTCAGACCTTGATTTTCTGGCCCTCTCTTATCCGGACTTCTCTATTTTCCAGATGCCTCCAAGCAGAGAAGAAACATAATTCCCTTATGATATTCCCTACAGAATCATGCTATGAATTTTACAGTAAAATGTTTCAATTTTATGACTATGATTTTTAAGTAGGTTAGCACAAATTTCACTTCTGCTGCGCTGCACACTACCTAAGTAGCTACCACTGGGTCGGCATCCTACTTGTACTGATACACATTAACATTGTTTCTCCCATATCCAGCTGAATTGCTTATCAGGATGGGCGTCAATCCTGACATAGCCAGATTTAACAGAGGTTGGACTGTACAACAATGATGATCTAGCAAATCAAGCGAATCAGTCTTGTCACTTCTACCTCTCTCGCAGATGCGCCCATCCCCGCTGAAGCCTGGGGCACACTCGCAGTAGAAGCTGTCTTGGACGGGGTAGCAGTAGGCATACCGGTGACAATCATTGGTGTCACATGGGTTTCCTCCATTGTTGATAGTATCTGTTTTGGTGTTGTTTTTTATCATTAAAAAAAGGAGAGAAGAAGAGAAATGAGGCCACATTACAAGAATTAAATGGGATAAGATGGAAAGTTTTACCTACCGATAGGACGACAAGTACATCAACGAATGACAGCAATGATGTTTTCAGGCAGCTTTTGTTTTTATCAAAGAACACCATTGTGCATATATCTATATGGATGTAAATGAATCTATCTATCTATCTATCTATCTATCTATCTATCTATCTATCTATCTATCTATCTATCTATCAACAGATATAAATCTACACATAAATTGACTAAATATATGCCGGTACATTTATTTGTGTGATATTGCACACATGTTTTGTTTGCAATAAGACATACAAACTTCTCAAGGGATGTGACCAAGTATGGTCTATATATTATTCCAACTGATGATGTCCGAGAAAGCAAGAAGAAAGTATTGAGACAGCATGGCAGTGCAATTTCAAATCAGCCAAGCCATAATTTTCAATGATCCAGTAGATAAAAAAAAAAAGAAGAAAGAGTGCAAGAAAAAAAAAATACCTCGCTGACAGGAAAATCCATCTCCAGTAAAGTCTGGGCGACACTGGCAAGTGTAACCATCATTTGAGGTTGGGTAACAGTCAGCGTTGGCATCACAGTTGTGGTTCTCGCAAGGATTGGTCTGTTGCTCTATGGTGTGCAAAAACAACAGTCAGGCTTAACTGAAGTGATTCTTGTGAATATGCACCACATACACTACTATATGTACATATCACAAAAAGTGGTTACCGCAGAGAAGGTGTTTTGAATTTTTTTTTCCTCCTGACTGAGGATCACGCATAATATGTTAGTAAGCTCCCCAATTATTTCATTTTATATATATACATTTCTAAATATCAATCTGCAGATGGCTCATAATGCAATATTGGCATTGGGATGAAATTTATAACTGTTTAAGGGAGCAGGTGATTGTTGGCAAAAAGACACACAAACTTCTCTATAATGTAACCAAGTTTGGTCTACATCTTATACCAACTAGTCGGTGAGACAACTGATCGGTCAAACAAAATTCCTTTAGAAGGAAAACTCGGGGGAAAAAAAGAGAAAGAGCAATGGAGAGGGAGTGGATTGATATGTCACACAAAATGTTCTTAAGGAAGAGAAAATGGAAAGGAAGAGAGGAAGAGAGCTATGTCATCTCACCGGCACACAGAAATCCATCTCCAGTGTATCCCGGATTACACTGACATTCAAAGCTGGTTCCCTGGGCCAGGCATCTGGCGTTGACATCACAATTGTTGTTCTGACAAGGATTGGTAGGAACTCCTGAGCAGCAAAGAGAGAATGAAAACAGTGAATAGCAGGGGTGCAGGTTTGTTTGGAGAGATATTAAACATGCTGAGATGACAACACTCAGAAATCCAGGCCCATCTAAAAGATCTTTGACAGAGAAAAAAAATACACAAAGATCAATCACTCGTATGGTCTCAAAGTGCCACTCAGTTAATGCAAGAGAAATCATGCACAAAACTGTGTCCATTGCAAAAGAATCTATCCCTTCTATTGGAGGAAATAATAAAAGGATTTTTAAGGACTTGTAACACACACAAACTGCTCTTTTCTCTGATATTTGAGCCTGTCTGAGCTTTCAAATTCGAGTTACAATCATAAATCCACTGTCGCCATTGTTGGGTGATCTATATATGTTTCATTGTTATGTTTTTCTGTTTTTTTTTAATTGCTTAGGTAAAAAAAGACCTCTGTGATGACCCTTTTAACAAGCTTCAGCCATACCCAGTCAAAGAAGAAGTGAAGCAGGATGATTCAGTCTGTTGAACTCAGTGGTCGCATTGTGATTGTTGCAGTGCGATTAGTCACACCACTCGCACCCTAATCCCTTTATCAATACGCCTGCATTATGTCCTTCGTGTCGATTGACCCTAATGACCAGAACCACTGACTTGCATGTACTAGTAATGGATGGCTTCATTTGCCAGTCGATAGCTGATACTCCTCACATCAGAAAGGCACAGACACTATCACTTCAATCAATGGGAGAATGGAGCTTATAGATATTCCATGATGTGGAACTAGCTAGCCATTGATGATCTTATTACATCAGTGATGACAAGAGACTTCAATCTAACTTTCCACCAAAGCATTGCCTTCTTCTTCTTCTTCTTTAAAAAAAAATGCCAAAAAGAAAAACAAACAAACACTAAAACCCCCAAACAAATTGCACATTCTTGACTGATCATCTAATCAAAACATAAAATGATGCAACAGAAAAAAATATATATATCAACGTCATGTGATAAATCATAACCATGTTGTAAGAGATATATCATGATATACTCTTTTGCAAATCTTTACACAGATAATAGCGCAGACCAGCATCAAATTCATCATAGCAAATCAGATGTAGGTATTCAGAGACAGGCCATCTATCAAACCAATATTTATTGCACGACAAAGTAGCATCTCCAAACTTAACAACTGCAAAGGATGTAGAACAGAATATGTTGTACACATACTACCCGTTCTTTTATGAATAAAGGTTTTTGAGTTTTCCTTATTATCAAAACAAAAACAAAGACAAAAAAATCCACAGCCAGAACATGACCATGCATCTCAAAACACATTTATCAATGCTGTCCAAGCATCCCGGAGAGATGACTGTACGGTATAGACTACTACCAAATGTTGTGTGGTAGTTTTTACCTTTTTTCTGGTAAGATTTCAAAGTTTAAAGTCCTCCCTCCCCCACTCACCCCCCAAAAAACAAAAACCTATGTTCAGTCGAGTCCAGATTAAGTCAGTCCTTGCGAGTTATGGGGCAAATTTGATGGCACTCTGTTACATCTACGTATCGAGAGGGTAAAGGTACCTGCATCGGGACCGACAGCAGTGATCATGGCGTACCGCAGGATCTCTTCGTCAGTTTCGAACATGGAGTAGGCGTAGCTGGTGTTCATCCTCATCGCCGTCAGCGACGCATCCGTGTTGATGTCGTCGGCCTCGCACTCCTGGAAGGTGATGGTCTGCTCCACGGTGAACTCCACCGAGTCGCTGCCGGCCTGGAGCATACGCCGCTCTTCGGAGTACACGTATCCTGCAATGGTGAACAGTGGGGCAAAAAGTTTTTCCCATGTTCACAAAGTACTTTGACTATTCCATATAATATATAATAATACAGGGTACTTATAATGCGCCGATTCCACACGACTAATGTGCTCAAGGCGCGCAGCAGGAAAAATGAATTATGAAATACCAAAATCATTACACACACATATACATGAAAATGAATGAAACCATGATGATGAAAAAAAAAAAAAAAAAAACGTAATGTACAATTCTACCAGAAAGCGGTTATGGACAAATGAGTCATATGGCTTTTTGTTATCAGGAACATACAGCCTGTTTGGTCTTTGAGCTTGAAAAGCTACTTGAGAGAAGATATTTGTCCCTCAATAGTCAGTATCTATATACCACATTTCATATGCCTCATCCTTTTATATATCTCAAGCCATTTGCTTATGGCATATCTTGTTTTTATGTGAGAGTAGTGAATATCATTCACTTAGCTGGTAGTGGTCAGTGAACAAGAAATGTGTTATTGATTCAGCTTGACTTCTGCCCCAGGAACTTCGAGGCAACCATGAACAAAATATCATTAGGCGCAACTATCATGATTTCTCCCTAAATGCCATACATACACTTTCATCAAATATATCTTTTGTGTGATCTCTTCTATTCCCAAACATTGACAAGTCTGGCCTATCAACACTGCATATCACACTATTTTATCATACGATCTAGCTTGTTCTTGTATCATCTAACAGTTGATTGCACACCAGGATGTTGACTCTTCATATTCACAACCGCCAGACTAACTGCAACGTCACGATGATTACGTGGCCTGACATAGCAACTCCTGCCAACTTTGATTTGATTTCATCGACTGCCTCTCCATGTATTGTGTTGGACGATTATTTTCAGACTTCTGTGATTCCAACAACGCTAAACTGTGGCAGTATGCAAACAAATAACATACTCATACACGTTTATGCAGCACTGTGATCTGTTTCTAAAATTGTGAATGATCAAAGATGACTCTTTGGAAGAATTGTGGATAGGAGAAGCAGGGCTTAACAGAAGCAGTGGCTTGGTGGCCCCGGGCCACCACAAATTAATGTCAAGCCACCAAACTTCAAAAAAAGGTTATCTTTTGGCGGCCCAATCGGGCAACTAGGATTCAAATTGAAATGTTATGTGTCTACATATTTTGGGCCAATACATTTTTCTTTTCAGGCCACCAAAATTTGAAATTCAAAGATACCATTAGCCTGAACAGACCACCAGAGGAAAAAAAAAAGTTAGTGTAGGTATCCTGGGAGAAGGAGAACATAACCAAACTTACCCGGTCTGTTCTTGGTGTAGACAACAGATTGGCTCTCCACAGTGATTGTCAGTCCCTGCGGGATGACTGGAAGGGTCCCCTCGATGGTGACTAAGCCCAGGTTCCCTCCCTCGTTGTCCAGTCCTCGCAAGATCTGCCTGATGCTCACTCTCTCTCCGCTGCGGAACACGACATTGGCCGAGTACTCCAGATTGGCACCTGTTAGAGAAGAAACAAGCTTTCAGGGGTAGCTAGTTGTCAACAAAAACCCCTCATATCTGTCTCGGACATGGTCAATGTGTGAACACTGGGGGGGGGGGGGGGGGGGGAGACTGACACGTCCGCAGTTTACTTTAGTGTTCAGAACAGATTGTCTTCTCTCTTCTTTCAACCATTATGATGAGAACCTTGGTGGCTGCGCTGGCTTTCCATCCAATAGTATCCATACACTTAAAAAAAAAATCAGAATGTCTTCTTTTATTACAGAAGGAAGACTTTCAAAGGTATAGCAAAGATAAAGAAAGTTAAAACTGAGATATATTTACCATCCAATATGCCAATAAAGTCCAACAAGACAAATCAAGCTTGTACAAAATTATGCATAAATTTTCACAGACTGAACTGCTCAGACAAGCAGACTTCAATAAATGCTGCTACTGATATTGATGAAATTAACCATATAATGGCAAAACTCATAATAATTATGCATGGTTTCATCATTGTCCCTGAAATAAAAATCACCATTATCATCATCTCTACTGATATCATTTTGATAATTTCAAACACAGAACTGACAACTGCTG
The DNA here is from genome assembly GCF_040938485.1 of Diadema antillarum. Lineage (NCBI taxonomy): Eukaryota > Metazoa > Echinodermata > Echinoidea > Diadematoida > Diadematidae > Diadema > Diadema antillarum. The sequence goes on from NW_027270912.1 coordinate 397,982, forward strand.
TGTTTTTGACTTTCAGTGGCCAGCCTTAACCCCAAGCAATAACATCTTAGGTTCACTCACCAGTCTGCATGAAGCCGTTGATGCCTTTGGAGGCAGGCTCAGCAAAGAGCCAACCCATCAGCTCTCCGATGGGCAGGAGCAGCTGCATGGAGTAGGCCACAGCCTGGGGCACGGGGCTGATGGCAGTGAATGTGCGTCCACCCTCGGCCATAACAAAAGTGTGCAGGTACAAGTCATTGCCCAGGTCGATGCCATTGACGGTTCCGTTCACGCGTGCGTTCAACCTGCGGTTTTCATCTAAACAGACAGACATATGAATTGTTCACATTAATGAATTCTTGTGTCAAGTTATTTCTCCGCAACCGATTGACAAATTGCCCTTCACTGATGTTAATACGCACTGATTATTCAATGCTTCAATGACATATTGCCATTTATCATTGTAAATAAGCACCGATTATTCAGTGACTTAATAATTGGTGCTTACATCGATGGAGGCCAATTTAAACACTGAATAATTGGTGCATATTCATGTTGATAAAGGGTAATTTGGCAATTTGTTGCAATATAGTTGTTTTTTAAAGGACATAAAATAGTGTCAAGCTCTTAGGGCAGAGCTCAAAAGTAATTTCCTCCATTGATGAAAAACTTGAGAGAATATATGATCTCAGCTTATCAAATGTCCACATACCCCCCCCCCCCCCCCCCCCTTGCAGCAACTCATAACAGGTTCTTCAAGACATGATTCCCCTGGACAACATAAAATGTGTTCATTTTGAAGGTTCCAGCAAAAACATCTGAAACACTGGTACTGTATATCACAAGATAAGCAAAGAAGGCAAAGCTTTTTTTTTCTTTGTCTGTTTTGTTGTTATTGTTGTTCTGGCAGCGTGGTCATTCACAGTATTCCGATGAGTCATCACAATACCCATTCAAAACACCTCAAACACTTGGTAGGCTGCATAATACTCTGCTCATCACAACTTAAATAGAGGATCTCTTGCAGTTAATCCTTTCTGAGTTAGGAGTATAATTGAGTTTGGGTTTACGGAGAGTGTGTGTCATCATTGTCAAATCCTCTTTGATAGGTAGACGGAAATCCAAACTGGTCGTATGAAGACCTACGTATACATTATGCAAGATGATACAAATGTGACATTACTATAGAATACTGAAAAGGAACATCTGTTGTAATATCAAGTATACGTTGTATGGTGAATGACACTGCAATTGGTAGAGGAGAAAGATACATGTAACTGACTCAATTGTGTATGTTGGGAGAAACCTGTATGTTTGTTTTTCTTTTGTTTTTCTTTAAATAAACAACTTTCTGACTGAGGAGAAACTATCCATGAAATATATGAGTACTAGTGCCCTCAGCAGTACAGACAATGTGCTTGAGCATTCATATCTTAATGTACATGTGTGTATGAGTGGGAGAATGTGTGCATGTTTCAGCATGCATATGACATGAATGGTTATGGTCAAAGGGTTTGTAGTATGATTTGATGAACATCCCCTCTCCCCCCCCCCCCCCCCCCTATAGAGTAACCAACATTATCTCTTCTGCTGTTGTAGTTCAGATGAAATATATCCTGTCACATGCAATATTATACAGATATTGACTTATCAGAGGTGGAATATAACATTTGAGATCCTCGCGGGAAGTTATATTTTTGTCGAGGATTATTATATTTTTCCGAAGCGCGTAGCGCTGAGGAAAAATATAGTATTTCGAGACAAAAATATAACTTCCCAAGGGAAATGAAATGTTATATTCCTACCGAAGGAAAGAAGTCAATATCTGTTATATTATATGACCTCCAGTACAAGAAATAATCTGCTGTATAACGCAACACGACTTCTCTGTTTTCAAACCCACAGTCAAATTCATGAACGCGCGTTACAACGCTCAGCACTGTTAGTGGTATGCAATCGAGCCAAACCGAGCCATAACTATGATGGCTTTCGCGTCGGCCCTACTATCGGTAATTCGTTCTTCCGTGGCATATAGCCGTGCAGGAGCATTCCTAGAACAGTCGCTATTCAATCATAGATTACGTAGGCCTGTGTAGTGAGGGCCTATTTACGTAGCGGTAACGTTAGAGCTAGATTTTGTAATGACAGTTGTAAAATTATTTTTAAAAAAATTGTAGAAGACTACCGTAACTGCCGCTGTTGGTCTAAAGCAAGCTTGTTGAGGTAAGTGTTTGTGGTGATGTATGAGAATGTGAACTTTCTAACAATGTAGGGCCTAATCTCTTCTGTCTGCAGTCACTGGTACATGAACTGTAGACTACGGACCTGGCCCTGGTCCAGGTCCAGCGCTAGCATAGAACTACCGGTGTCACAGAAACTTACTCAGTTCAGGCGGTGGTAATACGGAATGGGAAAGCCTTTGCCATCTACTCCCTTCTGGCCCTGTCACGACTGTCTAACATTAACGGGAGTAGTAGGCTCTATAGCTTCCAACACATTCACCAGTTTGTTTCTCTCTCAAGCTGCCATACCAGTTACAACACTGCTAACAGTTTGACAAAAACAAATCTGTTGTAATTTCGCAATTCTCGCTTGTAGCGCGTGTATGCTGTGCAGGAAGTGTTACTACCGCTAACGCTTTTAATACAGTAGTGTGCTGCTGTGTACTGTGGTCACGGCGATTGCATTCGTGTGTGTGCAAAGCGTCTCTGTGTATGTTGCGCGCATCATAACAATTGGTTTTTGATGACGTCACCCCTCCTGATATAACGCATTTGTTTAACGTTGTCGCTGTTATATTCCATGGTTGTACGTAATTTACGTCATGTTATGAAAATATAACGCTTCTCATCCTTGTGACAATGGTCATGTGACTGCATTTTGACCAATCACACATTGATATCTATATAGGTCATATAATATACTTTAATATATGTCATAAGCATATTTTCCATATAAAAATTACACCAACATCAGGTTCTTACCTTGTGGTCTAATTATTCTGCCTCTCATTCATTCACATGCATTATAAAATTTCAAAGAGAAGGAAAAAAAAAAAAATCATGTGTGTTCAGTTTCAAAGGAAATTTGTGATGTGACAAAATCAGGGCCCTATCAAATCTGCAGATTTTTGATTATGTCTAATATGACTATTTCATGAAAGTGTTTGAAACATAACATTTTACACCCATCATATCTTGTCCTGTTTCAATGGAAATACCTTCCTGTACAATTGCTCCCACACTCAATGCATCAGAATTTATTCAAAAAGAGAGTTTCTACAATTTCACATCATTTATAAATTATGGCTTATTTTACTGAAACTGCCATGCTGTCAATATTATGACTTTATATCTTTGTGTTAAAAAACCCTGTTTAACAAGGAGTGAAGTTTCACTTTAACATGACCTTTGAACTTTGAACTCGCACTGAAAGTTTTCAGGAGTGTTGATACTCTGTGCCCAAAAGTGGGAAGATGAGGGAGGGGAAGAAATCTATTGGGAGTTATGAACACAGAAGCAGACACAGACGCAGACATGAGAAACCAAAGGGGGGGGGGGGGGGGTGACTGCCTACTGCCCGCCTCAGGAGTTTCCATTCTCTCTCCCCCACCATGGGAAAGGAGCATACCATGTGTGGTTTTGACAGCAGCCGTCACAACTTCTCCACCCACACAAACAAACACCCACACACTCACTCACACATATGTACACAAAAACACGGCCACACCATCCATACTCCAGGGGAAGAATGACTCATGGTTGCCATTTTTTGCAGAGTAAAAGGAAAAAACAAGCAATCTGTTTTTTCTTCCATTTCCTAAATTCCAGACTAGGACCCCTTCAGTCATCATGGTATGAAAACTAAAAGCCACATACATGCATTTCAAAGTAATCATGCTGATTGGGTAATGTACAGCTTTTACATTGCATCTAGTTTTCTTGGTTCCAGACTTGCAATTAATGAAATATCATTGGTGAAATCTTGCTATGAACTTTCTAAGAGGAATGTACTTACTGACAGGGTCACAGTATATGAAAAAACAAACAAACTTTTTTTTTTTTCATTTAATTTCCTGAATTCCAGACTAGGACCCGTTTCATCATCAACGGATGAAAACTAAAAGCCATGTATATTTCAAAGTAATCATGCTATTTGGGTGATGTACAGCTATTAAGTTGTGTCTTGTTTTCTTGGTTTCAGACTTGCAATTAATAAAATATCATTGGTGAAATCTTGCATATGAACTTTCTTAGTGGAATCTACTTACTGACGGGGTCACAATAGAGGCCATTTCCAATGAAGCCCTCGTTACACGAACAGCAGTGGCCAGTTGGGTACGTCACACACCTGGCATTGACACTGCATGTATACTTGGTACACTGATCTTCAAAGGCCAGAACTTCAACATCAAATGCTATATAGCAAAGGAAAAAAAAACCAACAACATACACATATATGAGCATTCTTAAAAAAAGAAGCAATACTTGGTAAAGTATCACTTTTTTATGTACATAAGAAACAAAAACAAATGAGAGGTGCTGAAGTAATGAAGTCACACTATTATGACAAAGCTTTAACTTGCTTGAACCATCAACTGCTCCCACCCCCCCCCCCCCCCCCCTCTGGATTTTTCCTTATATTTAGTGAGTGGTATTGAATAATGTACTCACATCTGATTTCAATACAACCTGTACATCATACCTAACAAGTAGAATACCAACTTGATCAAAGGCATTACATTTTTGGCTGCATATCAATCTAGCATGTCTTCACCTACAGTCCCTATGAAACTTGAACAGATCTGTCAAGAATGTACCCCCGATTTTGGATCTCCATGATGTCATTTTTGTCAAAATGAGTTAAAAATCTTGGACTGTTGCCCTACGTCCAATGCAGCAAATAATCTAAAGAAGACACCATAAGATAAATCTTCATATTTGGCAGCAAGCGGGAATGATCCTTTTTTTTCTTTCTTTCTTTCTTTCTTTCTTTCTTTCTTTCTTTCTTTCTTTCTTTCTTTCTTTCTTTCTTTCTTTCTTTCTTTCTTTCTTTCTTTCTTTCTTTCTTTCTTTCTTTCTTTCTTTCTTTCTTTCTTTCTTTCTTTCTTTCTTTCTTTCTTTCTTTCTCTTCTTTCTTTCTTTCTTTCTTTCTTTCTTTCATTCTTTCAGCACTGGGTCCAGTGGTTCCACACTTTAATGCCAGAGCCAAGAAAACACTTGTATCCATTGCTATAAACCTCACATGTCTACAACTAATTCAAGTTTTCAAATAGATCCAAGTAGATCTCTATTCATGCTCTGTATTACACCTTGAATATTCATGCCTGTCCAAGCATGACATCATCCTGACAACACCCATTGGCCAAATGAAAGGTTTAAGAGAAAGGTTTGTGGTGTGGGCAAGGGCTTGGATAAGATTTTTTCAACAAACAAGTATACTTCAATGGCAATAATACCTTCACTAAGTCTGAATAACAACAGTATAGAACAGATAAAAACAAATAAAATGTGAATTGTACTATTTGAAGACAGGATGTATTAGTAGGCAAATGGACTATTAGGCCTATATGTGTTTCTCATACAAGTACTAGAATATCAAATGCTACACGTGTTTCTTTAATTCGTAATTTCTTCTTTCTTTCTTTTTATAATTATGGGCATGATATATGCTGTGCAATACTTCTGTATATACTCAGAAAGAAAATAGTACAATCCATCTGACAAAAAAATAAAAGGTAACAGCAACACAAAACCACTAGAACAACCTAATAATCTTGCCATGACACACAAGGACAAAAGTCAGGCAAGGCCTTCAATCAATGGACAGGCCACTCAACTGTTAGCCGCATCCAGCTGCAGATCAAATCCTGCTTCAGGTGGTGAATCAGCCTGTGGACGCTCCTCTTGCACTGGCTGAACCATGGGCACAGCGGGGTAGATGTTTCCGTCCAGGCGTCCATCAATCTGGTAGGCCCACATCCCATTTCGGCCCACATTGGAGTCTCTGTAGTCAAAATGAACAAACAAATAAGCAAAAACACCGCAAATGCATATATTGGTTTGGTGACTCATCAGCAAAGCTGGACTTGCAGCAATCCAATAGTGGTTTGTACAATTGTAAGTAACCAATTCACTACATTAGAAATAGGCTTTGAACACAATATTCTTTAAAGAGCTTCACAATCACAGCATATGTTCCAGCTCACTTTTAAACTTGCCAAAGTACACTATTACATAACTTTACATGCATCATGTGAAATATAAAGTGTGAAATTAATGTTTCTCATGATCACTGATAGATCCTCCAAGATTACCAGGACAGAATTTCACAGTTGCCAATGTTGCATAAAACCTCCTCTTGCTTTCAAAAGATACTGCATAATTACTCTCTTGATTGCATAGAAACAACAGAAAAGAACTACATATAGTGAAGCGTATGGCACATTGTATCTGCAAAAATGCCTGTGAATTGATTTGATGGATCATATGCCTTCTAGGCTGAATGCTGATGTCATTGGATGTTTGGTGCTAAAATCAGGCAAGGCTAGAGGGCTTTGTTAATGACAGAATTATAATGCATCTGCCAACGAATTGAAGTCTACTCTGAAAAGCTTATTTGCATGCATCGGTAAAGATGACCAGCACTTTTGTTGTGGATGGTTGATATTTGGGGTGATTTGGTTCTTTCTTTCTTTTTTCTCCCCCCCCCCTTTTTTTTTTTTTTTTTTTTTTTTTTTTGGGGGGGGGGGGGGGGGGGGGGGACTACCCTGATAACAGGTATACAGAGACTAGCAATACAGTGAAACATTGCCATCTGCTTCACATCTCTTTTGGGGATATGATTTGAGTTGTTGCAGGCATTGGGATTCCAAGGCTTACGTTCGTACCTATCCTTTCCACAGCTTGTGATTTCTGAAGAGTGTTAAAGGATTCTGGTTGCATAATTTTATTGAAATTGACAAACCATGTGCATGTTAACCATAAAGGGTTTCTAGGTACTCATGTTGTCTCCACGTACACAGATAATTGTGTGGGAAAATGAGACAAAATTGAAAGGTATCATGCTGTCTTCGGCTCTTACTTCCAGTTGTTGATGACTTAATTTTGCATCACATCTTTGTTACTACGAAGGTCTTTCTTATAGTACTATGTAAGATTATTTTGCTCATATCTGTCTTTTAACAGTGACTGCATCAATATCTACTCAACAACAAGTAGTTTTATTTCATTGTTGGTCTGAGGAGGATATTCTTATCTTTAAATCTTCTATCTTTTTTTCCTGTCTTTTTTTTTTTCTTGAGGGGGATGTCTCATATAAACATTTCAACTTTTTGATGTGATCTGCGCAGACAAAATGAAAGGTATTATTTATCTTTTTTATCTGCCCTTGAATTGCTACAAGTGAGTTCCTTGGATAGGTGACATTAAGTGCAGAACATAATATGAGGTATGTATTCTATTCTTTCTTTTTTTTTGTATGTATACACAGTCTGATCAATGTAAACACAATCACCTGTATGTTTACTTGAACCCTAGGTTTTTACCCATTGGTCTGTCAACCATGAAGTTCACAACATATAGAGGGACACACATGCTGAACAGCATAACACACACAACACACACAAACACATACACACATACATACAAGCATGATTCACACAAGCCAACCCAATAGCAACTCCCAGAATATGTGTCTCACTTGTAATGTGTAAGAGAAACTGGGTGACCTACATTTTGTTATGTCACATTACAAAACAGGAGATATACAGTAGATTGTACATACCAGCCCTTCCTTGTAATAATTCAATAGTAGTGCCCTCAGAATAGTTTCTGGAAAGATTAACTGGCACAAAATCCCAAGTGTTCTTTCAACAACAACAACAAAATCTGATGACAGGACCCAATGTATGTATAACTCTCAAACCTGACCTTCGATAATTGAATTGTTGGTAGCAGGGTTAGAAATTCAGTAAATACAAAACTCAATGCACCAAAACGAAATAAGTTTATATGAGGGGCAATCTATTTGTCCCCCATTCAAAGCCTGTTTGAAGGCAAGTACTTTGCCAAGATACCGTACACTGAGGCCCTGTAAAACATGACCTGCATATTTCTTGGCTTCTGAACCAATCAAGCACACACCCACAACAGCTAGTATATGACCTGTGTACGATAGGCTGCCCTCAAAGAGATTATTCATCTATAGCTAGATATTGGTATTCGGGATCTCTTTTGGAATATCTCCATTCCAGAAACAAAACTGGTTATTTCTATGTAAGAGCAGGCCTTTTGAATTATAGTCACAACATGTTTTCTGCAATTTAATTATGTAATGCATCAAACAGAGGAACTCCATGATCGCAGGGTGTCTCCTGGGAAAAAATTTGTGAGTATGGTTGATTTGTACCTATTTGTGTCCGCAGACAGGATATGTACATATACCAACCACTAAGTTGTGGCCAGAGATGTAGGTGAGCTTTAACTTGTAATGGGGGAAATAGTCTAGACACATTACCGTTTCCTCCCAAAAAACAATAGAGAGTAAGGGAAGAAATTTGAAAAACAATTTGGTTCTCACGAGCCTGACACTTCAAAAACATTTGCGCTGCTTCAATTCTACTTTGTGAGCAGCAGACCTGGATTTACATGAAAATGAGATAGCCAATGATGGAGAATCTTACAAATCCATACTACCACCAGTAACAGATGAAAGAGACATGCAATCTTGACAAGAAATGAGAAATGAAACATATTTAGTTGCTACAAGAAGACTGCAACTTCCCTACATCTACTCAATGCTTGATTATTCAGCTACAGACCCCCGTGTACAAGGTCTTCTTATTTTTCATTCTTCTTCTTCTCCTCCTCTTTCTTCTGTAAGTCATCTTTTTCTTTTATCTGGCTCCTTCAATCCCAAGTGGTCTTGCAGGATTTCATGTAAGTTGAATGAACAAAGAAACTCTCCACTTAACACAGGTACAACCACCCTCAGTCTTTGGATTCAATTTTAGTGCATCCCTTGCATTGCATATAAATACAAATATTACTCTTGGAGGTAGCAATTTATGCCTATCAGCTGATGGCATTCGGCTTGATAAACTGGCATATAATTGTTCACATCCTACAAGGAACCTGTTTGTACATAATACTTGGCAGCAACCATCAACCTGGATCGACTGACTGAATGAAGAACAGTTCACAAATGAAGGTGAAGGTCAGTCGTAGGATTTTCCTTTTTGTATTCATGATTATTTCAAAAAGAGTTTAGCACCAAAACCCATACACCAATTATGCCACTTCGACATGAAAATAAGATGGTACAAGAAGTTAGAATTTCATCTGAACATCTGTCAAACTTTGACGGCTTTTGACTCTTCACCCAAAAGAAACCAAAGCAGACTGACATTGCTTGCAGAACACTACCAGGGTTCACAGAATTGACAGTCCATCCCAAGTTACTGTAAGCAAGGAGCTCCTTGTTGTAGGGTTCTTGTTTCCAACTTGAGCAATGAGTCTGCACATCCATATCACAGCTTTAATTTGTCATCGTCAGAACTTCAGCACTTACATGGGAAGTGTCATTCACCAAATGACAGAATATTACTCTTGACAAGTACCACCCCTTGTTGCTCTGGGGCCAAACGGTCTTAAAGGGGGAAATCTCTCTATAAAGGAGATTTATAATTTGTGATTATACTCAAAATCTCAGTTAACATGCCATTCCACTTGTCCCTTGAAAGACTTAACCTTGTTGACTTGTGACTATGCTGCACATAATATCTAAACAATTTCCAACAAACATCATGGATAATACTTTAACACAGATTGCCACAGAAGTTGAGCTCTTCAAAAAAAAATTTAAAAAAATGATAAAATGACATTTTATTTGTTTCATACACACCATGATGAAGATTCTATATTGGCATCATCACTGTACCATCAGCAAGATCATTCTTGTGAAGTCCATTTGATGCAAATGTAATCACATTCACAAGACTTGCTAGAATTCAAAGAGAGGGATGACTCCCAATTTACATGTACATGTATGCACTGCTGCATGTATGTGTGCATTTCCTGCAATATTCATAGCGGCTTTACCTTGACTAGACCAGTATCAATGATATAATTTCCTCCTTTCAACTCATGACTCACAAGAAAAGGTATGAATAAATGAACCAGAGTGCATAAAAATTGCTACTAGTGTGCAATTTAAGTGCCAAAAGCCTGAAAGTCAGGCTAGTATTATCAAAACCTTCACTGTCTTTGATTGTTCTAGCCCTATCATCGTCTCACTTGTTGTGACCCTAGTGGTACCTTTCATCAATCATCACTGATATCCTCTTGCAGCCAGAGCCAAAGCTGAAAAATCTCTACATTGCAATGAAAACTTGTCTGAAGGGATCCTACTAAGGGGAAGCATGCGGCCCAAAACTAGGAGCAGCCTCAGATGCAGCTCAACTGTATCGCCCTTTCAAGGGCTACCCACCTCCCAACCCTTGTGCTATAAAACCCAAGAAAGTAGTTCATGAGGAGAGTATGGTCCTTATGGAGAAAGATGATACTTTAAATGAAAGTGGATATCACCATGAAAACCAGCCCAAATATTCCCTAATTTCAGAGTAATGTCCCTGGGGCACAACTTGCACACAGAACGGCATGGGGGATTCTCCTTATATCAAACTTCAGAGTAAGTTATAATATAAACTGACTGTCAATAATTCTACAGAATGTAAGGGATAAAACCTGATCCACAATCATATCACAAAGGTTCTTTCTTTTTTAAACCTGTCATCCAGTTCAGTAGATTTCTCAACCAAAAATGTTATTAAACAGCAATTCTGAATCAGTATTACTTTTATTTGTCAAATATACCTACTCTATAAGTAAAGTAAACACAGCAGAATTGCATGGCAAACATTGAGTTTGACACCCCTTCCCTTAGTGATTACAGTTGCCCCTTTCCTACCTAGCTGATCTATACAAGTTTTCATATTTTCAACAAAAATGACTGGGGACTTTGATTCTATACACTAACAAAAATCATTAATTGCCTTGAAAAACCTGCTGTGTATTTCATAAAAGAAAACTTCCTTCAAATTTCTAAATACTTGTCATCACAAGGATATATCCATAACAATTAAACCATTACCTCCTGGTTAAAAGGTCATGGGTTGGGCAGTATGAAAGCATAAATTTGAAACCTCTTGAAACTTTATTGAGTCAAGGCCTGTATGCCCAAAAACTGGCAAAGTCAATACCAGGGAATCCGTGGCCTTCAAATAATGCACATGAACACATTACAATTTGATTGTGGAAAGATTATGTACAATTATATCATGCCACTACCCCATTTTCAGGAACAGGACTTCTCAGAAAACATCTGCTTGATGCATTGCATTACAATCTGATTGTGGATAAATATGTACAATTATTTGGTTTAAATAAAATGAGGTTTAAATAAATCAGTAGTGAACTTACATGATAGATTTCCCCCTTTTTTCATTACTATTTATTCACTTCCATTCAAATTATACAAAAAAAAAACCAACAACAATCAATTTGGTATTACTGTACATCATAACAAAAAAGTCCCTTTTTAGTATGCCCATTTCCACACTTGAAAAAAACAAAAACTAACAAGGCAATAACTGAAACTCACAATTCATTTTTCATTGAAACAAGTAAAATGAAAATGCTACAGCAAAATCACCAATACAAAAAAGGAAGTATACTGCATCTAAAACAAACAACCTATTACTCAAGCAATTCTTCCTAACTGCTTTTCCTAACAATATGTGCCTACAATATACCTTTACAACTATCCCCAACTAAACCCCTCCATACTTGCATCTCCCCTCCCTCTTTCAATCCGCCAATCATCAGACAGACATCTGTCATTCCTTTCCTGAACATAGACGCTGAACATTCTATGTAACACACCTCCATTTTTTTCATAAACAATTAAAAAAAAACTCCTTGAAACCCTGTTTCTTATTGCACATTGTATGAGACTAACACAACAACAACAACAACTCAAAATCAAGACTGGATCCATAGAGATGAAAATTTGCCATCCATTCATTTTGAAATGGGATCTGGCAATGGAAAACCTACATAATGACTTCCATTAGACAGCAATCACAGTATATAGGCACACATCCCTGTTGCTGCTATGAAACAGACATTGCTCTGTTGCATCTCTATCATTCAGTTATGTCACCTCTATAATAGAGTCAGCATAAGGACAAGCTATCCTCTCTCCCTGTATATCACGGTAATGGACATTCTTTGCTTGCCTGCTTAGCCCATCTTAAAAGCCGTCATCAAGATGCCTGCAGTCACTGGGCAATAAGTAGAGGAAGTGGGTAAACAAAGTCCTGTGTCGAGAGTTGCTGTGTCAATTTGCCAAAGCACTCGACTGCAAATGAGAAGATTTGTGCAGAAAGCCTGCATTTCGTGACTTCTAATCCCATCATCATCTTACAAAGTCTGGTCAATGTTTTTTTGTTTTTATTATTATTCAGGTTTTACTTGGACTGATCTCCCCCTTCTAGTATACACATTTAGTTAATGACCTTGGGTAGTGCTCAATGCCTTTGCTTTCTAGAAAGATATGTAGGGGCAAGTTAAAGGCATAATTTACCATTTGTAGATGAAACAAAAACCCAGCAGTAGTGCTTTAAAATAGTTCTAAAATGTGAGTTAGGGATAGAAAGAAGCACTGTAAAAAAATCTGAATCCGTATAGTCGATGTTAAATATTGTTAAATACATAACATGTGAACAATAGTTATAATAACAAATATTCCAGTCTTAAACTGTCTAAAGTTATGGTTTATTGCAAAAAATGCTGATATCTCCTTTTATTTCAGGCTTTATTGCAAAAATTTTATATGGTAAGATGTTTTGTGATACAACAGACCTACACATATATGCATCAAATGTGATATCTTGAACATCTTTTAAATCACTGCTCCCAATGGTAAACAGGACCTTTAAGTATTAAATAATCAATAGAAAGGTGGAACTGACAATCATGTATATTGTATAAAATGCTTGTTGTCCTACTATGCTGGTTTGCTTTAGAATTCAGTTGCAATAACTACCAGGCTCTACTGCATGCATCACACTTAACCCGTTGAGGACGGACTGATTTTGCTACAACATGCATTCCCCATTGACACCTGCCCGAGTATACTCGGGACTCGTCGTCAACGGGTTAAACAAATGAAATCCTTACTGGATCCAGGTTTTGGGATTCGCTTGAGGCAAGCATTAAACATACTTCAAGAAAATCAGCCTTCAAGCGTAGGCTTAAGTCTCATCTTTTGAATACTTATTGTGTTGATTCGTGATGTTGTTAAAACAATGTTAATGTTAATAACTGAAAGTAAGTCCTGTATGTTACATTACAGATGCATATACTTTTATGTCAGACTTCCCTTTAAAAAAGAAAGAAAGTATTGATGTATAATATTATTGAAACCCAGTTGTCTTCTTGTCATGTTTTGTTTTGTTATGTTATGTTTTGTTTTTTTGTTTTGTTTTGATTTTTGTTTTGTTTTGTTTTTGTTGGGTGTGTGTGTTTGTGTATGTATTTTATCGTCTCACATAACTCTCTCTTTATCTTTCCTTTCCACCCCCTCCCTTCATTCCTACCCTTGTTTTATGTAAATAATCTTCCTTCACCCCATTGCACATAGCCTCCCTTGTCTATTCCCTGTTTTCGTTTGAGATTGTGTATTTTTTGTTATTTTTTTCTTCCACTATGTATACATATATATATATATATATACATATATACATGTATTTTTTTCTCTCTTTTATTCCTGAGGGACCTTGTCTTACAAGCTATGCTTCATTAAGGTCTCCTCGTTTGCCTTTCTCAAAATATTGTTACCCTTTCTTATCATTTCACATACACATGTAATTATATATTTATGTATTTGCAAAATTTTATTGTTAGTTGTTGTTGTTCCTATATATTCCTGAAAGAAAGTGTCAATGTTATTGTTATGTTATTGTTATATTGCTTATTGTTTGAAGAAATACAAATGAATAAATAAACTAAACTAAACTAACTAAACTTGAATGCCAGTAAAACTTTCGTGACACGGGTCCCTAAATGGCAAGATTGAATGGGCGGACTTGGCAACGTTTGTTGGCAGACCGCTCCATGTTGCAACAGCAAGTAGGAAAAGTTCAGCAATTTGGGGGCCACTTTTTGCCCCACACATTATGACAAAATGAAGCAATAGGGACACACTATCAGTTTTTGTGAAGATGGCTCAACAGATTCCACTTTGCAGCATATTTCCGATGGCATAATTATCCTTGATTCAAGGACTTTGTTGGGCGATGCAATCATTTCTTTGGCTCTACTTCATGTTATATTTACACACTAACACAAAACAAAATTTCAAAAGATTTTTGAAAGGAAGGGACCCAAGTCTGGATTCGTTTCAACTTTTAGAAAAGAGGTTCCTCACTTTAATCTTATTTCAGTGGTATGAATGTTGCCAAAATTTATCCCCACAATGATCTTCCTATCATGCTGTATGATAATACAGTTGATAGTAGTAATGGACCTCCAGAACCCAGTACTGTACAATTTTCAAAATAGAAACTCAATTCTATTACTGAAATAGCACACAAACTCAGCGGGGATGCAGGCCAAGATTTTTATTAAGCACTGGTCTCATAACTTTACAACATAAACTTTATATCCCTGTAAAAGTCAATAAATGCAACCTCTTTCTTCAAGCTTGCCTCCAAGCAGAAAATTTATCACTCTGGTGGAGAGCCATACATCTTGATTTATTCACATAAAATGGTTTTGAATAGAAAGCAAAATTCAAAGATTAGAAATCACAAATTTAAAACAAGGTCTACTTTTTTCAACATTGGTGTCACACAGCTCTTTTGAGATGGCTGGAAGCTTTGAATACGACAATTGTCATAATCTTGGATTCCTGTACGGGGATGGTACAATGCACCAAAGTTTTAATTCTTTCTCATTCATGCACAACAGTGTTTAATGAATTGTTGGAATTTCACCAAGACAAAATTTGTGCAAAAAGTAATTTTTATTATATAACACTGAATTTATCAAACTACATTTGCCATGCCCACAGCGGCACAGAACCTGACTATTCTAAGGCATGCCAAAGTCTTGTGTCATCTTTCCTGCTAGGCGGTGGTAAATGTTTTGCTGACTTTTTCAACATGTGTTGCGATACAGGACAACCTCTGGTAACAGATATGAGAACTAAATGGTAAGGCATGCAAAGCAACAACCCAAGGATAAGTGTTGATGTGCGACAGGCTGAATTATCATTAGGATCCATCACTGGCATTGCACTGCACATATCTCTGCAATCAAGAAGTTGGCCTCAAATTGACAAGCGAGGAGCCGAAGATTTAAAGGGTGCCATCTGTGCGAAAGCATGCGGTGGCCAGCAGACCTCATTTGAACATTTTATAGGTCAGGCAAGCTTGACTCACAATGTATTATGACCTCATGCATTCAACATACAGGAAGCCTCATATCTGACAAATGCAAGGCTGATTGATAATCCTTCCTGTCTCACATACATATAAGTCCAACACGATCTTCTCTGTGTGACACCAAACTATACAGTGGCTGTTTAGAAGCTATTACCCATGTATACAATAAATCTAACCATCTTGCCTGCTGTGGAATTTCAATCTGTCTGTTGACTAGACGATTTCATGTCTGCAGAGCTGAGATGATGAACTGATATCAAATTGAATCAACAATACTGCTATCATTTTGTTTTGTAGATGGCAAAGATGGCTAATGGCTAAGGTCATACACCATCAAATTGATAAATAACAACTTCTGCCATTCATCTGAGCCATGGAATGTCAATTCCCACCACCAGAAACCAGTTAACTACGGGTATGCACATCTCTTCATGGCTTTATGAACCATAGACAGTCTTCATAATCACAAAGTTACTGAGCCATTTTATAGCCTCATCAATGCTTCCCTATAAAGTTGAAAGAAGCATTTCAATGTCAACAGTTACAGACTGGAATGTATGACTTCAGGCACACACTACAATCCTCAAACAGGAGAATCAGGAACACAATCAAAGAGAAGATCTGTTACAACCTTTTTTGGTAATATACCAAGCACACAGCTCATAATATACGATAAATACTTAGGTATTTACCCTGAGGTGCTGTAGCTTTGAAATAGTCTAATGCACTGGCAAACAAGAGAAAAAATGTCTGACCTGGGTTTTTTTTTATCTGGACATTCAAATTGGCAATTCTCCTGGGTGGCTGTGGCAACAGATGACAAAATATGATCATAATATAATACTTCAATGAATTAACTAATACTCATAATCTCCAGATGCAAAAGAAAAACAATTAATTTGTAAAACTCTATTCATTGAACAGTTAGTAAAAATTCTCACCTCATGGCTTCAAATAGGGCAGCAGCTTTGGACCCATCGCTGTACACCATCTCAAACTCCCACTGGGAGGGGTCTCTGCCCGAAGTGAAACCGGCGTCGATGAAACCCTCGATGGTGTTGGGCCTGGGATAACGGTTGTCGTCATCGTAGAGGAAGAAGGCAAATGAGTGGGTGGCATCTGCCACAAGGATGAGCTGGAATGTCACTGTCTGTGGGCAGTTTATGAAAAGAATATTACTTACTTTTCATAGTGATGCTGGTATTAAAAGAAAGGACATCACTTTTCACTTCCAACAAATTTCAGACCTTCTGATTTTGAGTAGACCTGTCGCAAATCATTTCTCATGTTTGTCTGAAATAGCCTGTGATTATTGTGAGAATTCTATTATTTTGTGCTGCACCACTTTAATCTAACAATTTGCTAGACAGAATATCTCCTTACTAACTAAAGTAGCATTGCACAGAATTGACAATGCATGCAGACTTATAGTCACTGTTCAAACAGGATTTCACAGTATTGATATCCTTGCCCAATTCACCATCACACATTACTAGATATGTTTCTTAGATTAAGTGCCAATTAGATTGTTCACCATAGTTATTAAGCAGCTAGGACATACATAGGAAACAGTAGGCCTATGTCATGGGCAAGGAGTGATATAAAATTACTTACAAAACAAAAACACACAAATGAGAGCCATAAAATATGAAAAAAAAAATAATGATAAGGCCTACTTGTACCTAAGGTAATATGCCAGTGCAAGTCATCATTTGAAAACTTTGATTATCATATAAATATATTAAAAACGATAATGCCAAGACAAGAACTTATTGATCTTTTTTTCTTTTCTTTTTAAGCTACCAGCCATAAACTCCACTGGATGATTTCACTGGATGATGTCACTTTATCATATTCACCTGCTTGATCCAATATCAAATTACATGTACACAAGGTGTACTGTCATAAAACCACACACTTCTACACATGAGTGGAAGTGTAACAGATCATGACATGATTGACAGAACCTTTGCACTCGCTGCTTACTGAAATAAGTGATGTTTCACAAATTATTAAAACAATAGTTTTGAGATCACAATGTATTATAGGTCCTATATGATATATGACAACAGAAGTGTTTTGGTTGTTTGATTTAGAATCACGATATAACTGAAAGTGAACATCACAGCAAAGACTTCCCTCTGTAATTTATAATTCAATTATCCTTCAATTCCTCTTGTCATTAATATTCATAATATATTTGGTAATACCACTATTACTACTAATACATTAATAATAACTTAACTTGGTATTATTGGAAATTATATCAAAGGTGATAATGACAACACTATTTCAAGAACTAGCACACTACCAGCATTACTACTTATGCTGCTGCTACTACTACTACTACTACTATGTATACTAAACTCTACTATTCTTTCCAAGATATAATAGCAATTATCATTTGAATGGCAAGTTTATCAACTTAAATTCAAAAGGTATGCTTCCTCAACTAAATTAACTCCCACTCAATAATTTGTTTTCTCTTGCAATTACATGTACTCCCTCATTGTGTAGTCTGGATCCTACATTGTAAGATACCACATTAAAAAAATTACCATGATGCAGTCACACAGTGGGTATTACAGTACACATCATACAGGCAAGCCCCTGGGAGCCAGGGGTGCTGGGGGTGCTGCAGCACCCCTGACTTTTTGAGCAGGGGGGCATAGCACCCCTGTGAAAAATAAAAGTTGGGGGTGCTTCTGCACCCCCAACTTATATCTTTTTACAGGGAAAATTGCTTGTTTTTTTTTCTATAGAAAATTGTCCAAATATCCCATCCAAAGTGTGCATCAGATTGCTGAATTTCACTTCTGAAAATGCGAAATCTCCATAGCGTGGGAGGGGTATCCCCCTCCCACGCAGAACAAGCTTATAAGTGCAGACAGCACTATTAAAGCATTTTCATTGTCCCTGGATATTTTGCTTTTCCTACTTTTCTATTGATTTTTTTTAATATGCTACCTGAAGGGCTCAATTGATTGCTGAATTTCAAATCTAAAAATGCATAAGTTCCCTCATTTAGGGGGAGGGTACCCCCTTCAGGAGAGCGTCGATGGAGGGGGAAGCATATCATTTTGCCCCCCCCCCCCCCCCCCCAGTAATTTCCAAGATGTGGATTTTTTTTTATTCGACACTGTCCCAATCTTCACACAAAGTGTGCACCAGTCAATTCTGAAATGCGAAATCTCCCTCGTATTGAAGGGAAATTCCCCCTCTCACGATATTTCCCTTTCTATTCTAGAGTAATGAAAAAGCTTCCTCGTATATGTAGGGGTGCGGGGCAGTTGCCATGATATTACGCCCCTCCCAATGATTTTCGGGATGTCGGAGATTTTCTTGCTTTTTGTGATGGAAAACTGTCCAAATATTTTACCGAAACTGTGCAAGGCATTGTTGTAGTTCAATTCTGAAAATATAATGGGTTTATACCCTCTTCCACATCCTCCCCCTTTGGTCCTTTCCCATAAGATTGACATATCTCCGAATGATTCTTTCATCAATAGATCTGTCATTTTTGTTCAAAAAATGCGAAAGTTTCCTCGTGTGGGAATATAATATCCTCATTTCATTTAGTCCCTAATCATTTTCCCGCTTAGTTCCCCTCCATACGTTCCATAGACGCAGTGGTAGTACTTTTTGTGGATTGATAATTTCCCTAATTCCACCAAAATGTTTTTGCGAGATAATGTCAATTGGATTCTAAAAGTGCCACAGTTTCCTCGTATTAAATAGCCTCAATCCTGGAATAAAACTATTGGATGGGAGCTATGCAAACACATCACTTTGCCCCCACCCTCCCCATCCCCCCCCCCCCCAAAAAAAAAAATCCCCACGATGCGGAAAAATTTCTTGCATTTTTTTTTAAATAGAAACTGTCCAGATATTTCACCAAAAGTGCACAAGATCGTTTAATTTCAATTCTGAAAATGGAAAATGCCCCTCCCCCGTTAGGCCAACTTCTATCCACTTAGTAGACTTTTGAGATCGACACTTTCTGAACATTTCATCAAAAAGTGCGCACCAAATCTGTCACTTTGATTTAAACACATCCAAAAGTGCCAAAATGCGGGAAGGGGATATTTTCTTTCAGTTTACCTGTGCTGTTCGCGCTGAATTGTTTTTGCAATTTCGGCTTCACATACGTAGGCTAGTGTTAGCGCATCAAATGTAGCGGTGATTGTGTGTTAAATGTATGCGCGCGCGCAACATATAGTAGTGTGTTTTTTGGCCTTCCATAATGGGCTAGAAAGATGGCGCACGAACCGACGGTTTGCTCGTTCATGAGTCTAGCCAAAATGCAGCAAATGTGTAAGATTATCACACGATGATCAAAGAATCCCGAATGGAAGTCTTGCATCTGATGGTTCTGCGAAAGTTTACGATTATTACGTTGTTCACAGTTCTTGATAAAAGAGAATTTAAATGTTTTTTGTGTGTCCGGATATCATGAACGGTCTAGCGTAAGTGACGCTAGTGTAGGTTATGTACGGTGCATATTGATATAGCGTAGGATTGACAGCTACGCACTGCGTATTGTACTTTACGTGTAAAGAGTTATTGTAGTAATTGTAGCGCCGTAGACTCGCATTGACTTTGTGTTATCATTTGGCCGTGAGCTGATATGATGTGTAGAGCAGTATTCAGAACTTGATCTATATGGTGGTAATACATTCAGAAGTAATTTACAACTCCTGTAAAGATAGAGTTTGATTCATACAGTTGAGCAACTTAAGTAAGACTTCCAGGTGAAGATTTAAAAGTAGTTATGAGTTTGGATTCGATATCAGTAATGATGAAGATTAGTGATAATTTTGCTGAGTGGACAGTTCCAGTTTAAATAATGCCTTGAGATGTCGGTATAAAAAGACTGTCTTTTGTGTTTTGAGATACAGTGTACGTGCTTTACGTATTACATTCATAAGTATGTGGGTTGATGTATGGTAGCGTACAGGCTGAAATATTGTTACATTTTTAGGTGATATGAAGTGTACATTATTAAGGCATCTTAAGCAGCTCTGGCTTTAGGGAAAGTATGATTTACCTTGCTTGAATGTACGAAGGCAAGCGCAGTGCCACACATGTAGGTATATAATGTGTGATGTAAGTTATTTTGCATTTTCCATACAATCCTTTGCAACTTACTGTATTATTTCACAGCTTGGGACAGGATCGCAATCGGAATGCATCCAGAAGGGCTAAGCTTCTAGGCTTGGAAGATCACAAGTCTGTAAGTCTGGTATAGGGTCTTTACATGCATATCACGGCCTATATATGTATTATTTTTCTTGTAGACATTGCAATAGAACATGAATATTGCTACAGTGTCACCTACAAAGTGTAATAACATTGATACATGTGTACAGTGTGACAGTGGATGGATAATGACATTATAAAGCTGCCATTTCATAATGTGTAGTGAATACATGCATGGATGCAAAATGTGTATGTATAATGATGCAGTACAAGACAGTGTACTATTGTTTGTTCAGAAGAAGCAAATCTTTTTGTATGTTAATGGAGAATTATATCCATATACAATTGTGATCCAAAGAAATGTATGTTTGATATATTCATACAGTGTATCATTCATTGTTTCATTTGCAGTTTTACCGTTGGTTCATCACAAACATGCGCACACGCACTTGGGCTTGCGCATGCACAGCAAGAAGGATAATTCAATAAAGACAAGAGTGCAACGTTCGACTCGACTGTCTGCAATTTTATTTCTTGTTGTACATTGTGTGTACGGCGGTTAGCTGACTGGATAGGATCTAGTGGTACCTAGAAATCCGAGGCCAGCATATTACCTTTCTTCCCCTAGAATAAATTTAGTATGCTTATGCTTCTTTTTCTGACAGTTATTTAAATGCTCCATCATAAATGACTGTAATTGTGTAGAACCAATATTATTTTCATTTCAATCCTTAAAATACAAAGGCTCTCTCGATTGGGAGGGGTTAGAGGACACCCCCTTCTAAAACCCTCCCCCTTGCTGTATTAGCCTACACCCCTTGCATTGATTATGATATGGCTACATTACATAACATATTAAATCAGAAATGTGTGCCAGAAATTCCACATCTTTGAATCACAATCATAAAGATGCAAAAGCTCTCTCATGTAGGAAGGGGATACATCCTCCCACATCCTTCCCCCACTTGGTCTCCCTCCATAGATGACTCACTACACTTGTCCGATATACAAATTCCAGGATATTCCACCTAGATTTTGCGTCAGATTATTGTACATTGTACAAATGTTGTATTTCAATTCTAAAAATGCAAAAGCTCCGTCGTGTGAGAGGGGGCTACCCCTCCCAACCCCGCCTCCTCAACTTCCATACATTTATTACTCAGTGATGATGCACACGCAGAACAAGAGCTGATTATACCCCCGATTTAATGGTCATTCACATTTCTGTGAATATTCATTTTTCATACTTTTTTTTTTTTAAATTTCACCAAAAGTGTGCACCAGATCACTGAATTTCAGGTTTGAAATCCAAAATCTCCCTATGTGGGAGGGGATATATTCCCTCCCACAACCTTCCCCCCTTAGGTCCCCTTCCATGGACTTATACAAAGTAAAGACCAACAAACGATCTCCTTCGTGTGGGAGGGGGATACCCCCTCCCACACCCTCCCCCTTTATGTCCCCGTCCATGAACTTATACAAAATGAAGATCCACACACACGAACGCTGATACAACTTTCGAAATATTCCACCAAGAGTGTGCATCAGATCATTGTATTTCAATTCTAAAAATGCAAAAGTTCAATCGTGTGGAAGGGGCCTGGCTACCCCTCCCATCCTCGCCGCATCAACTTCCATACAGTTATTACACAGTGATGACGCACACGCAGAACAAGAGCTGATCATACCCTGATTTAATGGACATTTACATTTCTGTGAATATCTATCTTTCATACTTTTTTTTTATTTCACCATAAGTGTGCACCAGATCGCGGAATTTCAGGTCTGAAAATCCAAAATCTCCCTTATGTGGGAGGGGATATGCCCTCCCAAAACCTTCCCCCCTTAGGTCCCCTTCCATGGACTTATACAAAGTAAAGACCAACAAACGATTCTCTGATACAAATATGGGGATAGTCCACTAAGACTGTGCATCATATCGTAATTAAATTCTACAAATACAAAAGCTCCGTCGCATGGAGCCACCTCCCATTCCCGCCTCATCAACTTCCATACAGTTATATCACAGTGATGACTCACACACGGAACAAGAGTTGATTGTAACCCAATTTATTGGTCATTCACATTTCTGTGAATATTTCATTTTTCATACTTTTTGAAAAAACTCACCAAAAATGTGTGCCAGATCGCTGAATTTCAGAAATGAAAATTCAAAATTTCTCCAGGGTGGGAGGGGAGTATACCTCCTCACAGCGATGACGCACACACGGAACAAGAGTTGATTGTAACCCAATTTATTGGTCATTCACATTTCTGTGAAAATTTTATTTTTCATACTTTTTGAAAAAAACTCATCAAAAGTGTGCACCAGATCGCTGAATTTCAGGTGTGAAAATTCAAAATCTCTCCAGTGTGGGAGGGGGATACCCCCTCCCACACCCTCCTCCGTAGGTCCCCTTCCATGCACTTATACAAAGTGAAGACACACACACACACGAATCAAGAGATAACAGATACCTCATTCAACAATTCATCCATGAACATAGTCCACGAGTATTCACTTTTTTTTTTTGATTGAAGAATTTCAAAATTTACCACATAAAGTGTGTTGAATTTCACTAAGAGTGGAAAAGTTTTCTTGTGTGGTGGAGGGCTTTCCCACCTCGTTTCGATGTCCCAATCCCCTCCCTTCACCTCCCCCTGCCCCCCCCCCCCCCCCCCCCCCCCCCCATTTACTGAAACGCTGCTAATATGATCCGGCAACCGAACGGGTGGGTCAGGGGTTCAGAACCCCTGTGAAAAAAGTTGCTCCCAGGGGCCTGCATACAGGGACACATAATTTACAAGGATTCAGTATATCTCTTACACCTTACAATAACATGAAAGTCAGCAACAAGATGCACTTTACAGTTTTGCTATGAGGTGCTGTGTAATGGCAGTTCGTCTCACCTCCCTGGTAATGGTCACAAACGTGAATTTGGGAGTGTTATTTCAATCTAGCACTTGACACTCCCACATCTGGTAATCATTCCACCTAATGATCTCGCATACCAGAGGAGAGACCCACCGCTGCACCTCTGTTCAGTACGCTAAGTTTGATTTCTGAAGATGACTCTTATGCTTTTTCTTCCTTTTTTTTTGTGCCATGCCTGTACTGTATGAATGTGTTTGTGTGTCATTTAGAATTTGCTGCTTTACAAGACTGTAAATCGATCTACATGATTTGTACAGGCTGCAGTCATAATGAATTGCATGTAAGTCTCTCCGCAACAAAATTTTGATCAACATTACAAACTAAAAGTCCACTGGCAATACAAATGCACAATCAAGTTGTTAACTCCTGAAACAAAACTGTTTTAATTTTTTTGTCACACAATATTACCACACTCAAAGCTGTACTTGCTGTGTTTTTATATTACTACATTCCAAATCAACTTTCAAAACCAATTTCACGAGTTGCAGCGTCAGTCATTCTTGTTTCACTCTGACAGCATTACAAATTTGATATGAGCAATAACTTACAGTTCATACAAGTTCATAAGAACAAAAATATGTGTATTTCATGCATACTTTTTTAGTTATATAAAATAAGACTTATGAAGACACTATTCAATCAGTTTAACCTTGATAGCTACAACTTTGAGAAATATTATCAGCATACCTACATTCAAGTTCTTTAACAAACAAGTTGTGTGTAAATGACTACAAAGAAAACAAATGGAAAAGTTAACAAGTGGCAGCATTTGAGTAAGATCATTTTTACTATTAGTAGACATACCAGTACATGAATAAAGACTACCACTTGTGTGAAATGATCACAGTCTGATACTAAAAGCAATAAGAATATACTTTATTCCCAGACTGAACATCATTGCCATGAGCAAAATATGTACGTGGACACCAAACACATATTGTGCACCAGAAATATGGTATCAGAATAGCAGATGCATCATCCAGTAGGAATGTCTCGGTGCAGCTGCAAGGAAACTAGATTTACTGTCTACCCTGCTGGTGCGCACCAGTTTTGAAACCCCAGGTTATTATCATGCTGCTATGGGGAAAAAAATGAATATAAAATTTGGGGTCACAATCATATTTCATTTTTTAGACTGGAGTAGCCCACAGAAGAGCAACTCACATATCTTACTTGAAAGAATTCAAGCATCAGGCGACAGCAACATATAGTTGAGATTTACAGCTAGGTTATATAGTGTAGGCCTACATAAGAGGCTTCAAAGATGTAGTACAAAAGAAAAAACTTTTGTTGTCTTCATTACTTGAGTAAATGAACAGTAATCAAGAAAGACTGACTGTCTGATGCATTTATTTCCTATGATAGGTGGGTTAGATTCTACTTTATCATAATTGATACAGACAAAGCAATTGATGAGACAGTGATACTGAATCATATCCGTCACTGCCATGTACCCATTGATGCTCTCTGCATACATCACTGTACATAGTCAAACCAAATGTCTGTCACACTGATCACAAGAATTTCTTGCCCAAATAAGTACCTGGCTAATTCTCGCTATCGCCAATGACGTAAAAAGTACCCGGATGTTGATTTAAGCGTCATTTACGGTGCATTATGGGATAGTCCGGTAGCAAAGTCACTTCCGTTCGTACGCGCGTGATACGTGACTAATGCTATTTACACACACAACCGACTGTATTCTACGTGTACTTCCGGTTTTCTCGACTTGAATTACAGCTTTAATATGATTTGAAATTTCTCCATTCTTAAGAAATTGCTGTTAATACGACTATTGGTTGTTGCTGCGAAGCTGCCATGTGTTGTTCGCACGACCATAAATGAAAAAAATCTGCAGAAATAGGACCCTTACTGGCATGTGAGACGTGACGTGGCCGCGTGGGTGAAGTTTGCGGGTGACTCCACAGCGCAGTACGTGCACGCGCGACTTACTAGTAGTGGTAGTACTGATAGTAGCACTAGGTAGTAGGCCTAGTGCCTACGTACATTGTACGTACTTACTTGGAAGAAATTGCTTCGGAGACAGGATAAGTTCGAGATCACTGTTCGTTCCCGATTGTGTTCGTGACATTTCGACAGAGAACAAATAAAAGAAAAGATGGGCATATTCCATGACGATATACTGTATATCCAGGTGGGTGAATATTTTCCAGCATATTTTCAGCGTATGCAGAGATGACTGATCTGTGATGTGCTCATCGATTGCATGATCAAGCAGTACCGGTATGTGTTATGTAATTAGCTTATGCGCTGCGTGCAGTGGTGCATGTTGACCGAAAGATCGGTCTGTATCTGTCCGTCGGGGAATGTTCCGCGGAGACTGCGTCTGGCTTCACCGATCCCCTCCGTCTACGGAGGACAGCGTTAATGGCAAAATATAAAAGAGTCCTCCGGACAGACGGATCTTTCTGTCTATCTGTCTATGGTGAATGCTAATGCAAGGCCGGCCGCCGGCGGGGACTACAGTGTACGAGTATGACAGGCCTGGCCACACCACAGAACTCTTACACAGAGTTCTGTGGGCCACACTCGCTGGCTCGTAGCTCGGGCGGTACAGCGGCCTATTGGCCTACTGTACTAGTATCCGTGGTCGGCGCTGCGCTATAGGTAAGGTACACGTACGCGCACGCTAGCGTTGTGCAAATTATGCCCCGCGCCGGAAGTGCCCTTGCTACCAAGTGCACTAAATCTTGACGAAAAAGCCACATCCGGGTACTTTTTACGTCATTGGCGATAGCGAGAATTGACATTGCATCTGAAGGGTTGCTGCATATACTGTACATTCAAATTATGAAATTTGAAATTGCATCACACTGACCACACTTTGCTTCAAATAAAAACAAGAAAATCATCAAATCATGTAGTACTGACCAAGATGAGCTTGTGTAATTTCTAAGTCACATAGGCCTACATTCTCCATTAGGCCCTATTCACACCTACCCAAATTCTGCTCAGTTTTCCCTTGTTTGACTTTCCCATGAACTGTGTAAATCATTACTCGACCACATTTTTCCCATTTTGCTTCAAATGAAAACAAGAAAATCATCAAATCAAGTAGCAATAACCAAGATGAACTTGTGCAATGTCTTCATAGGAAATAAATTCACAAACTTTCTCTGTTATTCATACATGGCCAAATTCTGTTCAGCTTACCCTTGTTTGACTTTCCCATGAACTGTGTAAATCATTACTCTATCACACTTATCCCAATCCCCCGTGCTCGGTGAAAATATGACGGAGATTGTAAACAGTGTATTTGATCTGTCACACATCACAATGTCTAGACAACAGATGGATGAATGGCTGGACAACACTGTATCTTTATGCCTAGGCCATGCTTGGTCAGGGGGTGGAAAAAGAACAAACATATGCAATGGCACAAACTTACCGGCTGATACTCTTGTGGGAAAAATGGTTAATAACAAGAGACTGAATCTGTTCTTACCCCAATGACAGTGTGTGACTTGTCTCGAACTGCCATGTTGTCCCAGGTGACGACAACATGAGAGGTCGGGTTGAAAGTACTGACATCGAGAGATCCTCGGTTTCTGAAGTTTTGCTGGATGATGTTGATGATTTTCTCATGGTCTGCAGCTGATACTGTGGTCCTATACCAGACAAATGCAGTCTTCCTACAAAGACATGGTAAAATCATGTATAAACCTTGGTGTGAGATTCATCAGAAATGAACCATGGAGCAGAAAGTGTTCGATGTCACACGTTGATACAAAACTTCTAACAGAACCAACATGGAAGTCTATCCTACATGAAAGTGAGCACATGAACTTCAGTGTATGACGGTGCCTTTGTATGAGGATTAGAATTTGAGCACAGTCATGATTCATTCATTCATTCATTTTATTTAACCACGGTACTAACATCAGCCACGGCTGTTTTTCAGTTAGTCCGTGCAATGATGTGTAACATCATCATCCAGCATACAAACTGTGATACTACTGAGCCCCATTTCACAAAAAAAAAAAATGTTAGGCTAGCAACTCTTCCTGGAATGGCAACTTCCAAAAGCAACAGCCAATCAGGAAGGTTGACTCTTGTTGTTACCAAGACAATTGCCATTCCAGCAAGAGTTGCTATCATATCAACTTCTTATGAAATGGGGCCAAGATGCTGAGATGACCATAGTATTTAGTTCAATGTGAAGCATCCATTACCTTTTAAAATGTCAGAACAGATCGGGTGTAGGCCCTACTACCATTATTCATGTATCTCCAAAAATGAATATGAATTCTGCAAACATGCAATGATGAATCGTATGCCATGCAGAATTCTTCAGCTTTATCTTGTGAAATATAATGGATTTGAGAATTACATTAAAAAATGATTTCTGTTTGATAAATCTTGATTATTTATCAGAACTCTGTACTTGCTGGATATAACAAAAGTTGTATTAACAAATTATATCATTATTGAATAAACATGAAAATTTAGTTGTACAATATACCCCTGCACAGGAAAAAAAAAAAGACTATACCATCACCTCGACTAGTAGTAATGCCATACTGATGTTTCTATAATTCTAAGGTGCTGGTACTTAATTGTGATTGATAATTTTCCAATAAACAACCTTTCATCATATTCAGAAATTAGAAATAGAATGAAATAGTGCAGGTAAATGGAAATGCTTTCACTTACCTTGGCATCTTCAGCTTAGTTTTAAATGGAGCAATTTTAGTGTCCCTGGTACTAGGCGAAAGGCTGACATATCCATCTCTGGCCAGCTACAGAAAAGCAGGGACAAAAATATGAAGACAATTGATAAGACATTTTCATTTATTTCATGGAAATACAATGCTGCCTCTACAAGTAGGAAGGCATAGCTGGTTTTGACTGAGCAACTGAATAGTAGACAATGTATATATAAATCTGTAACATGCACATCATGTAACAATTATCTTTGTCATGATATACCAGAGTAGTGCTTAAGTTTTGCAAAAAGAGAACATACTGCATTCTTAATGTTTACATTGTGTTTACAAAACTTCTTCAGATAACTCTTATCAAAAGTATTGGGAGCAGTAAAATCATCTCAAAGTTCATCATACTCAAAGTTCTACCTATCATGCGTTTAATCATGAATGAAATCCAAGTCCCAATCAGTGAAGACTGAAGTCTTTATAATTCATTAGCGCACCGCTTCCATACAAACACTTTCCATTGTGTCAGCCTTGTGGTTAGGAATTGCTTTAATCCTGGGAACTCCTTTCCTTTGAATTTTAGAGTGAAGCCTTCTTCTAAGGCTGGCTACCACCCAGCCATTGGAGTGCTTTTTAAAGTTTCTCCATAGAGTGCTATTGTTTGAGTGGGACTGCAGCCTTTTCAACACAATTTGTGAAGGTTCCTCCATTTCCAAGAGAGAAGAATAGGACATAAGCGATAACAACGAATGGGCACTGCAGACAGACAGACACACACACACAAACACACACACAAAAGGTGTTTGAAACACCACAACAATATACTCCTGTCCACTCTTTTGTTGGCAAGCGACATGATACAGCTCCACCATGTCTGTGCTTTACCACCGGGGCTGATGGGGATTTCTTTGCCACCATTCAGGGTAAAGTTTTAGAGCACCCCCAGGAGCTGACTCTACCTGTCCACTCCACGGGCAGAATAAATATCTCAATGAGAGTGATTTGCTGAACAAATCTATTCACAGATTACATCAAAACTTGCTGGTATTGTGAGTAATTTTCACATGCAATTACACCCATATACAACTGACCCTAACTGTATAAAGTGTAGTGCTCAATAAGTATCGGGTCTTTGACACAATTCTGAAAACACATTTCAATTTCCCATCCACAGTATGCCTACATTGTAAATGGTGTAGTTTCTGCTGTGCCACAAGCACTCCCGCTGTTTTCCCTCTAGACCTCCATTGGCAGAAGTGGACCTGACACACATATTATATTTCATGATTTATGGTACAACAAAAGTTTTCTCGTTATAACTCCCTGCCGAGTAATTGTTCCCACAGGCGCATTGGGTATGAAAGAGTTGCTACACCTCGTTCACCTTTTGAGGACTCTCCTCTTGACAAAAGGGAATAGTTAAAAAAAACTCATGGTACCAATTTGACCCACAACAGGTGTTTAAGCACACCAGCTACATTATCATCAATATCTTGATCTTCTCTTTTCACCTCACCATCTTGTTTTCCTTTGCTCTTTGTTTTCCTTCTCAGCTTTCATTATCACTATCATTCTTCTGAACATCCAATTACCTACATTGTATCTAGATAAAATTCTCTCTATCAAGGGATCTTTCAAGTACAACATATGAACTTACATTAGTTACACCACACATACCAAGACAGTAATATCCAGGGAAGATGGTGTGTGTGTGTGTGTGTGGGGGGGGGGGGGGGTTCTCCAAACCCACATTATACACACAATGACAGAACAGGAAAGCTATGTTTCCATTCAACACTTGTGATTAAGAATAAATGCTTTCTGTTTTCTTTATACAGAACTGACATATCAATTTGCCTTTATATAAAGAATAATAAGTGCTGCTATGACACAAACTTCTTTTTGTCTTGATGTTTATGATAATGCTCATTATATTACCTACATCAAATATGCAGAATCAACAATAAGATGAGAATACTACCAAAGAACAAAATAGATTCTGACATGAGCAAAATCCCTCCTATTTTTGCTGATGAATATTTATAGTATTTTCTAAATTCTCACATTTCTACTTACATATATGTCAGGGTCATCACACATCATCAATTGTGTAAATTGCAGAAATCTTTGCAGTTCATAGCCTAGAAATAGTAAAATATTTGTGATCATGCATGATAAATAGTTAAAGGGACTGTACAGTACTGGTTGAGGTGAGGATTCAAGTTTTGAACATTCCTAAGTGAGATGATGAGAAACCTCTCATGAAATATGAAAGAGCATGTAATTTTAAGAAGGATTCAACGTTTATTTGATAAAAATTGGTTTTCAAATGGCTGAGATATCAAAAAAAGTGATAATAATAAAAGGCGACAGGCCACACCTTTCATTAGGATATCTTTTTTTTCACCTTGTTTTTGGATATCTCAGCCATTTCAAAAACGATTTTCATCAAATAAACTTCTGATACCCCTCAGAATTGCATGCTCTTTGACATCTCAGAGTGGTTTCTGAATATCTCGCAAAACGTTAAAAGCTAAATCCTCACCTCAACCAGAACTGTACACACTCTTTAAAAGCAGAGTTCAGTAACTCATCTCCTGAAAAGACCTATTTCACACTGTCCCTCTCTGGTAGGAGGGAGATACACAACAGTATCACAACATTGTTACTTCAACTCCTTGCTTATGAAAAGGAGCTATTAATGGCCACCATAAACATTGTTACAATGTTAGCCCTATTAAAACCCTAAGACATTTAGTTCCTACAGAGCTCTAAGAATAGGAATATAGCATGTATTACAACACAGGCCAGGTAGACACACACAGAAGCTCTTCTTCCATGCCAATACCTATTGATTTCTGATAAATGTCAGCTTATCTTCCCTCCGTGGGATCCCTGGCAGTTAGTCTCCTATGCCTGGAGCCTGACCCCAGAAAAGAATGAAATCCAAGCAGTGTCTGCCTATTCTTCAAGCTCTGGCAAAACCAATAACTGCACAAAAGCCCTCATCTCTCACTCTTTCCCTGGACCAATGCACAGGTCTCTATTATCCACATTCATCCACATCATAATCCTGATCCATCCAAAATAGCTCTACATCTACACGGTACAACTACTGAGTAAATGTGCAAGGCCAGACAATGCACTTCCTGTGGTTTAAACTCGGTCACACATGTCTGAAGTGAACCATGAAAGACAAAAAGCAGTCACTTGAACTGTGGCTGATCTAAAATCTGAAGAAACTGTAGAGAAGTAACAAGAAGATGCTCTCCAAGGTCAAAAGTTCAGAGGAATATCAGTTTGTTGTTGTTCTTTTTTTTTTTTTTTTACTAATACCGGTAATATACATGTAAGTACAGTTGTACATGGGATGCACTTGTACTGATTCAAAGTAGGATTACAGTGGTAGAGAAATACAAATGACCCACAATAATCTGTTGTACCGAGGTGGCAAATAGCAAACACAGTGAGTGTGGCTGTAAAAGGATGAAATGTGATGTACCAAGTTCTATGAATGACACGCCATAAACCGTGAAGAGATCAGGCATTTGGCGACAGGTTTACTGACCTGTATAGTCTTCTGCCCCACAACCTGACACATTGTTACACCTGTTAGCCTGCCTTAATTCCTCACTTCCTCCCATCAACCCAACTTTCAATCTGAGCGTGACGGACGCATTTGCGATGATCACACTTCATGATTAACAATGTGTGTCACTGCACTTCCCTTGTTTATAAGATATGACAATCTTTTTTTTTCTTCCTTCCCAATACAATGTAAGCTCTTCCTATAATGTTCTGGT
This sequence comes from Diadema antillarum, assembly GCF_040938485.1. Classification (NCBI taxonomy): domain Eukaryota; kingdom Metazoa; phylum Echinodermata; class Echinoidea; order Diadematoida; family Diadematidae; genus Diadema; species Diadema antillarum. Next base: position 430,082 of record NW_027270912.1, read on the forward strand.
GAATCTGTCTTGTACCATGAAGGATGCCAATATGAACAAACACTTCTTTAAAGTTTCAAACAATTTCATACATTATGAGGCTCATAACCTGTTTAGTAGGTAGGCTCTGTGTTCCTGTATCTTTGGAAGTACATACATGTATGTATATCAAAGCCCACAGGCACTGATCTTTTTTTCTTCACAATATTCACATATTGAATATATGAAGCTATCTCGTTTCTGGTTCAAACTAAAATAAGTTGTAAACTAATTTGAATCAAATCAATACTCATAATGTTAACACTTTAATACTGAGCAAAAACTGACACTCACAAGTCTTTTCTGCATACTGTATACTTCAAAAATTGGTTATTTTTAACATTAATTTCTTATAGTCTTGTATCAGTCCTTTGTTTCAACCTACTCTACTGTAAAATTTGTGAGTAGGCTAGATCACATGACTTGCCTGAACAACAAATATTCAAACTTTATGTACTTATTAACGTCGGTGTAATGTATTAAACTGTAATTGCATGACAATATCAGATGAATCCCATTACTTGCGTTAAAATGCTACAACCTCCTGGTCAGCCCAAACTTGCTGAATTCAGCAGGCTTGAACTACAACCTAAAAGTACAAATGATTAAACCAGGGAGCTGGAAGTATCTTCCTCCTCCCTGGTTAAACAACAGATAGAAGTGTATGTTTTGTACCTGTTCAAGAGTACTGTTTTTGCAATAAAGTTTCTACTACCAGTTAATAATATGATTGGTAAATATCAGTGATTAAGAAGTTTCCAATGAGAGCTGTCATTAAAAAAAAAGGGAATGATGCAGTAACTGAAGCAAAAGTATTCAGAAAGCTCTGCTTCTATCATCTATAATTATTTTCATGCAATTCAAAGTGATGAGGTTGAAGGAGAAGTATCAGGATTTACTCACTAATGGGCCTCCCATGACTAATGTGCATCACACAGACAGGAGTTCATATAGAGTGTGCTGAATACCCTACCATTGAGATTCTCATTACAAAATCATAGCTCATCAGTTAGATAATCCCCAGGTCACTTTTTTTTTTCAGTAACCGGAAGAAACTTATTTTATAGATTTACAATGTATACCTCATCAGCCATTATATCTAAAGAACAGCCCTGACAACATCCTTTAATACGTCCAAAAGTTTGATGAAAAACTCTTCACATTGACATAATAGTAATTGCAGGAAACAAGGAAAGTAAACAAGTCGTTCTGCACCTGCTGCACTACTGTATTCATATAGCACTGCTCACTTGGGAATGTAATGGTATGCACTGTACACATTGATGATGAATGAGATTGACTCAAAAGGCTCTTGATTTGAAGCACAATGTTTAGGTGAGGACTACTTACAGATTTTATAGTTTGTATTGTAGTTTTTACGATGTGTGCATCTCCTCCTTATATTGAATGTACATGGCACGAAAATCCCCAAAGTGCTAATCACATCTAAATGCTAAAGAGAGAATGCAGACATAAAGCAACAATTTTCATTCATAGAGGAAGATAAGGCAATTCAAAACAGGAGATATGCACTGTATTAAAAGTTAAGTGTACATTGCCATACTTTTCTCACTGTTGGCCTTATTTGCATTTTCAATTTTTATCTTTGATTCACAGAAAGTAACTGATGATGAAAGATGAGCACTCCATATTAAAAATCATTTTTGTCTCATGACAGAGCTTTTTAAAATCTTCAATATTTTTATCTCATTGGTACAAACTGTGTAAAAATGTAACCCAGCTCCTCTAGAAAGCATGCACTGAGAATAATATTTCCCTTTTATCATTGTATCTCTCAGAAGCAAGTCTAGGAAATACACACTTATATCTAATAATCACAATATTGGATCTTGAACAGTTTTCTTCATGGCATGAGCTTAAGGCTACTGTAAAAGTGGAAATTTTCGCAGTGTTGAAATTTTCGCGCATTTCGTGCAACCAGAAACTAGCGTGAAAATAAAAGCAGTAGTTGATGTCTCAATTTCGCGAAATTAAAAACACGCGAAACTCTTCTTGCCTGGCTGAGTGCGAAAATATCCACTTTTACAGTATACAATACAGTGTATCTGTAGCACAACCTAGATTACTCATACACTACACCTGTTTCATAAGTATTACACACCAAGCCAGTTGTTTGGTGCCTTTGTGTGTAGTACAGACAGCTAAGTACAGACAAAGTAGATGATTCTGTGGCACCTAATCCATGTGGATCTAAAGATTGAATCAATAGATACATCTCATTTCTTCTAACCCTCAAACCCTCACCTCCCCCCCCCCCCCCACCCCCACAGAGCACAGAGCAGAGTACCATGGGTATACTGCAGCCTGTAGGGCCTACAGGTTGTATAGTGTAACTCTGAACTTGAACAGTACCACTATTATTTTTTAGAGAAACCTCGCAAAATCATCCTGATATTACACAATGCACTTCCTAATCACATACATGTAAAACTGTATGCTCGTCTTCATTACATTTCAAATGCAAAATTATATTTTATTGCAGCTTAAAAAGATGATCATAACATAAGTACCTGGGCACAGAATCTAGGAGAGTTCATAATTTCTACAGGACAAAATTCCTAAAATGTTTTTTCAATCATGCATACTCACCAAGGAGGCAAGGTGGATTTGGCACAGATCTATAGAACTCTATATCAATGGTATGAATGTGGATCGTTTGTGGTCTGCATGCAAGGACTGAGGTCAGTCAGATAACTGGCTTGAAAACAGAAACAAGACCTACAGTACAGACAGTGTGGCTACCCTCCTAGCTTTCTTGGTATGGTGGAATCCTGAAACTTCTTTACCAGTAATTAAAACAAGAACTTACTCAACTCTACACAATATTTGATATTTAATCTGTTACCAAAACATCACAAATGACCACTGCAATACTAAACCATTTATTTACCATACCATGAAGGACAGACATAAGTTACCTGAGCAATTAGAAAAAAAAAGATACATATAAACATGGCGAACTAATAATCTTCGTTGATGATGAATGTTAAAGCTGAGACTGCGAGCGCAAATTAAGATCTTGTTCACAAATTGAGTAAGAGTGCGTACATATATCTAGACCTCCTACAGGGGCAGATCCAGGAATTCGGAGGGGGGTGGGGGTGCCAAAAATATTTCTGGTGCCACTTCCGGATTTCATCGGCTGAGAAGCAAACAACAACAACAACAACAACAACAACTTCCACACACAATTTTTCCGTTTCTCGTGCCACCGTGCTTCCGGGACTCCGGATATCATCAGCTGACAAGCAAGCAAAAAAATTAGCTGACAAAGCTGGTATCTTCAAAAATTAAAGGGGGCTCCCGTGCCCCCTTCATTTATTTTCCTTTTATTTCTTGCTTTATAGCAAATCCATCCACTAAATGTCCTATACAGTACCAGACAACTACTAATTACATTGAGCTCAGTTTCTTCCCTTTTTTTTTCGTCGAAAAAAGGAAGAAGCTGAAACAAGTGGAAGCGTCGCGTAGAAAAAGTATGAAAAACTACATTCGGTTAGGCCCTAGGTTAGTTACAAAACTTACGTGAAGGGAATTATGCTCCTCGCCGAGAAAGGTGAACGGCTCAGCGAGCGTGAGAGAAACTGGCTGCCTGTTGCCGCGGAGCAGTTTCTTGTCACCAGCGTCTGTTCCAAAGTCGAAGAATTTTTGCCTCGGCAGGCAATTCACCACGGTGAGCACAAAGGCAAAGATCGCGATAAATAACTTCATTTTAGCGTCTTCTACCTTTCAGGACCACCAAGCGAATAAAGTTTTGTGGGATGGTCGTCTGCTGCAAATGCACACTGCACTGCCACTGGTTCAGAGTACGAGTACGAGTAGAGGCAATCTGTTCGTGGTGGTGTAGTGATGCCTCGATCTCAACTACCTAGTATTGCATGCAGAACTAGCCAGGGGAGAGCGTCGATCCGGTTATCCTCCGTCGCGTCCGTACGTAGTCCGTAACGAAAGCACAGGTGTACAGAACGCTACCCTCTCTGTGGTCCAGTCACTGCGAGCATTCGGCAGAGGGGCACCTATACATGACGTTGTGTTGTATTCTGAGAAGAGAAGGTGCGGTGCGCGAGCGCGGAATCCAATGACGGGGTGCTGAATAAAAGGGAAAATAGTTTCGACCAATGGTAACACAGAACGCCAAATTTTCGGACGCCTCATCAATACGGCCCTAGAATTGGACAACAGAAGATATTATGTGGTATATCCCGAATATAATACTCAGTATTAGTGTGTAATGCAGGTATATCTTCGGAAGTGCTATATGCAGTTGATTTTCTTTTCTGGCTATGGTCTTTTTTACTCAGTATAAGCTGCTATTTCAGATGATTTTCTTTTCTGGCTAAGGTTTTTTTTTTACTCATTATAAGCTACTATTTTCGCGTAGAGATATTTTCGCGAATGGGATTTGGGAAGGTCACAGACATTTTCGCGAGACGTTGTTTTCGCGAATTGTCATCGAGGTTATTGTAAATGCGCTATTATCCTAGCGCATAGCGATGTTTTTGTGTATATACATCATAAGCCGGATTCACACGTACAAAATAGCGGGATGACGATCGCGATGCAAATCTCGAGATTTGTATCCCGCTATATATTATTGATGAACGTGTGAACCCGGCTATTAATATACAAGTCCTGTGTTTTCAACTCGGTGTAAGTAGAAATACGACCTTAGCCTAGGATCGTAATGCCGCCTCTTTCACTTTAAAATCTTTTTATCAATACCATCGGGCCCCACTAAATGTTGGAATTCATTGAATGCAACTCCATATTGCGACAAACTCCCAGATTTCATGATCTAACATTATACCCTGCATGGTGACAGCATCATTTTTGATAAATAGTTCAAAATTATTATATATCAACTATCAACACTGATTTATTGGCCTATATAGGTACCTACTGCTTTTTGACTTACTTATATAGTAATTGTATACATATACATACATATATATATATATATATATATATATACATATATATGTATTTAGTTCTTGATCTGATTTATTAACCTACTTCTTTCTATGTGTGTTTGTGCAATTACCCTATACTGTCTGTTCATTTTGTTCATCCACTTTTGCGTCCCCTCCTGGATTGCATGGTTTGTCTTTCTAGACCTATCAATACCCTTTCAAACTTTGGATCTGACAGTAAAGGAAGAGGTATAATGGCAATGCTCTGAATTTACCTGTAAAATGAATGAACAATGAAAAATAAGATATTTTACCTGACCAGTGTGTGAGGAGAATTTCTACCTCACCTTTATACTCGTATCCATTAAACCTCCTTGCGTCATTCAGAATGAATCATGGTCAGGCAATCTAAGAACATCACCAAAAGAGGGCGACATCACTCATTCCTTTCACAGAAAATACAGTTCGAGACTCGCAACCCTTCTCCACACGCACATGATCATAGCACACACACATACGCAATATGAATTATTATTAAGAGTTTTATCGCAAAACGAGCTAACTTTATTCTTGTTAAATTTAGATATTTGTGATTAAAGCTGCAAAAAGAACACAAAGAAAAAATAATTACTCATAACCTCTGAAAGTTCTCATTTTTTTATCCTTCAAACACAACTTTGTAATTCCAGTATGTGTGCATATCTTTGTAAGTTCGTTGATTATCATTGATTGTCATACTTTGTAATGTATATATGCTTATGATTGAATTTTTTGATTTACTTTGTGTCATGTTCTCTTGAAAGAAAAAAAATGAAAATGAAAATGAAATAAATGAAATGAATGAATGAATGAAAATATTCATTATTACAAGTCAGTGAGGTATTACTGGAGAGGTTTTGTTTTGCTCTATCTGATGATGAACTTACATTGAAATGTTTAAATATGGCGCTTAGCTCATTTTGCAACAAAATTCTTAATATGAAGCATAATTGCATATGATAACCCAAGTGCATAGGGGAATTGATGTAATAAAACTCTCTGGTAGTCTAGGAGGTGTTTAAAAGTAAAGAAAATTCCCGGGTTGCCGGCAGTAACACGATAATTTGTAGAGGGAGACAAAGTGAAGAAATTCGCACCTGAACCTTCACCTCTCTGAATAATTATCTTTCTTTCATTTGATATGCCGTGTCCGCCTTGGACTACTTAACATAACAATGTCGAAATTTCGGAGCTTGGGTATTGGTTCCATGTTCATCATGTCACTGCCGGGAACCAGGGACCGCCTGATGGTAGTGTCGCTGCCCGGAAAGCAGTAGATGACAGGTTCGAGTCCCACTGGTCCCTTTTTCCGACATGTTTGTAAATTTACAGATCAGCAGTTGCGATCTTAACAAATTTGATTTGTAGAGGGAGACAAAGTGAAGAAACTCGCACCTGAAGAAAATTCTTGTTGGTTAAAATATGTTTCATTAGCTCGTCCTACTCTTCTGTGAGAAAAATACAATGTATCCACTTATATGACTAATCAAAAATTCCTTTTTTAACTTATCATATCTTGGCCAAGTCACCCCACCTCCGCCAATAACTTTGAGTAAGAATACCTTAGCTTCATGATTTTATATTTTTGAATCTATCTTACGGCATGTCCCTGGCTGATGCCATGATGTTTACAAGGTAGATTTATTCAAGGATATCGTAATTACCTTACTGTGTTGGCATAGCGGGTAGTTATACGGGGGTAGTTATAAGTGGCAATAGAGAACCATACCAACTGTTTTTTTTTAATTATAAAGGACCTCTTCTTCCATTGTGGTAAATTAATATTCTCTCTAAGTATTCTCTCTCATATTTCCTACTTGTACATTGTTTTGTATTTTCATCATTTTCGTTTTGTCATTGTTTCTTGTCTTGTAGTGTGAAGTTAAAAAATTATCTATAACTATTACATTACAGTCTCGCTGAGAGCAAGATTACCTATACGAAAACATGCACCCTATAGTCAGTACAACCAGCTACATGTATATTATGGCTATATTACCATTGGTTTCTGTCAACCAATTTTCCACTAGTTTTCTATTAGTCGTAAGTGATTATGGAGACAAAATTGCAGAATTGCATTCTAAACCATCATGCGCGAGGGGAATACATGTAGTGGTGATGTAGGCAGAGCACAAATTTTATAAGCCCAGGTGATGGTGTCACCCGACAATTCTCTATCGTCTTGTACACACACACACACACACACACACACACACACACACACACACACACACACACACACACACACACACACACACACATATACATACAGACACACAAACAAACACACACACATGTTGCAGCATCCTGGTCATGAGAGAAATGACTTCAATAAGACGAACACACAAGCAGATGTCGATTGTAAATAAAAATAGTCTAATGAATATTGATCATCGTCAAATAAGTTCAATTTCAAATTCCATTGGTTACAGCTTTCATCGTTTATGTTACATAAAGTGGAAATACTATACATAAAACATTTATGTAAGTATCAATTCAATCATTATCCAAGGCATTTGATTTACAAATTGAATTGAATAAAAAATACAAGTAAATCAAAAATCGCATCCTGGCGTAATAAGAATAGTCATTTCGGTATATTCAATCCGGTTCTTTGTTGAGGACAAATTTAATAATCATAATTTGATGCGTGAAAATATGTCAATGTGAAAGGGTTTACTGCTTTAAAGCAAGGTACCCAAGTTGTGAAATTAACGTTACTCAAAGTAACTTATTAATTGCAATGCCATTTTTGAAATTTCAATTCGGGACATAATTTTTCGTCAGTAATTGAAAAACGGTGAATGCTTTTAAGCAAAATAAAAAAATCAAAGGGATGATGCTGAAATCGGGGAATCAAATTCAACAATACATTGAAAAGAAAGAAAGTCCTTAGAATTTGTTGGAAGTTTCAATCCTGGATACCATGTTCCACTCGAGTTCATCACGATTACAAGCATTGGTAATAGCAGACGAGTAATAAAGTCAATTTTCAGTTCGAAATGTCACGACTGTCCATTGTTCATTTGCGTATTTTCCTCTCCTTTACCACGAGACTTGACTCTGCTGCTCCTCCTCCTGCCGATCAGCGAGGTCACTCCATGACGCGCCGGTGGCACGGGCCGCCTCCCAGTCAAACTCGTCGTCCTCCTCGTCAGAACTGTCGGGAATGTCCTCGCTCGGGATGCGATCCCACGCGTGATAGCGATATCTGTGGAAACCATTCTCGGGCTGCTCGGAGATTCGCTGGGGGAGAGATCCGCGCATCCAGGCATCGCCTTCAGCCAGCAGGTGCCACACGTACTCAGGAGGTGGTTTCGTCGAGATCACACCGACGATCGGACCGTCGTCCTCAGCAAGCACTGAATTCGCCGAAACGTCCCTAAACCGGTCCTCCTGCCTCTCATCCATGAAGATCAGCTCGTCCGCCGCGTAGTGGATCGGGGGATTCGACATCCGTCTCTGCCGCTCCCGTCGCGCAGACTCCTGGATCTGCTCCCAGAACTCCTGCTCATCCTCATACTGAGACAGCCACTCCTCATCCTCGTCGATGTCAAACTCATCATCGGAAGTCTCCTTGCGGGGTCGTTTTCGCTTCACCACCCCATCATCGTCGTCGTCCTCCTCCTCCTCCACAACATCGTCGTCCTCCATGAACGTGTCGTCGCTCCACAGTGGGTAACGGCCGTGACCTCGACAGGCGTGGTAGCAGACATGTCCCTCCTTACTGCTGCACATGAAGAGGGACTCTCCAGCGGTGGTGAGAACGGAGACTCGGGCCTCGTCTGGCAGCTGCACTGGGTCCTTCGCCGAGGCGGCAGCCGACGAAGAGTTGCTGAAGGCGTTGACAGGTGCCATGATGTTTGTCTGTGGGGATAAAATTTGTTGGAAAAGAAATAATGAGAACACTGGATCAATATATTATATCATTGTTTTTGGCAACATGACCATTAGGCATGGTATATCATTCTTCAAGCCACAGCCAAACAATCTCTCACATTATATACATTTAATTCAATGACACATACTGTATGTAACCGCAAAACTGTTAAATCAGTTGAGGCATTTTAGCTACATGTGATTATATTTCAATGCCGATATACGATAAACCAAGGACGGAGGTTAAAAGAAATCAAAACGAAACAAGGCATGAACCACTAAATTAGGGTAAAGCGAAACGGGACGTGAAACGGTAGCGGCGCAGTAACTAATTGCTGTTTGTGTTAGTTTGCATATAATTTACGTGGAAGACGCAATGTCATAAATATAAAAAGATTCGAAGATGTCAACGCCGCACTGCACAGTGTAGCTGTGGGCTTCACTTTATCATTTTTACCTTTCTCATTCATTTTCAAGGCCAAATTTTGTGTCTCACCATTTGGAACCATGCGTTTAAAGTCATCATAGCACAATGAAACTTTCCTAGACAAATGTAGACGAGCGAAGTCGTTCCACATACAAGTACGGTGTAAATCATGAGACGATCACGCGTACAAAACCAAACAGGACAGCAGCCAACTAACTGCGTGCCGCGCGTGCTCAAGTAATATGCCCGCCATGAAAATTGCGTACGGGGCCGGGGTTGTAGTACAGTACTATTATACATATACATGTACAAGCTGTACTTCCGAGTATGTCCGCACGCACATAATACAGTATACCATATACCGCGCAATATACTACCGATATGTTTCCATTTTGACGAGATAATATCAGAAGGAAAATTGAGACTCACCAGGATAATCTGGATGCAAAACTTGTGGCAATTGCAGAGAATTAGGGAGACTTGTTGTATTCAGAGGATGGTAACCCAGAGGAAGTTAAGAGTTATGTTCACGGTTGCGAAAAGATGAGAAATACAAAACGTTGCCGAGTAGATTCGCTGCTGGCTTGTGTGTAGTAACTATGTAGTTGATCGTTGCAGGCTGTTCAGGGCATATCAGCAGGTTCTCAGGTCATTTCGCTTTAAATAGAGTCCAGATTCACTCCGATTCCAACTTTCTCCAATCCTTGAACCAATCAGGGAGAACCCGGATACGCGATAACTGTTGATTGGAGGTAGATAAAACAATAGCGAGGGGGGCTCGGCCAACCCCGTGAGAGGGGCAAAATGGTGTCTGTCGCAGGTGCAAGTCCGCGCTCTCTATTCGCGCACACAATACACGTAAGTCCAACCGTCGGAATGCGCGGGTGAGTGCGCCCGTGTGAATAGATGCCAATTTGCGTGTGCGTCGCCAAACGAACATGTTTTTATCCTACGCAAGGGGGATTATTGTCAGTTCATCTCTCTCTAGTTTCCTTTTGTTCCTATTATCCTCATTGGTGTATCGTCAAGGAGGTGCTTGGAGAGGTTCGTTCAGTACCTCCCTGGTATACGGTATCACCATTGACTTTTCAATGCTTTGCATTTTAAGAGAAACATATCATTGTTGAGAGTTGAAATAGACCAACCTACGTAAATCATCCTCACCACATGTATATTATAAAAGTTAATACAGTATTTCAAGTGCTGTCATATACATCAAACACTTTCACGCAAAAAGTATGATAACATTACACATGTAATTATTCACGTTTCCATTGAGAAGTGCTTGAGCAAAATCCAATCACGCAAATAACATGAACGTGATGATGTTCTTATAGCACCGTGGGTTGTCGGTATATTTTGCACGATATCTTATACACTTACAGCGTTGGATTTCGACACAACTTAGGGTTATCGTTTTTCCTGTCTAATTTTATACAGTTGTATTTTATCACAGTTAAAGACCACGGAGTTACAAACTAGCTCCATGGTTAGACTTGCACATTACGTGATGATATCATGACTTTCCAAGTTTGTTGTTGTTGTTGTTGATGTTTGTATGCACACATACAATATTACATTCATTTTACTATCCTTTTCTAATGTGAATTAGAGTATCATCTTTCTCATCATTTTTTTTTTTTTTTTGGCTGGAGCTATACATTTAATGATTTTACATCTATAGACGGTGTTGCATTTCCTGATGAATACATGAACATAATCAATGATGATTGATTTAATTCAATTTCAATTTATTTCGTACTTCCCGTTTATCAGTATCACATAACAAATAACACTATAAGTTATTCTATCTTGTAAGCAATTTGAAAAAATGCATACATGATAAAAACAGTAATTATAGTGATAACTGGTAAAAAAAAAAAAAAAAAAAAAAAAAAAAAAAACCCGAAATGAGGTTGTGCATAGAGAAGTATGATGGGACCTACATGAAAGCAAGCTTGTTTGGCTGTATAAGCCCCGGATAATCATTGTCTTTGAAAGAGAAACGGAGATCGAATAGAAGTTTAGACCTGGTGATTTCATAGTATTGAATAAGGGAAGCGGGGTAAATATGCCTATATGATTAAGAAATCAAAGAAAAACGAAAACTATACTAAAATGCAAACCATAATTGTGACCAAGCCATCTTTGTTTCCGAAATAGGACATGATTTACATACGTATTAGGACCTATTTTATACGCATCTAATATTGCATTAAATCTATCACAAGGTTGTGTTCATCGGAACACAAAAAGTGACATTATATACAGCTATAAAATCATTTTGTTGCCTGCCGTCAAGCGCTGGGTAGAAAGTATTTCATAACATATTCGTACATACACCAATGAGGCAAAACAAAACAAAACAAAACAAAACCAAAATGAAGATTTGACACATGCATGATTAAATTACAAGACTGATATTACAAGACAGTATGATATGATTTTGTAATTTCTTTTAATCAATTCCAAAGATTTATTGTTCTATTGCACTGAAGGATTGCTTCCCTTGAAAGTACTGGAGTATATCAACAATAATATTGAGTATTGAGTATAGAGTTTGCCTTTACGCGATTTTTGTTTTGTTTTGTCTTGTTTTGTTTTATCTTGTTTTTGTCTAATGTGCAGCGATAGAGCTCTGCTCTGAACGCACTTATTAAGTTAGGCCTATAATAATGGATATGGACAATCTATTAGAAAGCCTATACAAGATTTGTCAGTTTGTCATACTACATGTAATTCTATTCTGGTAGAAAAACACTTTTCGTCCAAATTCACGAAAGTTTGATCGCTGGATCTATAATTTTCGTTTGTGTGTGTGTGTGTGTGTGTGTGTGTGTGTGTCCGAAACAACGATTAAAACAGAAGAACATTCTGAAGAATTAAAAACGTTCTGTTTGCAAACATCTGTATATGTGTGTGTTTAATTTCTTATCAAGAAGAAAATGCACTGTAAGATCGTACTGAATGAATTGAGCTCGGTAGAAATCAAGACAGTGATATGTATTATTTTCAAGTGCAGGTATGAAATCTTCGACCGTTTGACTTTGTGAATTGCCCCCATATATTTCTTAAAATCCCTAACCTCTCTTCATTCTCGACATATTTCACAAAAAGAATAGTCTTACCTTTCTTGGAAGCTTAAAAAAAATCTAATTATATGTCTTGGCAGAGGTCTTAGAATGTCACAGTCCTGAAATATTCTAAGCAAATAAATCCTAAAAGATGCTCGACGTAGTCAAAATAATGATAAATAAAGGATGAATTAATTTGGCAGAAGTGACGTCACAATCAATAACGATCCCTATCTAACATTGCCATCCAATACAGGACATAAATGTCATTGTATGAAGTATAATGTTCTAGTCACCTATTATACAGTTTTTTTTTCTCGTTTAACCTTTATTTCCATCGATATAAATTATATTGCATTCGTTCATCCTGCTTCGTTCAAAATGTTCAAAATATCATGCTTTTCGTCAAAACTTCTCTAAAAGCGTTGAAGAACATGGGATTGACGACGATCAGATACAGCCATTATACACGTACTTGAATTGCGTGTCTGAGCCTTGGTAACGACGCTTTACAATCTTCACAGTCAATGAGGAATCAGACAATGGAACAACAGATGGACACTGTCTTGCGCAACCCCGAATTTACTCCACGCCCCTAATGATCCGTAATTAGCCATCGCGTGTTGACAAAGGCGAGCTGAATGGAACCTGACGCCCATAATTATAAGCGCTGGTGAATTCAGGCTAAAATTAACAACAATAGGCAACATTATAGTAGGAAAATGAAGCTACAGTTTATCCACGAGTTCGCGTGCGTACGGTGATAGACGCCAAGTTACATAACTCGTGAACAATGACCATTTCTGAAACTTATACCATGGAGCTACTCTGTTAGTAGCTCCATGCTTATACCTCAACCATGGACCTGGTATAGGGTCCATGCCTGAACCATGTGGAGCAACAGCTCCATGCCTCAACCAGGGAGTTCACCTCCCTGCCTCAACCCTCCAGCATAATATAGCAAAATGGAAGCTAAAACTGAAACTGACTATTGAATGACTATATTCTTTATAGTTTGTCACAAGATCTAGGAAGAAAGTGACGAGAAGTCCCTTTGATCAGTTTTAGTCGATTTGTCATATTGGTGATATTTCTCTCTGTAGACTGCAGTGTGATCTTTCTGGAACAAAAAAAAAAAGGACAGATATCAGAATTCAGCTCAAGATTTAATGTAATGATATATAGCGTGATTATGTGATATCTGCATATCACAATCATCATGACTGACGGCTACCAGCTGATGATATGCATATCCTTAACCCAGGCATTATCAAGATAGCAGTTGAAAATTCTGTGTCTCCCATCTTTCTTTCTTTCTTTTTTTTGGTTTTTTGTTTGCCTCATATTGTGCGTATAGGTTTACATTTTATCATTTATAACACTTTCAAAGTATCCTTCATAATTATAACATGACTCTACAATGACGTTTAAACTTCTTACGTTAGTGTTGCGTTGCTTTATCTTCACAATAAAAATGTTAACACGAAATATTATTCATATGATTGTCATTCATGACTTGTGTACATACTTTGTACAGACTTCCTGAAAACATCAAACCAGCCAGCTGAGTATAACACGTAGCCTGTTTAAGTGCCTACAGTTTGTTGAAGAACGTCCAACAAACAAACAACATAAGTCCTTATTTTCAACTAATGATGATTATCACCATTGTAATAATCATTATTGCAATGCGATAGCAATAATGACCTTTGAAAGGTGACGGTGATATAGCTGCATACACGTTTGGCTATTAATACCCCCCCCCCCCAAAAAAAAAAAAATCAACAAAAACAAACAAACAAACAAGCTAACTAACAAACACACACTGTGCCCACACAACCGCTTTAAACAGTTTCATAAAAAGTCGTAATTTTGCTTTTCATATACAATCCGTAATATATCCGATTTTGTGAAACTTCCACATTGCTTGATTTCATTATTCAGTGAAGTACTTCGACGAGTAGCATCGCTCTCCAAAAGTTATATAGGTTAAAATGCATTTGTTGACTATGTCGCGTGTGCTTTATTATGAAGTGATCTGAACTGCTTCGAAACTGCTTGTTTTTATGACGATATAGGCATTTTATGACAAGAATATCTAAAGTCCTGGAACAACGGACTTCAATCTCCTGCATAATAACATCCTTCACTTTTATTCTCATTATTCAATTTGACGTGCCATTATCTTTTTTTTTTAATGAAACACAATGAACAAATTGTGGAATTTATGTTTTATATTTTTCCTGCTGTGCGACCCATGTGAACCGCCAGCTCTTGTACACGAAGTTTTTCACCTCATACAAAAACGAGAAAATAAATTTATTGATTGACGGTACTGCCATTTTCATTTTTGCATTTCCAGGATGTAAGCGACAATATTGCAAACATGAGGATTATAAATCATGTAAGAATGAAATACATTCTAACAAACGTGTCTCATTCTTCACCAATATGTAACTTTATTGTGTATTATTTTGCCTAAACGAATAAGTTCTTGTCTGAAGTATATAGGGCCTATATACATCGTTGAATAAAAAAGTAATATTTTAAACAATATCGAAAACATTTGTATTAACGACTTGCCATGATATCTATAACCATCATGCATGACAAGGTGTACATGTTATTTTACCATTTGTTGTTTATATCTACAATTCCCGCATAAGAAGTACATCGTGTACATCGTTGAATAAACAATTCATATCTGACGACTGGTGACTTGACCTCGAGATCCGCGACGTTAAACATTATCATCAAACACATTGACGTCTTGCCATAACACGCAATCCACGTGTGACAAGTCGAATAGGAAATGAATATTACAACAGTCAAAATAATGGAAGGCCTATATTTCATGAAACATAGAACCCCAGTGTACATTCCCCACCAAAAGTGTTAGTGTACATTCCCCTATCCCTTACCCATGTCAAGTATACATTCCTGATTAGGAGCGATTCTATTCAAACGTAACCAATCTATTATTCAAAGTCAGACCATTCTCAATGCTGGTAATAGGCCCTATACATCGCGTTAATTGCTTTCACGCGTCTATACAGGTTATATACCATAACAAAAGAACCATTGCACTAATTATGCCTGATCACCATGCTTTGGCTTGTTTTTCGATGATCACGCTCTTTTTCAGCTGGGTACGCAGCTTTGGCCATCATACACCTTAATTAAGAATGACAGCTTTGTATAACTCTTTTGTTGTTACACTGCCTCGCTCAATCAAGGGATTATCGATCAGGTATACTCAAATTACACTTGCATGCTCATTGTTAAACTCATGGTCAAAGACGCAATATCTGGTAATGTCGAGGATTTTTCAGTGCAAACTGGCCACCCAAAAGTCAAACTTTATATCATTGTATGCTCTGTCTATTAACGTGATATCTATTAGTAATAAAGTCAGTTTCGAGTTTTTCGATAGTGCATGAAGTTTAAATCCTTAGTCAAGGGTAAAACTTATAAGGCTGCCCGAAGTCAGCATTTTAAGATATCATAGAAAAATGACCATAACGATCAAGTAAAAAATGAACGCAACTATACAAACAGCCATTCAAAGTAAATCATCATAACTATAGTTCCAGGGGAAAAGTATTTGAGGTTCTCTACAACAGCAATGGGGTCCCATGCAAACTACTCGAAAGACGTTTTAACAAGAGGAAAAGAACATGAGAAACTCATTTTTTCTTCATCTCTGTCATGTAACAAAGCCTTTATCAGCTGTTTTCATTAAAATATACGATTTATTTCATCAAATGTATACCATGTTAACATTTGAGTCATGTAAGTTTTTAACCTGTTTTAAAAGCAGAATACAATATAAGGGAGTAAAGGATGGAATGCAATTTCAGATAATATCTACATGAGTTTTAATAATTTCAGGTTTCAATTAAAACAGCAGCAGTTGTATAGTCTATATAATGTTATAATAATTATGTGCTCTATAATGAGGGAGGATAATTTTTGGTTATGAAGCTTCATATATAATTATAATGTTATTAATGAGTATAAAATGTTTGATGAGACAATGGCGATATACTGCCTCAAGTCCCACAATTTTTACTGAACAACCAGATCTTCGCTAAATTTCCCAAAATTTTTATCAACTAACGAAACGAAATTCAACAGAATATCATTCGAATATAAATGTAATAGTTTTTAATATGACTCCCTATACGAATTACTTTCAAGCTGTCTAGATTTTGTAAAGGAAATTTCGCTGTCATAGCTAATAACATATTGACATAAAGAAATATGTAATCTACACGTTGTATATATTTTTCAATCCACCGAGTTAAAGTCGTGATATGACTGACATCATCACCTCGATCGTCTAAATGTTTTTTTTCCCTTTAAGCAATACAAGTCTTAATAAATTCTAATTCAAATTTCTTGTTTTATGCTATGAAGGAAATCAAATTTCATATTCAGCATTTCGTGTATGAACATTGCACTATTTTGCCTTTAATATGATTAAAACGTAATCAGATTATGATATTGTTCACACGAGGTGCATAAACGAAATTGTACCTTCTGTAAAGCTGTAAAATGATTTAAAGGTATATTCCGTAATGAAGTCAGAGAGTGATATGCGAATTTCGTCTCACCTCCCTGATCCGGAGGATGCAACGTTTACTCTAACTTTAATACTTATTCTCGAGCAGCTTGGGAAGAACCAGACAACTGTACTTCTCCTATAGGAACAGAATAAAAAACAACAACAACAAACGTACATGCACTTTACACGATTCTTTTCATTTTCGTTCAACTTCAAAATCAAGTGATTTTATTTCCATATAAAGTAATACAACGCAATATACATAACGCTTATATGAGTACATAATATCTTATGGAACTTTGAATCGCATAAGCTTCAACAAAACATGGATGCAATTTTAATGATGTCAACTTTGTTTTTAGATAAATAAACAAGTAAGAAAATACAATTTATTTTTCAAATCTATATGGAAAAGAGGAATTCAAAAGAGAAGCATAGCTTGTAGATTTTGTGAATTACCCAGGGAGATGAGGGCATCTCAAGATCCGTCAAGAACTCATGTATGAAAATTTTGACATCATGACGTCAGGGGAAGCAAACAGAAAGAAAGGACTATGATAAGGATAAGAACGAAAGCAAGGACGGAACAGACAAAGTGGAATTCGTTAGAGTGGAATGACTATTTTGAAGAATGAATAAAATAGCTTTGAGAAGATGATGAGAATGATGCAAACTTCTCATGAGTTGAAACACTGCCCATGAGATGCTCCAAAAAGAATTCACCTATATAACTCGGCGATTCATTTATTTTCATCTCATATTCTGATCCAACTCGTTAAATCGACACCTACACCGGATAAAGGAAACCTTTACAATGACGTCATCGCAGCAGAGCGCGCAACCGTCCTCCGGTCAAAGGTCAAAATTTAGAATGTGCGGCAAGTACAAGTTTGTTTTGGATGGCATGGACGTGGATTTTGACTTAAACGGTAAGAAATTTGCAAATAGTTATGTGATAAGACTTGAATAATGTCTTCCCTAATTTCTAAAGATATGATTCGACGTAGCAGGCACCTCCCTGAAGTTTGCGAAGGGGCACTTATTGGCTACAACATCAGTTTGTCGCACTGAAAAGAGACTCGGCTCAGCTCAGGCTCAGTCGAAAGTCTCATACGTTTACGAGTAATTTACTGCAGTACAGTATCAGTAGGCCTACTCGTACTGCCCTTCAAATCGCAATGCAATGCACACGACACACACTTGCACTAACCCAGCTGATTGTTCGTTCGTAGATTTGCGTACGGTACCCGGCCCGCCCGCCTGGCCTGAGGCATGAGCGCCTTGCGCTCGCGCTCGCCGCGCCTCGTCTCGCCTACTAACTTACAGAGACAGAGTGGATCTATCTATGTCTCACTCTTAGTCTTATTATCAGTGATCATGTCAGTTTCAAGGCCGTGCCCATGATAGTGATGCTGGTGTCTGGCCTGGTGATACTATCACCAGCAAGTGCATATGCCGCATGTGTTAACATACAAGTACCTTGGCTTTGTTGGAAGTGGGCAAAGTTAAAAACTTTATTGTATTGCCTCTCTCGGTGTCGTCATAACATGAAAATCGAAATTAATGACTCTTTGACTTCTTTGGTATAAACTCTAGCTAAATTGGTGCTGTGCACAAAATGTATCGCATGGACAAAAAATATCTCTTTGCAAGTTTGGGGTTATTAATATCTTGACACCAAAACCTCACTAAATTAGACTTGAAACTGTTTAGGGTGTCTACTTGATGGGCTGTGAGTGTCAACTACACAAATGGTGGCAACTTACTGTAAAAGTGGATATTTTCGCGTGACTAATTTTTCGCGCTCGGCTGGGTAGAATAGAAGAGCAAGAGTTTTGCGTGTCTTTAATTTCGCGGGATCAAGATATCAACTACTGGAACATGTAGCAAGCAAAAATATTTGTGTGCTATTTCTGGTTGCGCGAAATGCGTGAAAATTTCCACTTTTACAGTATTCCACTCATTACTCTGTGAGAGAAGAAGCACTGTCTCACTTTACTAGATTTTAACACGTTGCATATTTCTTCAATATAATTTGTGACCACGTCCTCCAGATGAGAACTAAAAAAAAAACCTCTGAAGACTTTATCGTCAATCCCATTTAGATAAAAAAAAAAACAATCTTAAAAATCTGCATTGTATCAACTGTATGCCATCTATTTAATAGTGTATAGACTACAAGTGAAGGCAATTTTCAAGTGCTTTAGTCTTTGAATGTATTCTTGCTCTTTCTTCACTAGCACTTTTTACTCTATTCACTTCTCTTTCCTACATTATTTTCTACACTATTTTCAATTTTTACTCTACTTATCTTTTCTTCTTTTATTTTTTGCTTCCATTAGGCACTACAACCCAATTGTCCTTTTCAGGACCATCATATTAATTTACAGTTTTCATTACAAGTTATTTTCTCTTGCCTTCTCTCCTCAGGACTACACTTTCACTTTATATTCTCTCCTTTTTCTCTTACTCCCACAGGAACCTAAGATGTATTTAGAATTTAACTGCCATCACTTTTCCTCGCTCTCTCTTTTTCTTATTCTTCTTTTTGGTTTTCTTTTTCTCCCCCTCCCCTCTCTCTCCCTTCTCTCAACATATGTTTAAAGTCTCATCTCTATTCGACTTGCCTTTCATTTGGAATTAATCATCCTTTCTCCGTTTGGTTCCGCATTCCGTAGTCCACATCGTTCACAGACTTCGTTCTTTTTGATTTCATGAATCTTCACTTCTCTCTCCATGATTTTCCAACCTTCAACTCTTCCTTCTTCCCCCTCCCTTCTATTTCATCTTTCTCCTCCCAATGATGTCTGAACATCTTACTTGATTCTCACTCTATTCTTCCTTACCACTCTCTCTGTTCCTTGTCTACTGTCTCCACTAGTGCAACTTCAACTTCCAGCCCATTACTGTCCTCCACCTTCCCTTTTGCCCTCCATATGTCACTTCCCTCCTCAATTCTCCTCTCTCTAGGCTCTTCTTCTGCCAAGTAACGACCCGGACAAGGACTACAAATTTGTACACACACATCAACATGGTGTTATCTCAAACCTTTCTCCTTTGGATATGCTTTAGTCTTGCTTCATAACTTAGAGGTCAGAGTGGACGTATCACCAGTATCAGTCTGGTAGCTCGACGCTGTACTTTTTCTACTACCGGTAGTTGTACAACATTCTTCTTCCAATATGGATGCCACATTGAAGAACAATATTCAAATTCTGTGATTTGCTATTATGTGATTTTCAGAAAGCTAGTAGTAATTCTTCAACTAGGACCTATTTCATTATCTAGAGGATCTATCGTCACTGTCCACTCTGTCTCATTATATCAGGGCTTTCTTTTATATATCCGGTCCCTGCCCAGCCCAGTGTAGTGGTAGTGCTGTGCTGTGGCGACGTGTCCCTGTGTATAAAAGCATGGCCATGGTGACCTGGGCCCCATTTCATAAAACTTGTCATCAGTGACAAGTTGTCATAGATGTGACAAGCTACTGAAATCCTTGCATCTGATTGGCTGAGAGCAAATTTGTCATAGAAATGCGGCAGTTGTCACTGATAACAAGGTTTATGAAACGGCCCCTGTATTTTTGTAGTCGTGGCTGGATGTGCTAATCCTACTTTCTGTCTTATAAACTCAACTGAAAGAAAAGCAATGGCCTTGCTTTAATAGCTAGTGAGAAACACATTTCGCCACTAGACTACTGCAGTTTTACATGGGGGGGGGGGGGGTATTCTGAAAATCTTCCTAAGTTTCTTCCTTAGTAGAAATTTTTTCCTTAGTCAGAAACTTAGAAAGTGCCTAGGATAGACAGAATTGGTATTCTGAAATTTCTTCCTAGGAACTTCTTAATGCAAATAAGGCCATCCTTATCCCCACCCACATCCTTTCTTAAGTCAATATGAAATGCCGTATCATAAGGAACCAACCAATGATAGTCGCATATTACTATAATGTAGGGTCAAATACACGTGTGCGCGGCATGTCCCCTTTCTCACGCCTATTTTGCACATCAAAGTACATGTTACGCACAGTGAATGACAAGTGCGCCTATCACAATGTTTTGCAGCTTGTTGCAACTTGCTATTCTTAACAACATACTTAGGACAGGGGAGGAGCTTTCCGAAATATTTTCCTAAAATTTTTTCCTAAGTGCATTCTAGAATACCAACTTCTTCCTAAGTCAGAAATTTGCATACTCCCGCCTCCTTCCTAAGTTTTTTCTTAAGTTCTTAAGAACTTAGGAACAGACATAAGGAGAAACTTAGGAAGATTTTCAGAATACCACTTAGGAAAAAATCCTGACTTAGCAAGAAATTTCTTTCTAGGAAGGATTTCAGAATACCACCCTGGGTGCCTTAATTTCAGTTTTATTGCATAAATTCAAACTTCAACTGAAAGCAATACCCGTATGCATAAAATTTCCAAAAGCATGTCTTTTTAAAGATACCATAGAAAAACTTGCTGTGATCACTATGGGATCACTACATCTAGATCCAATGATTGACTGTATTGCGAGCTGCCATGAGAAAGTGTACTGTTGATATTGACATGAAAATTCATCATTTTGAAGATTTTAAGTGGTGACAAGCCCAGAGAGATCATGGAAAAAGATTTTCACATATTGGTCAAAGCTACAGATTGAATTTTATTCCGTAAAACTGGAATTCAGGCACCTGGTACAAAACTGCAGTAGCACTCACATTTTGTCCCACACTATGCCATGATGTAAATTGTATCTAAGACTAAGATATAGCTGAAATATGTTAGAATAAAATCATATTTATATCTAAAATGTGCTTGTGCATGTCATTACTGTAAACTTCTGTGACATTGTAAGGTCATAGCAGTGCATGGCCCTAAAAACCCAATTACTGCCATGAATTTACCTATCATCGTCAAATTGATGGTAATACATGACGTATTGATGTATGTGCAGGGTGCTTCACAATTTCTTTTTACCACTTGCCTGGTTGGGCAAGCAGATTTTCAAATTTGCTGCAAAACACTTGCCCAAACATTAATTTTACATGCCGGAAAAAGAAGTCCAAAATATAAGGAAATAATACAGAAAATCATACACATGTGTTGAGGGCTTAATAAAACACAATCATTGGAATAAACAGCACAAATTAATTCACATGCTTAAACACAATGGAGTAACAAACTTGGTCCGATTGAGTGTTACAATTGCATTGCATTGGGGCTTCTTCACACAAGTGTTGGAAAGATGCTGAAATGAAACATAAAGTGTGATGCATCACTAAACGGCCATTATCTTGAGGCGTCTGTATGGTTCGTTGGGGGAATAAGCGAATAAAAGGTGGCTTTAAAACTTTTTGCTTGCCCAATTTGGGCAAGCATTTGTTCACATTAAAAAACACTTGCCTGAATTTGATTTTCACTTGCCCCATGCAATCGGGCAAACGCTTATGTAGCACCCTGTTGTGTATGACTGGATTTTACTTCAATCTGCCTGATGATATGATCTGGTTCTGTCACTGAGGCACAGGCACATTGATTCTCAGGCAAGCATCAATTAAAGTTGTAGTTGTACATCGTACTTTACCGTGAAGTAATCAACCAGTTTATTTCATTTTATTTCCTCGTTCAGGTGACCTATGTCTATAGGATGAGACTGAATGAATGAGCATGTTATGAACTGTAGTGAGAAGAGGACCATGGAGGAAGCATTTAGAAATGCAGGTCTTGAGAAAGGTATGACTACCTCTTTGCCATACAGTGGCAATATGAACCACATGGCAAAACTTGATGTAGAGCCATTTATGCTTCTGCTTTCATTTTTCTTGTTGCTCTATCATACCTAATGATATTCTTGACAAAGAAAAGCACAATACATTGTACTCCTGTTGTAACAAACACAGTTATAACGAAATTCCTGTTACAACAAAGTAAAAATTCCGGCTGCAACCTTTTCCGCTCTTTGTTTTTCATTGTTTTTTTGTTTGGTTTTAACGAAATTTCGATATAACGAAAGAAAACTACACAATACAGTGTACTCCTGTTATAACGAACACGGTTATAATGAAATTCCGCTTACAACAAAGTAAAAATTGCGGCTGCAACCTTATCACTCTGTGTTTTTTTTAAATTGTTTTATGTTCAGTTTTAACAAAATTTCGATATGATGAAAGAAAACCGCCTGTCCTGAGGACTTCGTTATTAAACGGGAGTCCACTGTGTGGATAATGATAACCCACCTTCAATTTCCAGTGATGGAATGTCTAGATACAATTTGTATGTATGTGTGTGGAAAGTGGTACTCTATACACCATGCATTTTTTATGCCTCCGCCACGTAGTGGTGCCGGAGGCATTATGTTTTCGGGTTGTCCGTCCGTCCGTCCGTACGTCCGTACGTCCGTACGTCCGTACGTCTGTACGTACGTCCGTACGTCCGTACGTACGTCCGTCCGCTTTCGTTTACGCGATAACTTGAGTAATATTTACTGGAATTTTGCCAAACTTGGTCCAAGTATGAAGTATGATGGGGCAATGATTTGATTAGATTTTAGGTGAAATCGGCAAAAGGTCAAAGGTCAAAGGTCAAGGTCAAATCATGAAATTTATCCGTTTACGCGATAACTCAAGACTGTATGGAGCAAATTTCACCAAACTTTGATGGAGGATGATGTATGATGGGACAATTGTTTGATTAGTTTTTCAGTGAAATCGGACAGAGGTCAAAGGTCAAAGATCAAGGTCAAATCCTAAAATTTATCTGTTTACGTGATAACTCAAAACTGGATGAAGCAGCTTTCACCAAACTTGGTCCAAGGATGATGTATGATGGGAAAATTAGTTGAGTAGATTTTAGTGACATTGACAAGAGGTCAAAGGTCAAAAGGTCAAGGTCAAATGCTAAAAATGTTGCTATTTCCCCCATATCTATGCAATGCCTGCAGTTATTTTCTTGAAACTTAGTGTAGACATGTACTACTGCATAAAGATTCTCCAGAGAGTTTCATGTCATAAGGTCAAAGGTCAAAAGGTCAAAGGTTAGGTGAAAATGTTGCAATATCACTTTTCTCACAAATGGTTCAATGTATCTTCATTGAACTTGGTACATACATGTACTGACTGGCAGGGATTATCTAGGGAATTTAGGGGTCATGGGTCAATAGTCAGGGGTCAAAGGTCAAGGTCAACTTCTCAAAATGTTACTATTTCCCTCATATACGCCTGTACTAGTATATGCAATGATTGCATTATTAGTTTTAAAATTTAATATATGTACATGTATTACTTAATGGAGATTCTCTTGGAAATTTCCAGCCAGAAGGTCAAAGGTCAAAGGTTAGGTTTAAATGAAAAATATATATATATTTTGTACTGGTAATTACACTCTTTCTTCATATTTTGAAAATTATACTCAATGCATAAACTTATAATAAGGTCGGTCAGAAGTCAAGTAAAAATTTCCAATTCCCCAAATATGTGTACCTGCACTCTTTAATAGACAATTATAGCAAACCCAGTTCGTGGAAAGTGAACATTCAAGATATTTCTGATAAACCTGTTATTTCGATATTTTGCCAGTTATGTGAAACTGTCATCACACATTGTGAAGACATTGTACGATACACCTATTGGGAGAATCATGCATTATGGCGGAGGCATCAGTCGCCGTAGCGACATTTCTAGTTTAAATATGATACCTAGCAAACTGGGAATTGTCATACAATTTTGCAATATAGCCGAATAGGTTGTTGTGATCATGAACCACATTAACAGAATTTGAAGTATTTACACTTTTCATGAGAAAATTTGATGTTTTCCCACCTTGGAGACAGTTTACAAAACAGTTGCATTATGAGAGGCAGTATTTTTGTAAGGTGTTCATTTTGTGAATATCAGTTGTCTTGTGAAATGAAAAGTATACAGGAAGTTTCACTTGGTGTATGGTCTTTGATTACTTAATTTGATGCACAAAATTTTTAAAAAGGCGTCCAGACTGGAATACATACATGTACCTGTACTTTTCTTAGGAGTATGCAGTTACCAGTTGCAAGATTGTGCTTCCCTTACAGTTTTTTTCTTGTTACATG
Organism: Diadema antillarum; assembly: GCF_040938485.1. Lineage (NCBI taxonomy): Eukaryota > Metazoa > Echinodermata > Echinoidea > Diadematoida > Diadematidae > Diadema > Diadema antillarum. Next base: position 455,079 of record NW_027270912.1, read on the forward strand.
AAATAGAACCAGTGCAGACTTTTGTATTACAATTGCAGATATTACCAGTCTGTCTGTCTGTCTGTATGTCTCTTTCAGTATCTTTGTGTGTGTTTTGTATTAGTTGTAAAATGTTTTTTCATATCCTTTCAACTTCCAGGATGCTGCGTTTTCTGTGACAGTCGAGAGATCAACGAAGAGCGCTTTGGCCGACTACTTCATCATGAAGAGAGTGACATTCACGCCCACTACTACTGCATGGTAAGTGTTTCGTGATGACAGATGACACTAGATCTAAACTAGTCGGCATTTTGATGGTGCCGTGATGGTCAGATATATTATGTTTGTTTATTTGTTCAGTGTGTGTGTGTGTGTGTTTGCACATGCTTGGTCTGCTTTTCATCTATGATGGCAGATTATGCTTAAAATGTCAGGGTTCCAAGCCCATCAGGGAAATCAGGGAAAATTAATTTACTTTTTTCCAGTCAGGGAAAAGTCTGGGAATTTGATAAAAATGCCTCAAATTGGGGAAAAGTCAGGGAATTTTGATTGACCCAAAAATCGAAAGTAGTCAGTAAGACTCTGTTATATTTTGTTTCACATCAAAACAACATCCATTGGATGAAATTGGATGTGAAACTGGAAATGGAAATTTGATACTTCATCAGGGAAAAATCAGGGAAAATCAGGGAATTTTATTTTGTTGAAATGCTTGGAACCCTGAATGTTGATATCCTTGATTCTGAAGTTTCAATATTGTCAAAATCAAAATGATTTAAAACATGCAATTGTCTCCATTAACCATTTTGGAAATGACATCAAACAAAGGCATGTTCTATTGAAAAGTGAAAGGAATAGAAGTACATCTTAAAGCATGTTACCTTTCCTGCAAACTGCACCTGATAACATGACTTTGCTAAAACATATACATGTCTGCACATGAATTCAATTGATATTTGATTTGATTGTCGAGAATACATAAGTGAACTCTGCGTTTCATCTGAACTTTGCTTGCCCACAGCTGTTTGCTTGTGGACTCAGCCAGCAGGGTGATTCCAAGGAAGGTTTGGAGGGATTCCTCATCAAGGACATCTTGAGTGAGAGAAAGCGAGCTCAGAGACTGGTGAGTGATTTTCTAAAAAAAAAGAAAAGAAGCATGGTGACAAACAACATTTGATCAGTTGTATCACATTTTTTGTAAAAATTGATTTATCATCTGAATATCTTGCATGAGAGACAGCAAGCTTGGAGACTTGTAAGTGATAAAAACAAAGGAAACAAAATATTCACTGATGCAGATGCTACTGTATTTTTAAGCAATGCTGCCATCATTAAAGTGTCACCTATTAGAGATGATATTGACCATGCGGTGTGAATCTGTGACTTCAATATGTTTTCAATGTGTAAGCACTTTTTTGGGCACGGGCTTTAAGTTCCAAGAGTTTTTCCTGCCACTGACTGTCCAAAATGTACTTTGCCACAATTATTAATTATCGAGATATCAATTTACTACTTCAAAATGCTGAAGTAACCTTTCAATTCCTGTAGAAATACTCTTTGTTATATTTTATTGTATTCTTTTTTTTTCTCAATAATTTAGTCATTCATTTGGAATGCTTTGGACCTGTAGCCTGCACATTGCTTGTAATACTTTTTCTCCCTTCCAATCACCTTTGACCAATTGTCTAGAGATGCAAGTATTGCAAGAAAAAGGGAGCCTCAGTGGGATGCTCTGTGAAGGCATGTCAACAGGTTTACCACTTTGCCTGTGGGATGGATGAGGATGCCATATTCCTCTTCTACGACAGTTTTGTGTAAGTTGACATTTCCAGCAGTCTTGTTTCAGACAAGATGTCCTTCTGTGGCTTGATGCCCTAGAATAGTGTAAGTGCTAGTTGCAGTAAAAAAAAAAAGAAATAGATCCTGATGTACCATTATACACATTCAGTTCTAAGAAATGCTGGTTAATTGTGTATATAGATTTTACCACATGCACATGGATGTAAGAAAGACTGTAATTATGTGCTGAAGTAAAAAATGTGCAAGCTGGGAAGCATTTATAGGAGCAGCAGACAGTGAATTCACACACACAAAACAGCAGCAAGAATATCATCAATCTGTCAAGGAACATTGCTCACTTTGTCTGCCTTTTTGTGTTTCTTTTTTCAATGAACTTACCTCACCTTCACACAAAACTCAGCAACAGACACTTAATAATTGCAATCAAATCAAATGAAAATGATTGTCTAGCCATCATTTGGCTTCCTGTCCCAGATGTGATTTGCATGGTTGCCTTTTTAGCTCACCTGAGCCAAAGGCTCAAGTGAGCTATTGCGATCGCCCTTCGTCCGGCGTCCGGCGTGCGTCTTCCGTCGTGCGTCGTGCGTCGTGCGTCGTGCGTAAACTTTTTACATTTTCATCTTCTTCTTGAAAACCCCAAGACCGATTTTCATCAAACTTGGCAGGTAGCATCCCTAGGGGGTTAGGAACTCAATTTGTTAAAATGGGCACCATGCCCCACCCAGGGGGCCCCCAGGGGGGCCCAAACCCCCCCAAATTAAGGAATCTGTAAAAATCTTCTTCTCTAGAACCAGAAGTGATAGAGCTAAGTTAATACTATGAGTTAGTACATTGATGACTGTAGTTTCAAGTTTGTTCATGGCAGAATCAGGGGTGCCCCCCTTAAGACCCAGGGGAGGGGGGTGGGGAAGGGTTCTAATGGGGCCTAAATTGTACATTTTCATCTTCTTCTTGAGAACCCCATGACCCATTTTCACCAAACTTGGCAGGTAGCATCCCTAGGGGGTTAGGAACTCAATTTGTTAAAATGGGCACCATGCCCCACCCAGGGGGCCCCCAGGGGGCCCAAACCCCCCAAAATTAAGGAATCCGCAAAAATCTTCTTCTCTAGAACCAGAAGTGTTAGAGCTAAGTTAATACTATGAGTTAGTACATTGACGACTGTAGTTTCAAGTTTGTTCACGGCAGAATCAGGGGTGCCCCCCTTGGGACCCAGGGGAGGGGGTGAGGAGGGGTCCTAATGGGGCCTAAATTGTACATTTTTGTCTTCTTCTTGAGAACCCCATGACCCATTTTCACCAAACTTGGCAGGTAGCATCCCTAGGGGGTTAGGATCTCAATTTGTTTAAATGGGCACCATGCCCCACCCAGGGGGCCCCCAGGGGGCCCCCAGGGGTCCCAAAACCCCAAATGAAGGAATCTTTATAAATCTTCTCTAGAATCAGAAGTTAAAGAGCTGAGATAATACTATGAGTGAGTACATTAATGGCTGTAGTTTCAAGTTTGTTCATAGGAGATCCAGGGGTGCCCCTCTTGGGTAGGGGGGGGGGGGGGTGGTTGGAAGGGTCCAAATGGGGGCCTGAATTGTACATTTTCATCTTCTTCCTGAAAACCTCATGATGGATTTTTGTAAAACTTGGCAGGTAGCATCCCTAGGGGGTCAGGATCTCAATTTATCAAAATGGGCACCATGCCCCACCCAGAGGGCCCCAGGGGGCCCCAATCCCCCCAAATTAAGGAATCTTTAAAAAAAAATTGGGCCTTTATTGTACATTTTCATCTTCTACTTGAGAATGCCTGGTCAAATTTTGGTAGAGCTGTGAATAATTTAGATTAGTGATTGCGTGAAAGGTGAACTTGCGATACTCAGGTGAGCGCTAGACCCGCGGGTCTCTTGTTTATAATTCTCTTCTGTTGAATTCAAAATGTAAATTCATCATTGCTCTCCAACTGTAGCTGCATTGCTCTGTAATCTTTGTTTGTTCATCTTTGTAGCAAAATTCAGGTTCTTGTGATTGTAGTGTGACAGCCTGGATCATGGATACATGAATCATCACCAAGTTACTTTCATTTGAGGTACCAAAGTCTGGAGGCAGCTTCAGATAAGAGTCAGAAGAAATTGTGAACATTTGTGTGCCGATTGCTCAGCTCCTGACTCTGCGATATTCTCCTTTTACCACCAGGTCCTACTGCGTCAAGCATCGGCCAACTCAGAAGGTCCTACCTTCCTCCTGCTCTCCGAGTCGGGGCACCTGCCCCATCTGTATGGAGGCGGTGGAGACCCATCCAGGCACCAAAGTGCTGAAGACTCCGTGCTGCAAGGGCACATGGCTCCATCGAGATTGTGTGCAGGTGGGGAGCTCTTGATATGTCTGACAGCATCTTTGTTAACCCGTTGAGGGCGAGTCCCAAGTATATTCGAGCAGGTGTCTATGGGAAATGTGTGTTGTAGCAAAATCAGTCCGTCCTCGACGGGTTAAACAATGGGTGGATTTGTGTTTGTGTCTCTTTTGCTTTCACCCAATTTGGCACATTCATCTTGACCATTAGCAGACCTCCCAACCACTCTGAATTTTAGGAAAGAATGTGAATGTTGACAATTCCAGCTTTTATTTCAGTACTAGGAATTTCCTGTTTTTCTTGATGATGTTGCTACTCACTCCTATGGGATCTGCACTTTTTTACTTTTGAGCCATGTCATCCCTATTTTTCAGTCAAAAAGGCTTTGAGTTCTAGTTTAGCAGAACTAAAACATGATCAATCTATACAATCTCAATATGACAAGCAAACAAACGGATAACATTATTGATTTGTAGACACAAGAGTGATCCAAGAAAGTACCGTATGATTCACATATTTGATATAGAGTTCTATTCCATTGTGATTGCATTTTATGTTTTCCCTGGAGTCTTTATTGTTGAAATTTGTGTCAGATATCATTGAAAATAATTGCGAATTTATGCTAAATCGTTGGGGTTAGATTGTCTTGTGACATCTTATTTCTACCTCTTTTTTCCCCAGAAACAAGCTCTGAGTGCTGGCTACTTCTTCCGCTGTGCCATTTGCAACAACGAGAATGAATTTCAGGAGGAGATGAGGAAATTTGGCATACACATACCAGAAAAGTAATCATGTTACAGTGCATATATTTATCCATGATCTGCTCATAATAATGTAATACTTTACACATTCCAGAAAAGTAATCATGTTACAGTGCATATATTTATCCATGATCTGCTCATAATAATGTAATACTTTGCACCCACTATCAGACACTCTATATACGATTAAGTTAAAGTTTTAGCCATTAGAATGATGATCTTTTAATGCATAGTGATTTGAAAGGTTGCGTTTATTGACTGCAAAACCTGACTCGGAAAATCGCACACACGTGCAAAAGGAAAAAGCAAGATTCAAAGACACAACGGAATTTTATATGATTTGAAGATGAGCATGATTTTTGATAATGCATTGTGTTCTGCCCTACATAACTTAAGGGATGGCTCTTGTGGAAGCTTTAAATTAATCATTTAATCTTCCAATAAACTGTCTGACAAGGCTTTCTTGATGATCCCAGGTTTCATTGTCGAATGATCAAACTTACTTATTTTCTGTACGTATGCAATTCAGGCATTAGGCAAAAGGCAAACTGTATTCCAGTGTGCTTGCAAGTAGTGCCCATGTAGATGGATCACAAACATTCAGTACTGGCTTGTTGCCCCCGCTGTGCGCCATCCCTGCTGCCCATGTTGTGTTGAGAAGCTGATTTTCTTTCTGTTCTCTGATGTGTGCAGGGATGCAGAGTGGGAGTATGGACTGGACGCCTACAGGGAGCTGTACGAGAGACACAACCGGTGTGACGTGGACAAGTGCAGGTGCCCAAAAGGAAGAGAGCACAGCACCCAGTCGGGGTAAGAAGTTCCCCCATCTCTTTGCAGTTTTCGGACTTGTCCATCCCCATGTTGCTGCCAACATTCATCTTGGATAGTTAAAAACCTTGCAGTGGTCCACGAGGAAATTTTAGCTGGTGCAGTGACAAGCCATCACTACTTTCAAGATGTCATGAATATGTGGGAAACGTTCTGAGTGACATGCTGAAAATGGGGTATTTGTGAATGAGTTCGGTATGTCCAAACATATTGAAAATATGGCAAAGTGTTTTAATCCAGTATCGAAGCTTTAATGATGAGTAGTGAATTTGCTGTACTTCTTGAATGTTACAGGAAGTGGGAGATTGTTCTCTGTGACCTGTGTGGGTCAGCTGGCTGTCATTTGGCATGCGGAGGTCTTGTGACTGCCCTCGATGACTGGGCATGCAAGGACTGCACATCTCTATTCACCAAAGGTCAGTGGTCACAATTTTTAAAACAAGATCTGTTGTGTGTGTGTGTGTTTGTGTGTGTGTGTGTGTTTTGTTGTATTTTGAATGATGTCAGAATGGAGATCACCACAATATGTGTGGCAGGGTGCTACATATGCACTTGTCCGGTTGCCTGGGACTAGTGAAATCAAAGACGGGCAAGTGCTTTGGAACAATGAGAAAAGATGCTTGGCCAAATCAAGCAAGAAAAAAACTTTTTGACACCATTTTTTTTCATCCCCCCCCCCCCCCCCCCCCCCCCCCCCCCCGCACAAACCCATGAAGTGTTTAGTGATGCAATGCACTTTAATTTCATTTCAGCAACTTTCCGACACAGTCTGTAGTGTAATGCAACACCAGTATGTTTAAGCGTGTGTACTGTTTATTCAACTAATTGTGTTTTTTAAGCCCTTGACTTAAAAGCAATTTTTGATAAGTTGTTTTCTTATATTTCATTCTTTAATTTTCGTTTTGGGCAAGTAAAATTCATGTTCGGGCAAGTGTTCTGCAACAATTTGAAAATTTGCTTACCTGATTGGGTAAGTGGCAAAAAAAAAAAGAAATTTTGTAGCACCCTGCACTGTGTGTATTGTGTATGTGTATGTGTGTGTACGTCAACAAAGTAATGATTAGTCAGTAAGCGAGCATGTGTTATGGGGGTGTCTGTACCCAACTTCACATTAAGAGTCACCTTCCTTTCATGTGACAGGAGCATAGTCGTGATTACTGATTTCTGAGTAGTGAGTTTGGAAATGAATGTGCTCACTCACAACACCTGAAAATCCTTCAGAAATCTGTCATATCACTCCAGTGAACATGTATATCAGTTGAAGGCAATTACGGGACTTTGTATTTTGGTGCACACCTGCAGCATTAGTGGCGAGTTCCTGATTTCAGTGTATGCCACATTGCTGTAAAGTAAATAGAATCAACAAAAACTTACTTGTATGTCAATGTTGATGTGAAACCTTTTCATATGATGGCATAACTGGCTTGTGATGATGATCCATTTATGGTCTATTTAGAGCGGAGATAATAAGATTGCTATAGGTTCACAATGCTGAATTTGATGGAACTATTTCAGTAATGTCTATGCAAATCGCCAACAGTCTGTGATAACGTACTGCTTGCCACTTCCCATAAAAGTTGTGTACAATATCATGATATAACTCACAAATGTTTATGGTATGCAAAAAGAAATCTTTGACAAAAGTAGCTTATGACTAGTGCAGAGTTAGACATGTGAATGTCAAAACAGTGTTATTTTTGCTGGATTTTGTACAGGCTTTATGCAACAAAACCAGTCTGCGCAGGAAAGGGCTAACAAGAAGAGTGCCAGAACTCCAGATACACAGCAGAAGACACCTTCAGTGGGTGGGGGAGCAAGAGCCAGGTCAGCCATTCGACTCCAGGGAAAGCGTCCTCGGCCACCTCCTACAACACCGCGTCCCCTCAAGAAGAAACGTCTCAGCACATCAGTTTGCCCTACCCTGTCTCCTGTAACAACCAACCAGTCATCCTCGAGAAGCTCTCCAAAGTCCACACCAAAGCGGCCAATGAAGTTTCCCAAGGTGTCGCTCTCTCCAACGTATGGAGCGGATGAATCACGGCCGGGCAGTTCAAGAGAAGCCTACACGAGTAAGTACAGGGAACTGCTGCCAAAGTTGGAGTGCTATGTGGCTCTTGAGACACCACCAAAGAATTTCTGCTATGATGTGAGTATGCCATCCCTGACGCCAGCATCCAGTTGTAGCAGGGCACACAAAGGGAAGAGTAAGAAAGCTAGGAAGTTGGATCTAGATGCGTGTGATTCCCCATCGAAACCCAGACCATCTGAATTTCCGGCAAGAGGTGTTTCTGGAGTGAGGGATGCAGCTGTAAAAGCTGGCGAATCGTCCATTACCTTAACAAAAACAGCCAGCACAGCTTCCAAGAGCATGAATTGTGGCAGTAAAATGCACCAAAAGTTTCGTTCGAAGATGTCCTCTGGCAAGTCATACACGAAACTTTCCTCTTCACGCGGGTTTTCCATGGGGAAACGATTGCAAGGAGTCACCGAGGAGTCTGAGGACAGTGGCAGAACTTCAGGCTGTGGTCTCGATCCAGCAGAGTTGCCCACCATCTCTCCAAGTTCCAAATGTTTAGAAGAAATGGCAAATGATGTGAAGGCGCAAATATTGTCGGTGGTTTCAAAAAAGCAGCCGCGCCCGGGAAAGCTAGAGATCTCTGAAATCACTGAGTGGAAAGACGACAAAAGCTGGAAGGAGGCCAAAGAGGATCTCCTTCATCTGTTCAAATTTGATGGCAGAGCAACTAGGAGTGCTCTGACAAAGGTGAAAAGTGAAGAGTCATCAGCAAAATGGAAAGCAAGAGATGGAGTGGGTCAATTTCCTTCACATAAAGCATCTCCTCTACTCACATCTCTGAATGACAAGTGGTCAAGATCTTTGTATGTTTGTCACAAAACCAAAACTGCTGGAATCCCAGAGGGTGCATCAAGGAAGAGAGGCAGTGCTGAAGTGCCACCATCTACTGTGAGTCGCTGCACCGACTGCCAGCAGTGGACATCAGCAGGTGTATCAACTGAACAAGGTCACAACTCGTGTTCAGGATATGATGGCAAAAATTATGAAAGGCCAAATGGCCTGTCTGTATCAGAAGCCATTTGTTCCAAACAGGCAATACCCTCAGCCCCTTGCTTGCAGACAAACTCATCTGTCGATGTGCCAAATGAAGTTGTAGACTTGAATGCCACGGCATCCACTACAGTTGACAACATTTGTAAACAAGCCAGTCGTGACCTTGAACATGCATGTCAAGTTGATGGCACAGTTCTGAGGAATGTGCAGAAGAGTGACCAAAGTCTTGGTCAGTCACAGAGTGATGCTTTGCAGGAGAAGGAAAAGGAAAAGGAAAGTTCTAGCTTATTACACTCTGACCCTGCTAGTACTATGCACAAAAGTGTACAAGAAAGTTTAGTGCTGGCACAGTCTACCTCAATTCCAATCACTAGGTCCTTGGAGAAAGTTCCAAATGAAATTCAAGAAGAAGAGGAACAGACACAGAGTGACATAATTTCTAGTGAAGATGAAAACCCCCAGAGAGAGCTAAGAGCAGACCTTGCCTTCCTACCTCATGCAGGGGAAAGAACAACTCATAGTACATGGCAGGAAGGTGAACCGACACTGAGAAATCAAGTTTCAGGTCATATCATCAATGGAGCAAATTCAGATGGTAGACATACAGCCCTTTCTTCTCAAGATGTGTTTCAGCATGATAGCTGGCAACCTTCCTGTGCCCAGGCTGCCACGAGCGTGTTGGGGAAACCTTTGGAAGATGCAGACAGAATACCTGCCCCGGTACTAAAAAGCTCAAAACACCGCCGACTCTGGTCCCGCATCCGCTCTGTGAAAGATGTTGGTACCTGGAAGGAAGCCAAGGGAGATCTCAGTGACCTTCTCCACAGATGTGGGAGAACAATGAGAAGTGCGTCTCAGAAGGATGGAGGGGGAAATGCTGAACTTGTGAGCTCGTCAAGGCATTTGTCTCATAAGCGAAAACTGAATCGAGCATCATATCGACTAGGAACTATGGATCCTAAACATATGGTTTGTCGCGGTAATGAAGCAGAATCTATTCCTGAAGTGTTGGATAAATATGAAAGAGACAGCAGGAAAGGAGTTGTACTGAATCAAGAAACGCCTCAGACATGCTGCTCTGAATCAAAAAGGCATGCCACATGTACCATCATTCCAAGTAATCATTGTTTTTCAGAGTCACCGGAGGAGAAGGCTGTGACAAGCATTTCAGATGTCAAATGTTCAGACATTCCTGAGGATGTGGATGCTGATAATGCACTCACTGCACATGACACAGCACAGCCAGGAGAATGGCCAAAGCATGTTCCAAAAGTTAAAGAGGTTGAAGCCAGCCATACATGTGGCATGTCAGATGGGCTGAGGGAAGCTGAATCGCTTTCTGCAAGTGAGAGTCATCACTGTGTTAGTGGGAATGAAACATCTGATATGGCTGACTGCGATGATGAAATATCATTTCCAAACTTTGGGGAGACATACTCAAGTATGCTGCAAACCGAAGCTGGCAAACAAGCTGACACAGAGCTACTGAAATCAAAAGGGAATGATATTATTTCTGCACTGGCAACCCAGAAAGGGGATCGCTCACCCACTGGCAAGTCTTCTGATGGGGAGGACAAGTCAAGAGTAGTTCACCTCCAACAAACACCTGGCAGTAAAGTGGTAAATCATGAAAAACCTGGTAGGGAGTTGACGTCGCTGCGTTCTTGGGAGAGAGAAGACATCTGGAAAGAGACCAAGACCGAAATTGCAATGTTGTGTCAGTCTGAGAGTAGATTGACCAGAAGCACTAGAAAAATATATGGGGTAAAGCAAGAGAGCTCCATATCAGGGATGGGTAGCCAGAATGTTCTTGCTTCAGTGAATGAACTTGCTGCGGAAGGAGAAAGTGTGAATTGTACAGAGGCAGAGAATAGGAATGGTATGCCATCTTCTTGTGAACGCAGGAGATACACTTCTAAGCTTAATGCTCTCCTGTCTTGGAGGTGTGACCTCACATGGAAGGAGGCAAAGAGTGACTTGGAGATGTTGTGCTCTTCCGATGACAGAATTACCAGGAACTGCAGTAAGATGAAGTGGGATTCAGCTCAGCCAGTTTCTCAGTCAGTCACAGACATGAAGCACAGGATAAAGTCATGTTCGGAGCACGTACAGCCAGCTCAGTCAGCAAGGAAACGCAAAAGGGCAAACACTGTCTCGCATGAGAGAAGGCCTTGGACGTCACCACCAGCTAAACAAAAGATAACAGCACTGGGTCTGTCGGGAGAAGAAGTTTTACACCGGTTGAGAGAATCACAACAGCAGATCATGAGCGAGGATGCAGATGTGTCAAATTTGAGACAGCTGGATTGGGTTGGAAATGGAATATCCAGAGAAAGCTGGTACAAAAGGAAGAAAAAAATTTGTAGAAGGCTCGAAACCTGCTCTTGGTGTCCTTCTGCTGTGAAAGGGGAAACTGATGATGACCTTGGTTTGTGTTTCAAACCCCTGTCAACAACAGCGTCAGATGCATATGCTGACTTGCAGATTACCAGTTCCCAGACAGAAGCACCCACTGAAACATTGATCATGAAACCATCTCAAGACACTAATGAAGTTCAAGTGTGCACGAAAACACAGACTTACAATTTTAGCCCATTGCGGCCGGCCAAAAGGGTACAGATGGGGATGAAAAACCACAATCAGATGGCTGGTCCATTTTCATCACCTGGCAAGTTGGATTGCCACACTGGAGAATGCAGCAGCTCTTCACAGACAAACTCAGCCTTTGTGGAAGTTCACGCCCATGTGAACTCCAAGGAAGAAAATTACTGTGAACCGAGTGTCAAATCTGCAGCTGCCCAGTCAAGCAGCAGTGGCAACAGAGTGCATTTTCAGACCCAAGCTCGAAACTTCTCTCCGCCTCGGCATGAACTACATGAACTCCTGTCAAAAAGGAAGATTTGGGTGAACAGGGCAAGAAAACATCGCTCAACTCAAACAGTGGGTGCTTTGAAAGAAGTCCAAGCTTATGTCCAATCGAACAAGATGTTATACTCTGAGCCTAGTAATGTACTGAATGGCATCTGTGTCTCAGGAGATAGCTTCAGAAGACATATCAGCACACAAACTTACCTGTTTGATGAGTTCAAAGTAAATGCCCTTGAAAGCAAACAAGATCAAAACAAGATTGGTCAGGAGACCACAAGTACAGCTAGTGAAGTGGAAAAGAAAATTCAAGTGGAGCAATCATCACAAACAGAGTTTCCCCTGGTAGAGGTAGAAGCTTACATCAAGTCTCACAAGACACTGTACACTGAACCAAAGAGACACCCACCCATGAGAAGAAAAACTGGTGCCCTGGTAGCAATAGCAAAGACCCAAACATACAGAGAGATTCTTGAACTGCCAAAGGGGAAGATGTTGGAGAATAGGGCAAGAAAAGATCGCTCAAATCAAACACTGGGTGCCCTGAAAGAAGTTGAAGCTTATGTCCAATCAAACAAGATTTTATACACCGAGCCTGATTGTGAATTGAATGACATCTGTGTTTTAGAAGATAGCTTCAGAAGACATATCAGCACACAAACTTACGTGTTTGGAGATGTCAAAGTAAATGCACCGGAAAGTAAACAAGATCAAAACAAGATTGGGACAGGTCAGGAGGCCACAAGTACAGCTCATGAAGTGGAAAAGAAAGTTCAAACCCATCAAGCATCACAAACAGAGTTACCCCTGGCAGAGGTAGAAGCGTATATCAAGTCTCACAGGACACTGTACACTGAGCCAAAGAGTCGTCCACTCATTAGAAGAAAAAAAGATGCTCTGGTAGCAATAGCAAAGACACAAACATACAGAGACATTCATGCACCGCGGAAGGGGAAGAGGCAGAAGAACAGGGCAAGAAAAAATCACTCAATTCAAACACTGGGTTCACTGAAGGAAGTCCAAGCTTATGTCAAATCAAACAAGATTTTATACACTGAGCCTGATAATGAACTGAATGACATCTGTGTTTCAGAAGATAGCTTCAGAAAACAGATCACCACACAATCTTACTTGTTTGGAGATGTCAAAGTAAATGCACCGGAAAGTAAACAAGGTCAAAACAAGATTGGGACAGGTCAGGAGGCCACAAGTACGGCTCATGAAGTGGAAAAGAAAGTTCGAACTCATCAAGCATCACAAACAGAGTTTCCTGTGGTAGAAGTAGAAGCTTACATCAATTCTCACAGGACGCTGTACACTGAGCCAAAGAGACGTCCATGCATTAGAAGAAAAAAACGTGCTCTGGTAGCAATAGCAAAGACACAAACATATAGAGACATTCATGCACCGCGGAAGGGGAAGATGTTGGAGAATAGGGCAAGAAAAAATCACTCAACTCAAACACTGGGTTCACTGAAGGAAGTTGAAGCTTATGTCGAATCAAACAAGATTTTATACACTGAGCCTGAATCTGTACTGAATGAAATCTCTGTTTCAGAAGATAGCTTCAGAAGACATATCAGCACACAATCTTACTTGTTTGGAGATGTCAAAGTAAATGCATTGGAAAGTAAACAAGATCAAAACAAGATGGGAACAAGTCAGGAGGCCTCAAGTACAGCTCATGAAGTGGAAAAGAAAGTTCAAGCGCATCAAGCATCACAAACAGAGTTTCCCCTGGTAGAGGTAGAAGCTTACATCAATTCTCACGAGACACTGTACACTGAGCCAAAGAGACACCCACCCATGAGAAGAAAAACTGGTGCCCTGGTAGCAATAGCAAAGACCCAAACATACAGACTAGATCCAGTAGGAAAGCAAATACCATTGAAGAGCCATCTCACTGCAGCTGAGAGTGGTGAATCATCGCTTCCTAACCATCAGCAAGAACTTCAATTGGCACTTGATAGTAAGCCAGAAGCAATAGGATTTTCCTGCACAATTTGAAAGCAAAGCTGAAGAGTGGAAAGGTTGGCAAGGGAGAAAACCTATGCAAGTCATGAGGTTCAGGAATCAGAATAGAGAACTGTTAGCACATCAGACATCTGGAATGGAGGTCCCCCATGGCCAAGGTAGCAGCTTCCATCATATCACAAGCTTTCCTGTACTGAGAGTCATCTACAGTTCCTCCTCCATTGACGAGAACTGGGCTTGGAACCAGACATGTAGGGCTGATTTGGCTCAAAATGGAACCTCAGAAAAGGATAGAAATGCTGCTACTGCTTGTCGGTGACCTCTGCTGGTTCTTTCACTGGCTCAGGTGGAGCAGAGTGCAGGCCAAAATCTGGAGAATTTTTCTTGCTTTTTTGTTTGTTTGTTTGTTCGTTTGTTTGTGTGTGTGTCTCTACGGGAAGAGTGCTTTTTTTTTTTCTTTCAGAAATGCCACCTTCCCAACATAACACTGAAGTTGATGGGGCATTAAGCACAGAAGTTCTTGGGCAGAAATTAATGGCTGTTGATGAGTAGGAAATCAGTATCAGTGAGAGACTGCAGCACTCTGACATCGTCCACCACAATATCATCCAGATTGGGAAGTATGCTTTCATCATAACCTGGAACTTCAGCAGAGCTCTCTTTTGTCAATGCATGTGGTGTTCTATGTCACCAAGACAGAAGCAAAAAACCACAGGGATTGTTTGATTGAGTCTCTCCAGCCTGGTTGGGAATGTAGGCTGGTGTCAAACACAGAGCTTGTAGAAATTGAAACCGAGTTATATGTCTGTTGCACTTACGTGGATTATAGAGTATATAGGAAATATCCAGATAATGGCGACACTTGTTCTTGTAAGATGCGAGATGCTTCCTTTTCTACAAAGCAAGGAAGAAAATTGTATAGCCAGAAATTGTGTATATATTTGAGCATGTTTCCATATATGTTGATGTTCATCAATCTTATTTAAATGGTTTCTATGATTTTATCATGAATGTAATTTGTATTTTGTGGAGATATGCACTTTGGTGATTTATGTTAAAGGGTGTGTACAGTTCTGGTCGAGGTGAAGATTTAGCTTTTAACATTTTGTGAGATATTCAGAAACCACTCTATGAGATGTCAAAGAGCATGCAGTTCTAAGGGGTATCAAAAGTTTATTCGATGAAAATCGGTTTTGAAATGGCTGAGATATCCAAAAACAAGGTGAAACAAAGAGATACTAATAAAGTTAGGGCATGTCGCCTTTTATTATTAACACTTTTGTGGATATCTCAGCCATTTGAGAACCAATTTTCATCAAATAAACGTTGAATCCTTCTTAAAATTACATGCTCTTTCATATTTCATAAGAGGCTTTTCATTATCTCACTTAGGAATTTTCAAAACATGAATCCCTATGTCAACCAGTACTGTACAGTCCCTTTAACATTGAATCATACTTTTACCTGAAAGCATGCTGTGTGTATTCTCATATGATTAGCCTCGTGATGCATATTTAGTTTTATTCATTTTCTACATTTCCTACAAGGGTACAAAGGGAGTGCAAGTTAATTTGTGTTTAATAGTATAGGTTAATGTCATGCAAGTAAGAATATTTTACTCTTGTTTCATAAGCAAAGGTTATTAGGTTGGAGGTCAGGGAATGACCATTTCTGCTAGAGGAAAATCATATGTGTACAGGCCATCTTTGATCTTCGTAAAATTGTATGTGAAAGTAAAGCACTGACCACTTACACAAAAACTTTGAAAGATGGTTACATACATTGTACTACCACCTCTTGAGTTGAGCGATGGAAATTGGCAAATTGCATCATGAAGCGATCTAAAGCTGAAGTGTTGAGAGCAGGTATTCTTGTACCATGCCATGATATTATATTTCTGGTCTCTATATCTTTGTTTTCATTAAAGTTTTTTTTTTCAGTTGTATTGTATCTAAAAAACTGAAACATAATGAAGCATGATTCGAAAATGAATCAACTGGAGTGCTCAAGCTAAAGCTGTGCACTATCTAGATGAAACCAGAGGTAATGAGAAGTTTGACAAATGATGGTATATTTTGTATAACCCTGTTTGTGTCTTCATAGGAGAGATTTTGTAATTGTATTATGCAGATTACTGGGGGATACCTTTTTAATTCAATTACAAATTTCCATAGCAGGTTTAATAGATAAGAGAGATTTAACATTCTATTTCTGGAATGTGATTGCATATTTGCTCTTCATAATCAACCACATTGTGTTTATGAGGTACTATAGGTTATGAGAGATTACGATTGATCATGTTCATTTGATGAGATATGAGTTTGATTGGTAACTAAGCACACTGACATTTTATTTGTACTCCTTGCCATCTATTATGTTACTGATATGACTGCACTGGTGAGTATCTGAAATAGCTTGGATTACATTGAACATACTGGTACTCTTCCATGAAGTGAAAAAAAGCCAGAAATGCCAAGATAAATTCACCTTCATGGTTTGGGAATTGAATAATATACATATGCAGCTGAACTCAAGGCCTGCATGATTGATCTGGGTTTTTGTTTGTTTCTTTGTTTTTAAGCATTGTTGTAACAGTAAAAAAAAAAATAATAATAACTGACTCCTTCAAACTGTCTTGCTTTGAAGGCTAACTATGTACTGTAGATCATGTCAAGTTACTTCATCCAACAAGAGTCCCCCCCCCCCCCATATATTCCTACATTTTCCAATCTCACTTGATACCAATGAGATCGTTCCATGAAGGCTGATTCATGTGAATTCAGCAGTCACCCATAGAAAAAGATACCTTCAGAGCATGTTTGTGATTGCTGCAATCATATAATCCAAACTATCACAAACATGTCTGACGTGTCTCTGCTTGAAAACTGGAGATTAACTGTAAAACCAGAAATATTCACAGCATGAAACTTCCACGAATTTGGAGCTGACAGTCTTCCTTGCAGCTTGAAACTTTAGTGAATTGCCAGTGTCACTCAATGCATTGTATAGACAAAACCTTTCACATGCATTTTACTTTTCACCAATCTTGGCTCCTACCAAATTCGCGAAAATTTCATGCACCTGAAAATACATCTGGTTTTACAGTATTCTAGTAGGAAGAGGAGGATGTACAGTATGTTGTAAAAAATTGGCATGTCTTAATGTACATCTTACTGTGCTGTGCAGCCAAGCACACTTCCGTCATCCTTTCTGATATTGGAAAAGCAATTTTAATATCCTCTGGCTTTAACCCATTCAACTGTACATTTTAGATCTGGCTGTCCTATTGCTGTTATATTTTAGTTGTATATAGATTGGTTTATTTTATTTTATATCATTTTGAAATTGAAGGGCAACACATATAATGAGTCTGTCATTGTGAGTATTAGTTGTACAGTTCAACCCTACTATAAAAACACGTGGATACAAAATTTAGTGAATATGAGAGGATTAGGCTGATGAAACTCCTGATTCCTGTATTTACTTTTTTTCTGTTTTAAACAAGATTTGTTTATAATGAGAAAGTTATTGTGATCTCAACTGTCTCCTTATGATGAGGTTTGCCTGTGATGATTTCTGAAGATGATTTGGATACAGATGAATTGCCCTTACCAATTGGCAATACAATATTATTGTCATGGATGTTACTGATACATTTATTACAATATTCTGACGTATATGCAGACTTTATGGCATTTATTGCGAGACAAATGCGAACTTGTGGCATGACTTGATTCAATGTGGTGCCACTATGGCATAAAGGGGGTCGCTGTAGAAAGCTTAAAAGTTGTATATTAGTGATCTGCGTGTATGTAAATATAATTCAGTTGAAGGTGTGCGTTGGATGTTTGCTGTATAAACACAGCATCGTAAATGTATATTGTGTCGCACCTCACATTCATCATCATTGTATGTTTGTATATTAGAAATAGTCCCCAACTTCATATGATTTTTGTGCCTTTTCATTTTACTTTCCTGTGATTGCTAGACAACTATTATTGGTGTAGATTATGATATTAAAGCTATGATTTATGTATACCGGTCATACATTGCAACATGTTGTTTGTACACATACTGAAAACTGATATGACAAGTGTAGGGTAGTAGAAGGTACACAATGTAGCTGCAGGGCTGGTAGTGAAATGATCTGTTCCACAGATAGGATTGGGGACATATACCATATGTAGAAGGATGGTGATAATGGTTTATTGCAAAATGAGACACATAAAAGTGGAAATTTTTGCACATTTCATGAAGAGCATGTAAATACTTAAAAATAGTATTAAAAATGTTAAAGGTCCTGTTTACTGTTGGGAGCAGTGATATAAAAAAACGTTCGAGATATCACATCTGATGCATTTGTGTAGGTCAGTTGTATCACAAAACATCCTACCATATGAAAATTTTGCAATAAAGCTTAAAATATAAGGATCTTTTACTACATGTATTTTTCTTAATAAACCATGACTGGAGACGGCTTGGTCTGGAAACATTTTTATTATAACTGTTGTTCACATTTTGTATATTTAACAATACTTTCCATTGATTATACTGATTCATATTTTTACATTGGTTGTTTCTATCCCTAACCCACATTTTGTTATAATTTTGAAGCACTAATGCTGGATTTTTGTTTCATCTGGAAATGGTAAATTATGCCTTTAAGGTCATCTTACCAGGTAGAGCATGAAAAATTACTCACGCGAGCAAACATTTTTTACTTCTACAGTATGTATAGCTTCGGAAACACTCCTCTCATGTAGAACAAGTAAAACAACTTGTTACCAAGACAACATAATAACTTTGGTCTACCTTAACCAACATCTAACCTTGTATATTCCTAGTTGATACCGTCTTCAGTCTCCATTTTTTCCATACATGATGAATGAAATTTTAAGGACAAATATTTGTGTTATTCAGCATACATGTACTGCTAGGATGGTATAGTATTGGTGGAGATGAGGATTGAGCTTTAAACTTTTTGCAAGATACCAAGAAACCACTTGTAAAATACATGTAGTATAGAGCATACCATTCTTAGTGGAATTCAGAGTTTATTTGATGAAAATTGGTTTTGAAATGACTGACACATCTAAAAACAAAGTAAAACAAAGCATTTGTAATAAAATGTGGGTCCCACCTCTTATTAGGATTGCATTGTTTTGGATATCTCAACCATTTCGAAACCAATTTTCATCAAATAAACAGTGAATTCCTCTTGGAATCACATGCTATTTCATATTTTATATAAAGAGGTTTCTCATTACCTTACCAATTAATGTTAACAACATGAAGTTAGGTCTTGGCTAAAACTGTACGCGCCCTATAAAGCAAGAAATTTTCGCAGCATTACATTTTTCGCGAATTGGAACCGACAACCTTTTTTGTGGTTTTGTGTTTTTTGTTGCTTGTTTCTATCCCAAATTTACCTTCAAGAAGTATTTTGAAGCACTAAAGCTGGGTTTTTGTTTCATCAGCAAATGGTAAATAATGCCTTTAAAACATTTGTGATGATCAGAAGTGTCATTATGCAAATCACTCAATATTGTTTGTGTTACTTCTCAAGTCAGAAATCACAGTTTGCAAGAAGAAATCTTAGCATTGATTTCTCTGCCATTTTGGATGATATATAGAAAATAAAAGTCTTTACTTATAGAGCAGATGACAGGAAATTTGAGATGTGTCTCTATGTGGCGTGTATGTATTAACGTTTTTAGTGTGTGTGGGGGAGGGGGATGTCAAGTGGTAGTGCTTGGCAAAACATTCAAAAAGTCATGGATTTCTACATGTTTTTATTTCCATTTTTTGGTCTTTTATTGAAGAGCCACAAGTGCAGGGGGGGGGGGGGGGGGGGGGACTCTAGCCCCCTTTTCTGCTGCCCTTGATTAAGTAAGGGCTTTGACCATGCTGACTTGCTGTGGCTACAAAAATCAGACTTTGATCTCTGAACTTTGTCTGCCCTCAATAGCAGATAGTCAGCCTGGTTGTCTGTTTTTCATTTCTTATGTATTGGTAATGCTAAGAAGTAAATGAGGTAGTACTCAAGTGTATTTTAGGTTATATTTACTGGGATTTACTGCTGCTTTGCATTTTGGAAAATTTTGAGGGATATTTTTAAGTTTTTCTGTTACCGATTGAAAAAAGAATCATCAGAATTGTAGCATTCTGGGTAGCATGGTCATTTGATATTCATTCTTATGCCTGCATGAAGACAAGCAGTGAGTTTAGAACTGGAATATTCCATATGTGTTGTTGTTTTGTATATCATAAACTGTGCATCAATATTTATGGGCATGTAGTTTCTCATCAGGTGTCTGGAACAATGATTTCTGATGTAACAGATACGCTAACTGCATGGATATTGTTTAATTTTGAATAAATGGCAGAAAGAATGAACAGGAATGATATGAATATTGTGTCATCATTGTGTATTAAAATGTACAATTGTGTGTTCTGCTTCTGATGTCTTTGATTGTGAATTAATTATCATGTTTGCAGGGTGTAGAGTAATGGAACATGAGGCACATACATAGCAGTAAAGATATACATGTACCACTGTCCAGTGAACAGTCTTCAAAATACTAGTAGACATGTACAATGTATACACTGTTTTACATGCTTTATATTCTCAATCTGTAAGCAAAAGTCACTTGTTCCTTGTAGCTGCATTACTTTATTTGACTCCCATTCATTGAAAGTGACTATTGTGGAAAGGAAATGAAACCATTACTGAGAAATCACAAATTTTGTGCTGTAATATCCATTGCAAGCGTTTCCTTTTTGGATTGCGTTATATCTCGGTGTTCATAAACTCATGCCACTGAAGACTGACCCTAGGTCTGACACTTAAATAATAAATAAATGAATGAATAATTCATCATTCTAGAAAACTGCTGCTGCATTATTTTTTTTTCAAGGAGTGGCAAAACCATTAGGTTGCCATGGAATAAAACATTTTTGAAGACTGAATTTGATTTTAATGAGAATTCCATGTTCAGTTCATTGTACTACACTTGTATTTCTTTACCAAATTAACATAGTGCCTTTGTAGTTACTGATACGTGTATGTCCCCCAATCCCCCCCCCCAAAAAAAAAAAAATAGATAAAAGGTGAGGACAATCATCAGGGCTCGACTATTGGCGGTGGCCTGAAGCCAGTAAAAATTGGTGTTGGGCCACCAAACCGAAAAAGCATATCTTTTGGTGGTCCGATCAGGCAACTAAGATTCAAAAATAGATTGTTATGTTTCCTTATAAGTATTTAGTGCCACTACATATCTCTTTTTGGCCACCAACATTTCAAATTCAATAATTTGACTGGCCCAAACAGGCCGCAAGAGAAAAACCTTAAAGTCGAGTCCTGATCATGTGTGTGTGTTCGTCTGAGTGGACTGTCTCGCATGAGTATGGTGAAGTGGGATTTCACTGTAATTGATGGATAACTCGTACACATGGTCGCTAGACCCCTATAAATGTCTTTAAATCATTCATGTCAAGCAAAATGTAAAAGGAAATTCCATCAAAAGTTCATAGATTGATTTTACTTGGTAGAGGAACATGAAATGAACAGAACAGGAAACATCTGACAATTTGAAAGCTATGAAAGTTCCACGAGTATCAATGGTATGTTTTTACTATACACTGATAATAATCCCAGATGTCATAATTATGATCTGTCTATTCATTGGGCATAACACTCGTAAATAATTGAAGGGTATTTATTGGATAACATCCATTTGCAGCCCGCAGGCTAAATTGCGGACATTTTACATGAATCAGCATGAATACATTAAAATATATACAAAATACATCAAGAAATATTAGCTATTGCACAATAAAGTTAACCTTTACCATTAACAAAACAAGAACAAATATTACAATAACAATTTTTAACATCAAGTCTATTCTCATTTTCATAACTAATCATTATTGCTTATACAAATAACCGTACTAAAAAAATCAACTTCTTTCTCATCTTCTCATCTTCTTCTTCATCTTCTCTTTTCCCCCTCCTTATAAACTTTACCATCCTCTTCTTCACTTCCCCTCCTTCAACCTCTTCTTATTCCCTGCAACAATATTCAAATTATCATTATCATAATCACACATATTTTTCATCATAACAATAAAACTACCATTTACACTGTTATAAAACAACAATCAATATACATTCATCAAAAATATATCATTATTACACAAAACTCTGGGTTTATATCAATAAAATTGTTCAAGCATACCATATACAAAAAATACAAAACTTCATATTTCATGTGACACAGAATGTAGGAACATGATCTGGCAATCAAACTAAGATCAGAAAAGTTTGCTTAAGACTGAAAATTCTGGCAGATGAAAAAACAAATAGAGATAGAATCAGAAATGAATGAATGAACGAAGGGCTGATAATCAGACACATCATTACAGAGTAAAAAAACAAACTAACAAGTTGACAGTGGTGAATCAACATGCGGTTTTCAGCCACAGTTCAGTGTTTTCTCAAAGAGAGGAAGTTTTGACGTGCCTGTAATAATACCTACTACCTAGACCACTACATATCTTTCTTCTCTATCATTACAACAGGGATGTCAAGTTCAAAAAAAATTTATGAGTGAGATTTTCATGACTCGGCATCTCAGCGAGCGAATGTGCGCAAAAGCAAGGGTGTGGGAGGGGTTCCTCTCCCCCCCCCCCCCCCATGCCCTCCCATGGTAGGGAGCTTTTTCAATTTTTAGCGATCAGATGCATACTTAAGTGACTAGATCTATTTTTTACTTATTTTGAAAGACAAAAGGAAAATATACCTTCAATTATAACTATCACTTTAATTCTTTGAGCTATGCTGCTTATAGGCCCAAATTGCAGACTTATGAGTGAGAAAAATGGGTGCCATGTGTGAGATCGTGAGACGACCCCTGAATGCTTGAGTCTCACTCAGAATGCGTGAGACTTGGTAGCTCTGTTACAACTCTGGGACATTTCAGTGTTATGTCATTGTCATATACAGTGTCACCATTGTAATTTGCATAGTAATTCAGTAATGTTTTGTATCAAAAGTTCATGAACTTGAGTAATTGTTTTGTGTCCCAATAACATAAACTGAACTGAGTACTCAGTATCAATATCATGAATCTCGACAACTACAGCAAGAGGCTTATCATGACTGAGATGGATGCTTATTAGAGTTGATCGATGCATACTTCTAGCGTACTACAACTTCTTTTTAAAAAAGTTCAGGTGTGTGTTTCTTTACCTTGTCTCCCTCTGCAAATTAAATTTGTTAAGATCGCAACTGCAAAAAAAAAAGTTGTTAGGTTGAGAAAGGATTGAACTTCATCTACAGCAATTTATTATTGGTACTGGTAGGAGTTCTTGGGATCTGGCAGGGTTTTCTCCCCCTCCCCTACGGATGGCCAAAAGGGGTGGGTGTGCTTCTGCACCCTTTCCGCACGCATCCACATTGGTGTTCGAGCGTTCATCTCGCCAAAGCTTCAACTTGTATACAAAAGGGTACAAGCATGCAGCGCACACATCAACACAACAGCATCACGCACCTGCTGCTACACAAGCAAGTGGAGTGTTGCAACATGGAGCTACCAAACGTCAACGATACTGTAATGTTCGGTTCACGGTCATTACGCACGTACGCTTTTACTGTACAGTTTCTTTAGGAACGCACCAGTACTGGTGCTGGATGGGATCCGGGAAGAGACGCGAGAACGTGTAAATCAGTTTCTATTTTTCTTTCGACTCGTGAACGGTAAGATTCTACTTGCTTGTTTCTAATCCTTTTAGGGGAATTTGAAACTAGTGCCCTTCTTCCCCCCGCCCCCAGAAATTTAAGACTCCTGAATCGACTGAACAAATAAAATTGAATTGAATTGAATTGAATTGAAATTGACTGCACTAGTGGGACATCACTCTCGCTGTCTGCGCCTGCACTGCGGCTCAGCACTGCATGCAGCACTCGGTCCCTGCAGGGCAGGGAGGTGCACCTCCCTGGTCCCTGCGCCGGGGCGCCTGCGGCGTGGAATGCGTGGAACAACAGCATGAGTGACATGCCCGACTACCACTGGCACTAGAGTACTAAAATCTAAATTACTAATACTCTCTAAATACTCACCACACCTCGGCTAGCTTCATTTTAAGCGAGAAATAGTTGTTTGTGCTACCGTGCATACTTCTATACCTCAGAAGAACATTGAAATAGTGCATTTCTACATAAGCAAATTAAGGTTCACAATTATTACAGAACTTTCTAAAATCTGAGTAAACAATCCTGGGGCCGTATTCTGAGAGCTAATTAAGTGTCTGATTAGCACTTAATTACCGAATTGGTATTCTGAGAGCATGATTAAGTAGGGGGTATATTAACTACCATAGCAACAAGCGTTTTGGCGGGAAGGACTTACGCGTTTGCGCGTATCAATGCGCGTGCACCTCTGAGAGGACTTAATCACAGAGTTAATTACGAATCGGTATTCTGAGGGTGTAATTAAGTATGAAAGTTAATGGAAAACTTAATGATACCAAAGGGTGTCATTAACTACTCCGATATCACGGAATACATCGTGTTTTCTCTGCCACAACGATGCTTACCGTCTTCGGTAACCGAGGAGCGGTTGAATGTTGTTATCGTGGTATCCGTAGAATTCAGAGAAAAAAAGAAATATAGCCGATCTTCGAGGAATTTTGTCATTTTATGTGAGCAAAGAGGTTGAGATCTTCGCGTGCGTAGGTGAGGGGTTGTAATCAAATACCGGAGTGTGCGCACGGAGCTCTTGGGTTGTAATTACAGGGGGCGTGGAGGAGCGCGCATTGAGGGCATATTTGCGCGTGTAATCATCATTTTGGCTTCTAACAACGCGTCTGATTGGATGGAATAACAATTAGATGGGAGGGACCTAAGATAATCACAGGGGACTTAATCATACCTTAATTACGTCCTCAGAATACCGATTTTGCCCATGATTAAGGGGTAATTAACTTCACGACTTAATCACGAAGTTAATTACAGACTTAATTACGACCTCAGAATACCACCCCTGGCTGGGGCTTGGATAATCAGGATAGTGTAAATTAGGCTTCACTAAATAAGTTGTAGAGGTCTAGTGAAGAACCTAAGGGCAAGACTTCCATATGTACCCCCTTGCTATGCGTTCAGTGACATGAATAACTTAATAAGTTTAGATGGCTTTGGGATTAGGATTAGGATTAGAGTTTACTCAGTTTAGGATTAGGGTTAGGGTTTACTGCGACCAGCCCCAACATGCAGCGTTGGGGCTGCGCCGTTTTCGCATTCAGATCGAGGAGTTGTACAAAACAGTGCCATTTCGGCGCTATATTTCCTTAATTTTTCAACAAAAACTACTAAGTAGGAATACCGTAGTTATGGGTAAACTCGGCCTAGTGGGTAAAGTCGGCCGCCAGCGCGCACAGTACATAAAATTGTACTGTGCGCGCTGGCGGCCGACTTTACCCGCTAGGCCGAGTTTACCCATAACTACGGTACTTACATGGGTCGATTAAACCTAAATGATTCATTTTGGTGACTGTTTGATGCATTTCATTGCTTATGATGCAGAAAATGTTGTCTTATAAGGCGAATATCTTCAGCTCACCGATGCTCACTAAAACTCACAATCACTTGCACATGCGCACAGCATGCATGCAGTGCAGTGCATTGACAGCTGTATTGCTGGCTACATGATGCATCCCATTCATTTCACCTTATATGCACCGTGCGATGGTGCATTATTCATATCCATGAGCGTCCGTAACGTTGACGTCATTGTTCACGCATGCGTAGATGCGTACTAATGGATATAGCAGCAAGTCTCTCCGCTGTTGCACTAGGGCAGGCCGCTTATTACTCCTAAAAAATGTGGAAAATTTTGCAGTTTCTGGATGGAAAGACTTCCATATGTACCCCCCACTAGTAAATACACCTAACTCGTTACATTGCACATATAAGCTTCCTCTGAAGTCCGCATTTCCCTAGGACACCAAGCACAAGATCAATAATGTTACCCTAACTCTAACCCTAATCCTAGTCCTAAACTGAGTAAACTCTAATCCTAATCCCAAAGCCACCTAAACTTATTCATGTTACTTATACATGTACATGACACATAGCGGGGGGTACATATGAAAGTCTTGCCTGATAGAAATTTAGCCATGCTTTATTTGTGAAGTCGCCGTGAATGTGGCAATGGAGTTATTCGTGATTTTTGCTCCCGCTCAGCTGCGAGGTAGCCGCCTGGACCTGGGCTAGGTTAGGGTTAGAGTTTAGGGTAACATTGACCAAAAGATCGGTCTGTATCTGTCCGTCAGGGAATGTTCCGCGGAGACTGCGTCTGGCTTCACGGATCCCCTCCGTATACACAGGAGAGCGTTAATGGCAAAAAAATAAAAGACTCCTCCAGACAGACGGATCTTTCTGTCTAGGGTAACATTGATCTTGGTGTCCTAGGGAAATGTGGACTTCAGAGGAAGCTCATTCAATGTAGGTGTATATAATAGTGGGGGGGGGGGGGGGTACATATGGAAGTCTTTCTTTCAAATTACATGTGGAACTGAAACATTGGTTTACCCATACTCGGTCCAGCCTGGTCTTGAAAGTGATCACTGAGGGGGTATTGACCACATTCTCTGGCAGAGAATTCCATTAATTTATTATTTGGTGGCTGAAGGTGTCCTGTCTTTACTTGGTCTTTAATGCCACAACAAACTCTGAAAAACTAGCTCTAACCCTAGGACTTGGGAGGATGCGCATGCACAGAGGCCGGAGGGGGAGTATGGAACTGCGCATAGGCCATGAAGCGCCAAATGAAATTAGACATTATAAATTAAATCAACATTGTGCAAGAAATTCAGACTTGGTAGAGTTGAATTGATACTTTGAAGAGAGCTTTCACGGAGTTAAGTGGCGTTGCTTAAGTAGTTTGTACAACCTACTATCTCATTTCTTTGTGTTTCGCTCTAACAACACTTCAGCTGTTCTCCTCTCTCCCTTCATCGTGTCACAAAGGAGCTTTAGATTGCGTGAGGACGCAGCCTGTAAAATGGCACCCATCATTCCATCAAGTAGCTCTCCGCTTCGTGAATTTGAGTTAATGCTAAAATGACCCAGAACTGACTGAAACTCAGAAGACGCAAGATCAATTTTGATAAGTGATTTTGCGCATACGCAGAACAGGTTTTTGTTTTTTGTTTTCCTCTGAACGTTCACAATGCGAAAATCTAAAGCTCCTTATCATTGATTTGTGGATGACTGAGCAAATGTGGCACTTCTCATCGTATAAACAGGAAATATGTGTGGAACTGCAAGCAACATGTAATCTTGTGATTTGCATTGTGGTGAACAAAGTCAGAATTCTGAATTCAGGTTTGAAATCTATGAATTTCTGTAAACTGCTAGTTATGGACCTCATTGCTTTTGTGCCAGATACAGGTATTAGAAATGTCAAAAAAAGAAAAGAAAAAAAGAATAAAACATTACTCATAAAAAATTCTTACCTGGCGGAACTCAGAAAGAAAGCTAAGTAGAAAAGCTGGGCAGTCCAGAAAAGAGTAAAGAATGTACAGAATTTTTGTTCATTTTATTCACTGCACTACCCTCTCTAGGTAAGAGCTTTCTTGCAGAACTTTGGTTATGAAAGAAGCATCAATAGCAGAAAAACAATTTCACAAATGTTTACTCTGCCCGTGAAAAAGTGTAAACTTAGAAAAGGTATGGGCACACAGTGAGCTCATGGTCACTTTTGTGAAAACAATCTTGCACAATTCAAAGACAAGGGCATCACCCCCATCCTTGAATTGAGGTGGCCGTGAAACCTTCGAGGACTCATTCTCGATTTTGGCATTGGGCATGCTGGAGAACTTGGAGCATGCGCAGTTTCTGCAAATGACGTCATCATGTCGCAGTCCACGTTCAGGACATGAAATCTAAAATTTGTCTGATGAGAGCTTTGTAGATTCTCACTTTTAAAGTTCTCGTGATGTTTTGGTTTGACCATATTGTTCCTTTGAGACTGATCTGACACTGGACATACGCATAGGCCTGAGAGTGGGAGAGGTATTGAGAGGGGTTGAGAAAATAGAGGGATGAAGGAAACTGACTCTGAGATGTTTTGTGGTACCGTACCCCAATGATCTCTTTGACTATGGAATATGTAATGTAATTGTAGTGTGTTACTTTTTTATGGCAAGTATACATTCACTTGACTTATAACTGATTTTGATGCAAATTCTATTGTCCATGCTGTGTGGAAGAGGTAGTTAATTTAGTCTTTCAATAACAAAGAAGTACGGTGTGTTGTTTCGTGAAACTCTTTTTGTATTTTCCTAATATTGTGCTCCTGTTGTGGGTCCCAGTTTGTCACCTAGAGTTCTCAACCAGAGACTGTTACATGAAATCAATCAAAACTTGAAACATTTGATATAGCTCAAAATTAAACTGGTTGTTTCACTTATCTTTTACTTATCTTTATTCCCCCATTTGTGAAAGATTTGTGGGAAACTTCCCCATCTAAGGGTGTGTTTTGTCACTCTGAGATATAGATTAATAGATTACTACATGTATTTCAAGCTGAATATTTTGTGAGGATTTTATTTTCGTGAATTTCACAAGTTGGATTTCTGTTGGTGAATTTAAAAACACAAGAAAATATTAGTTCATAGCCTGACATGAACATGATGTGTGCTCATTTCTCAGTTTAGTACTGTACTCTACAATTGTGAATTTAACCACTCGTGAAAACATTGGGAAGTCCCGATTCACGAAAAAATAAGACTCGCAAAATATATGGCATATGGTGACACTGACACGACATTTGCTCACGGACTGCGACAATTGCTCTGGTTTTATTTTCTCAAGGACGTAGGGTTAGGGTTTGGGTTGTGATAGGGTTTTAGGTTTGATTTGATGTGAGGATTAGGATTAGGGTTAGGGTTATGTGTGTGGGTAGAATTTATGTTTAGCTCAGCATGGAGATATTTCATGGAAGCAAATGTTGCAGGAGCAAATGCCATAGAACCAGATTACTAAACACTATATAGTTAGAACTGTACTGTATGTTTGGAAGGGAGAAGACAGAAGTTGATTGTGAAAGTTTGACAAGAGTTTAGCCAGTTTAGCCAAGTGGCAATACAGTTATCTCTTGTGTACAGTCTAATGTGTGGATACACATGTTGCATAGACTCTATATAGTATTCATAAAGCTTCAATTTGGTCATATGTCTATGAGCTTTTTTTCCAGATGGTGGTGCGTAATTTAAAGATGGGCCATCCCTTTTGCATTCCTTCCCAAATAGAACAAAACATGATACATTCCACCAGAATGACAAGACTAATGTAAAGCTATAACATTTCTGTGATATTTGAAGGTTGTTAGCCGTTAGAATTTAAATAATGCACCAAATGCTCACGGTTACGTACATTGTATTCTGTGTACGAGGCACAGCTGCATATACTAATCCTCCTGTGGTTGTAATATGATACTTATACTTTGAACATTTAAGATAATGCATGTTAAAGCTGTCACAAAGGAAGAGCTCACTAGCTTCTTTTACTAAAGTTGTTATCTATAGCAAATAATAACACACCACTTAATACATGAACTACATAATGTGCATAACACCGGTCTGTAAAACTAGACTAGTAGTTTAGATTTGTAATTTTTTCGTAGTACGAAAAAATTATTCGAATTTTAACAGTCAATTTAACTCAATAAATAAAGACCCTCATGAGTTCAATATTTACAGGAGGTTTCCAAATAGTGTTTTCTTCAATACCTAAGTGTTCTCACCAAATTTTCACAAATTTGCATGCAAAAGGAATGATATGTCTTTAATGTACGTCTTCGCACAGTCAGAAATAAAAAAGAGGAAAACAGATGAACAAAAAGAGATACTGTAAGGGTTGGTCATACAAAGAACCATATTGTCCATGTGACAGCCTGCTGTAGCACATGTATCGCTTTATTATCTATCCCACTTGAAGTGTATTCAGAGTCACTGCATTAGGACCTGTGCTTAGATTGCATGGTTTTGACCAAAAGAGACCGACTCTTTGTTTCCTCTATCACTTAAGAGGAGAGTTAGGCCTTTAAAAGCAATGTCGTCTTTATCTACAAGGTACTTACCAGTCTTCTCAGAGAACCTTTGGAGGAAGGTGAAGATAGGAACAACAGAAAGATAGGGGGAGAGAGAGTTAGTGAGAACCACATGTAGTACAAAGGAAGCTGATTTCGATGTCAATTAAAGTTGCCATTTCTACTCCACCACAAAGTGTGTATTGACATTGTCACTTTGTCTGAAAGCGCCTGCCAGCAAAGGGTTGACAATTTTTACCCCTGTGGCTGGCAGAAAAAGTGTAAAGGGTGTCTTTTTTGGCTCTCCTGTGCTAAAGGTGAAAGTGTTGAACAATAGCACCTCTGGGATGAAAACCATGAAGTACCCATTGTACTGCAGTCCAGTCAATCACCAGAACCCTCTAGCCTCTCATTTAATCCCTGTTTAATCCTGGCAAGCCATGTCACGGGGAATCCAGTGCAAGTGGGCCAGTGGGTGGTGGTGCATGCAGGCAACCATCCAGCCCAATGTTGGTGGTGGGATTCACATGGGGTTTTCATTAAATTATTTTCCTCAACCAAGTTGACTTGAAAGATAAAATGAAATCAAAGCAGTCATGAGTGTTTGTCTGCATTTTCATCAAAGTGAATGGCAAATTGGAAGGTTATGAATTGTTGAAGTTGATGCAAATTTCACAACATAGCAATATTATCAGTCATAATTCCATGATGAATGCAGTGATGGCAAGTTTCTCAAATGGCTGGGGGTGAGAAACAGCAAAGTAAATGCAACCAGTGGGGCGGGATAGAGCGGATGTCTTCCCCCCCCCCATCCAATTCTCATACAATGTCATTGAGCGTGTTTCTACTGAGCAATGAAAATTTGAGGTGATGCGAGGCGATGCGAGGTGATTCGCGTTGATGCGCGGCGATGCGCGGTGACACCTCGAATTTTTCCTCAGTAGAAACAGATCAGGTAGTGGCCGATGCGCGGTGATGCGAGGTGCTCCGTCATCCACCTTTTGAGGTGGTCGATGTGCGGTGATGCGTGGGACGATTCTCAGTAGAAACACACCAGGAAGCGAAATTCGCGGTGTACTGGAAGTCTCAAATTATTGGGAGCTTTCGCCCCGCGCTTTTCAAATCGGTTCACCGCACACTCCGACACTTGTGTACACAGCGACCGTAGTTTCGCACACATCATGCCTTGTACCAACTCCTACCTTGGTACTTAATACATGAGGTGATACATATGAATTGCGTGCTTTCATCGTCTATTGTTTGCATGCCCAACAGCCTATTATACTATATACTCTGATTTTTACACTGCGTTCATTTCCCCATAATATCGTATCGTCTCGAAGTTATAGATTCCCTAATTCGTTTCCCCTGGAATACTAACGTTAGTATGTCGGAGCCCCTAGAGAGCATTAACTGGACCCTAGACCTGCAACGATTCCTAATAACCAAGTGGCAGGAAATGTTGGTGAGAGGCATTTTGAATGGAAAGACTAAACGAAATTCAGTGGCCTACCACAAAATGGCAGTGCAGAGGCAGCGTGACCCGATCTGTGACCTGAAAATATGCGACTTCCGGATTCAGCGCATTTTGCACGTCACCTTGCATCACTGCGTATTTTATCGCTCAGTAGAAACAGCTGCGAGGTGATGCGAGGTGATGCGAGGTGATGCGAGGTGCTCTCAGTAGAAACACGCTCTATGATTGATTTATACCTGCCTTTGTTTTTTTTTCCTTCTTCTTCTTCTTTCTGGGAGGCGTGAGTAAATGATTGCTGGGTGGGTGAGCATGAGATGGGTTACTGGGGAGTGAGACTTCCACCATAGGCATGAGACTTGTTAGGTCTGTGAATGCAAAGAAGCCATCACGATAATAAAGTTTCCAGTTTCAACAAGTGAAGTACGAATATGAAACACTTCTTTTCCTCTATCATCTCCCCCTTTGAAGTCGTCATTGGATTAGTACATCTGTGGGAAGTGTTTTGTAGGTGATGTCTTTTTGAATTCATGTCAGGACAGATGTTGATTATAAGCTTTGCAAACAAAATTATTGGGAGAGTTGGGTGGGTCGCCTCAATACCACTGTTTGCAGGAAACATGCCAAGTTTTAGAATGGCAATTGCACCTTCTTTTTTTTGGTGCTAATTTTATTAAGACTTTCACTGTACCATGGGATTCTGCTCTCTTTTTTCTATCGAAGAAGGAATTTCACTTTAATTTGATGGCCAGAATTCTAATAATCGTTGAAACCATGTAATGAGTAATTATTAAAAAGGAGTAGCTTTATAAAGATATCTTATCAAAATGCATGGCATAGATTATAAAAGGACACATAATACATGTACTCAGTACACAGCATGACATCATTCTACATGTACTGTGAATATCCTATTTGTGTGCTTTCTTGCCTTCCAACAAATTACAGTGGAAATAAGGGTGGGGGGGGGGGGATGGGAGAAGGAAGAGGAAAAAGATTCTCAGTAGAAGTTATCAGGACCACATAGTATGAGAGTGCAGAGACACTGTTTATGCGCCGCAGACAGGCAAGCTTTTGGGATGCATGCATCTTCATCCTGCTAGAATCCTGGAGGCAGGATGCTAATGAATTGGTCAGACGCTGTACCCCTACTCGGCGAGCTTTCATCCTGTAATTGGGGTGCGGGGATGTACATACATAATCAGCGGAGGCCTTGGAAGCAAAAGGGGTCCCTCACTGGGGCTGGTCTGCCCCATACATTTCCGAGTCATGCTTTTATGTGTGCAACATGGAAATTTGGTACTTGTAGTCAGGAAATGCAGTTAAATCAGCCCCTTAATGTCCCGTGAAGTTAATGGCAATTGGACATACATCACACATGAAGCCTCATGCATTAGCCAGACTGCGCTCTTTGACTATCCCCGACTGTAATGAGGGTCTCGTCTGCGATGAGGTTATTAAGTTGGCTTTATTAACTGTGCTTTACAGTTTACTACGCACTTCTTAACAGCTATGGGGTAGCCCGTTATAATTTGTTTGCATGGCAAAATTTACTAGTCGTGTTTGTAAATTCCTATAGACATATATTCAGAGTTTCGTTGTGTCACTGTACCTACCTTTCCAAATAGCCACTAAAAAAAAAATGAAAGAGAATGGTTTTGTTTTAAACTGCATGCAGCTTCTTATCATATAGTAGTTTTGTGTTGTTGTTTTAGTTCTATTCAGCTTATGAGGCAGTGTCTGAAACCAGTGGTATAGTGGCATATATTCCACCTCACTGCTGATTGTAAAGATGAGATAGAGATGATCTGTGACCCATGGTAATGGGTCATGCTCTGTTGCCAAGGAAAGCTTTCTGTTCTCAGATCAACTCAACCGAGTCCATGGTCTGTAAATAAACTTTAAAGCACACATTCCCATCGTGTATCATCTGTGTATGGAGCTGACAATGGTTACAAACTCAGTGGACAAATCCAGCCATTTTTTTTTATTAGATGTTTGATGCAATGCAGTGTATTGTAATTTCAGTGACTCATTGTCTTTGTAGTTTTTGTATTTTTTGTATTTTTTGTTGTTGTTAATTTTGGTTTTGTCTAAGATATCTCATGATAGAGTGAATTTTCTTCTATGGCATTGCTTTTGGATAGTACAGGTACATGTATGTGGAAGTTCAGAGTTTATTCTGATTTCAGACTTTCTTACTCTGCCAAAAACCCTCATTTCAGATTTTCCCCCTTTAGATCATTGAAATGTTCACTGTCTAATGTACTTCAGACTATTTTTTTTTTTTTCAGAAGTTTCAGATTTTTTTTCCAGACTTTTTTCTGCAAGTACTGTCACACCCTGATAATACATAATGGGGTTCTGTACAAGGATAATGTGACTGCTGTCTCAATATTCTGATGAATCTCTAATAAGTATTGAAATATGAGCTTGAATTATGAGTACGTAAGCAGCTAGCTGAGATGCAACAGAAGTTTGAAGACATGTTGGTGCATGAATACCTGTGCTTGAAGTTTGTTGTGTTTGTGATGTGATTTCATAATTTAGCAAGAATTGTCATTTTTGGAGAGTGGCCAGTTGCTAAATTGATCTGGTAATAGTGGAGGGAAAAACTTGTGTATTTATTTATTTATTTATTTATTTATTTATTTATTTATTTATTTATTTATTTATTTATTTATTTATTTATTTATTTATTTATTTATTTATTTATTTATTTATTTATTTATTTATTTATTTATTTATTTATTTATTTATTTATTTATTTATTTATTTATTTATTTATTTATTTATTTATTTATTTATTCATTCATTTATTTATTTATTTATTTATTTATTTTTTTTTTTGGTCATTATCAAGGGGGAGAAAATCGATATGTTTTGTTCATTATTAAACCATTTGTCACAAAATGATTCAGATCTTTCAGATCTGAGTGTGTGGATAGCTCACATTTGAATCTGCTTTTGTGAGTTCTTAAAAGCTGTGAAGAACTCAAAAGTGTGTGATATGAATGCGTGCATTTTTCCCCAGCAGTGAATTCCTGTGGAGGGTGCACTGAGCTTGGAATGAGACACTTGTTGAATGTAACTTTTGACACATCACCCTCTCAATCTCTGTTGTCAAGTATTTTTCTTCCTGTGAGGGTGTAATTCATCACTGCCGGCTTTTTTGTGAGCAGTCAAAAGATGTGTGATTTATTGGAACTGCAACAACCGTCAAAGGAGCCATTGAATACTTACTGCTGGCTCGGGTGTCAGCTCTTACTTGGGATGAATTTTCCCCTAGATATTTGACTCTGTGATGAAATGTGCCCTTTGACCTTTTGAAAAGAGTCTGAATCTTTGAATGCTGTATCATTTTTCTGTACCCTGCCATAAATCCAGAAATCACAAAAAACCCTCTTTTATTGAATTACTTTAAGGTAAACGTTCATGCTTTTTCTAGATACTTATGAGACAATTTGTGAGCCAAATGTCTACAAAGCAGTGATTACTTTCACAATGTGGCAACTAGAAGTGCTCTTCCATGAAGGTCAAGTGGTAATTGATATTTCACATTTGGCAACAAAGAAAATTAGAAAAGACTATATAATGCAAAAGTTGAGATACAGACTCATACACATTTATATGACACATGAAAATGTATGAAAACTTAAAAAAATTGGAAAATGTAACATGAACTTGAACCTTTCTGTTTGTATTAAATGGCATTATGTTGGTCCTAACATTAATAAAGCCTGACTTTATCCATCATTTGCAATGCAATATGTCTGTGTGTGGGTGTTTTTTTTAGTTTTTTGTTTTTTCCTTTGGGGATAAAATATGTCATTTGACCCCTTCTTCTTTGCCCCTGATTCAGACAAGTGATCACCTCGTCTGTCATCACCAGGCTAACCAGATATTCCCTTGCACTCCGATCTCTCCAGGATTGATGAGGTCGCCACGGTAACAGGCAGCATGTGACGTCACCCGTCACCAATGGGGCAGGTGTGCCCGCAAAGCGCTCCGTCCCACGTACACTACGCACGGACCAAATGCCAGGGCGTGTCCACCTCCAGGACCACAGGTAACGCTGGATATCCACTTGTTGGGGATTTAAGTTTGTTTCAACAATCCAGCTGCAATATTTATGTTCTGCAAAGGGCATTATGGAAAGTGAGATACTGTTATGTTAGGCTCCCTTAAGTCTCAAAACTGCTGGAAAGAATAAGGAGAAGGATGTTTAAAAAGACCTCATATAATTTGAATTCATGTCTTGAATTTCATTTGGACCTGCAATCCATTGTGTTGCAAAAGCAAGGGCTGATAATTATGTGTCTGTATTGAATCACAATTTGAATGAAAAATATTAACAGAAGAATTTGTATGCAGGATCCTTTTTTTTTTTTCATCTAATTTGAAAATTTTGATCAGATTTCAATAGAATGTGAATTAAAAGAATGTTGATATGGAAATGATGATCCACTAGCTAGGTACTTAGTGGTATAAAAATGTTTCAGAATAAAGCAAGAAATTTGTCAAGTTGATTTTCCTATTTGTTCAAAAACACTATTGTAGTCTCATCATAGCTTGCACGATAGATGAAATGAAGAACCCTGCAATACATGTATGTAAAGTCTTTCCCATCTTGCTATACTGTAAACGTGAAATATATTGTAATGTGGAAATTTCATGTATTTTGCACTTATATGAGATATGTTGAAATAATAGATATTTTGAGATACAAGATTATGTATGAAGATACTCTCGGCTGCAAATTTATGTGGAAGGGAAGTTCATTGAAACCAGCTCTAGGTGATAAAAATTATTTGAGTGAAAGGTTTCCAGTTGTACAATATTTGTTTCCGTCTCCTCCTCCACCCCTCCCCCCTCCCGTGCTCCCCGCTCCAGAGAGGAGCAGACTGCAGACCAGTCAACCCCAGGGCGACTCAAATGTGACATCCCGCGGGGCCCTATGCACTCAAGATGACATCAGGCGCTCTCTTAGGGTAGGACTATGAAGAGGAATCATGTTTTAAAAAAGCACCAACACATACTCACATGTGCTAACACACAAATACAGCATATGTGCATTGATACTACTGTAAAAGTGGAAATTTTCGCTGTGTTAAAATTTTCGCGCATTTCGCGCAACCAGAAGCTAGGGCGAAAATAAAAGCACTCGAATATTTTTGTTTGCCATATATTCCAGTAGCGGATGTTTTGATTCTGCGGAATTAAAAACACGCGAAACTCTTCTTACCGGGTCAAGCGCGAAAAATTTAGTCGCGCGAAAATATCCACTTTTATAATATTTAAAAATGCTCTTTCTCATAAAAAAGTATGTTTTGAAAAATGAGAGACACATGATGCTATTATAAATATGAAGGACAGTGTATGATTTGGTCACAGTACTAGTGCACTTTAAGATGATTGAGACCTCAATGATATGAACAGTTGTGGATGTGTAAAAGAAGTTGAGTATGTAATATTATTTAATTCAGCTTGAAATAAAGACAACATCCTACTGTAAAGATGATACCTGGTATACAATATTGGGTATTTTGATTCTGTTCTGTTTTTGTTTTTTGTTTTGCTCACTCGGACTTTGCCATATATGCATAACTTAGTCTAAGTGATAATCATCTCTTGCTATTGATGCCATAATTGTTGTGAAGGTGAATTATCTATTGAATAGTTTGGATCATACATAAAGTGTGCAATAGATTTGACAGTATTATTTTTTTTTTAACAAAATTTTTGAATAGATAGGCTGAGATAATTTCTTTCAAAACAGACCAACAATCTTTGAAATCCCAGTTGATAGGCTTTGTTATGAGCTTTGAGCACAGTAACACAGGTCTCTGGTCCATGAAGTTTGTGTTCTGACCTTCTCAAAGGAGCATGAATCTCTCTGTGTTGTCTCTTTCCATGCCCAACAATTCATCTTAAATGATCATCTATGTAATGTGTCTTCAAACTGAAATGTCACATGTCTTTTTTTTTTATTGGTAAATATATATCTCTTTCAGAAGGATAATACATCTGAGCCATCACAGACCAGGTCAGTGGGCACACAGCACAGCAATAAGCACCATCAGCATTCTCACAGAAGTAGTGGCTCCTCGTCAGGCCCACGTGAGGAACGAAGGCACACGGGTCGATCCTCTCTGAGGGACAGGACGAAAGGGGAGGAGATTGAGCAGCCCCTCATAGACCATAAGCGTCGGACTTGGCGCCAGCAGCACTGGGATGGGCAGCGGGAGTTGGTCTCCCTGGCCGTGCAGAGGGACAGCTCCCAGGGTGGCAGTAATTACCTCCTGAGGGTGGAGCAGTATCAGCAAACCCAAGTCGGGGCGGGGCTCCAACCGGGCGGGAAGTGGTCGAGACACGACCCCCAGGGGAAGGAGGAAAAGAGTCATCATCATCATCGTCATCACCATCATCGTCCGGATCATTGTCATCGCC
This sequence comes from Diadema antillarum, assembly GCF_040938485.1. Taxonomy (NCBI): domain Eukaryota; kingdom Metazoa; phylum Echinodermata; class Echinoidea; order Diadematoida; family Diadematidae; genus Diadema; species Diadema antillarum. The sequence goes on from NW_027270912.1 coordinate 492,711, forward strand.
AGGGCCAGCAGGATCAGAGTGTGGCCACGCCGCGAGAGCGGGAGATCGAGGGGAAAGCGAAAGGCAGAGAGTTGGGGATTGGGAAGAGGACTGCAGCCAATGCACAGAGGGAGTACCTCACACAGAATGCACACAACGCAAAGATCAGTGCCAAGAGAACTCAGCTGCCGAATAGCAATCTGAGCACCGCTACGCCCAGCAAGCCAGAAAGAGATGCGGCTCGGGGGAGGACGCCCCCTTCGCCTCGCAGCTCCTTGCGGGACAAGAAGCGTATTGGGAGGGCAGAGGATGGGAAGTCCCCTGGATTCAGTTTGAGTGGGGACCCTGTGTATGCCCTCCCACCTCTGGTGAAGTGAAGAATGTGTTCTGCCAAGCTATCACCTTCACTTTGTGTTACAAATTGGAGTAATGATGAACATACAGTCGTCAAACGCCAAGTCCACCAAACATCAAGCAGTTTTGTTCTTAAATCTCTTCTATTATTGGCATAAGATCTTGAGCATTTGATTAGGGACACCCAGGGTATGACAGAACCCTGAGCTGTGACATTATATAGCGCCATCTTGTGTTTGGAAGCTGTATACCTACACACAGCTCTATCACAGAGGCCAAATTTGAGCTGTCAGCCGTAATGATCCCAATGCCAATTCATCCCTTTTGTGACATGCTAACTGCTATTAAAAAGATGATTATCTTAATCATGAAAGTCATAAATTTTGTATCTTTTTTTTTGCAAAAATGTCATTATAATTTCGGACAATGATTTATAAAAGATTACTTTTAAGAAACAAACTGCCCTCGATTACGTATTTTCATGTGTGAACTGATAATGCATAGTGCAATGGTAGGGGTGGTTGTGGTGCTGCTGTGCTGTACATGCGTGCACTGCCTATGCCACCAGTAAAATGGCAGGACATTAGCTTCATACTTACCAAGGTATTTGTTACCGTAATCAGAGAGAGAGAAAAAAATAAAAAAATTATGGGATTTATTTAATGTATCAGCATTCATGTATTACCGCTGTGTTAAGATCACTAACACAGCAAAGATAACTAACACAGCAAAGACCTCTCACGTAAAGCGCTGAAAACCATGTCCGTCCATTTTTGTTTGTTTGTTTTTTTTGTTACCCAGGGTAAAGTACACAAAACAAAATGGCAAAGTTTTATATGGTACCACAAGATACAAAATACTACATCATTTGTTGTAAGTGTCATTAAAAACTTTGACAGTTTTGAATTTTTCATTTACTGAACCTTGACCAAAGATGGCGGTAGAACATCAGAGTAGTCTTTACCCAAGTCTTTGATAATTGCTTGTCAGTGGGAGGTAATGTAGATCACATTTCTTTCTTTTTTTAGGTGGTGGTGGTAATTCAACAGACAACAAAAATGCAGACAGAAAGATCAGGAACAAAAAACAAACAAAGAAACAAATAAACAAAAGGAATTTTCTGTTTGAAAAGCATTGAAGTAATCACCGAAACTCTGAATGTTGATCATCTTCAAACTACATTGGCAGTCTGTGTTAAAATTACAAACGAAAAAGTTGTGTCCAAATCACTTAAATAATAGTCTATGCATTTTTCTACACCTATACCCTCAGCCCTCTTTGAGATCAGTATGCGTGTATTTTTATTGTGATATGCTGGCTGCTTTATTACTTCCATTGTGAAGTTGGACCCCGTTTATGGTGAGTGAAAGAGCCCAGCCTTCATTTCACTGTAAACGCGCAAAAGGCCAAATGCGATACCAAAATCGGCTGCATTTGGCCAAGCTCTGGAGCTAGTCTCGGCCGCGGCTCGGCCACGGCCGAGACTGGCCTTTTTTCACTGTAAACGCAAACTGGGCCAAATGCGGTACCAAATTGCGACTGGCGCCACTACGACAAAATATTGAAAGGTTTGAATTTAGCCCGGGCCGAGCCCGGCACTGTAAATGGACAAAATTGCAGGGCCGAGTAGCGCAATTGAGGCCGGGCTCGGCTGCGGCTCGGCCCGGGCTCAGCCCAGCCCAGCCCTGCACTGTAAACGGGGTCTTAGTTTGTGAAAGAAGGGAAAATGCAAGGCCGTGGGTTCTGTACTGGTTCTTGTTTTACTCTGATATCAGTATTTCTGTAAATAATGTGATATATTTGTTGATATTCACTATTTATTAAGCACATGTGAGAATCCAAGAAGCTTTGGTCATATCTCTACTCATTTTAAGCAGTAGTAAGAGTACCAGTACCTGACTACTGTTGCCTGCTCTATTACACTAAGAAACCTAAGAGTTGTACAGTAAAGAATAACCTTCTTTTGGGCATATCCAAGTTGGCAGTGATAAGTTTTTCCTTCGTTTGCCACCACCGCAAAGGGCGCCGGAGACATTATTTCTTCAGTCTTTTGCAGTGTGGAGAATTTGGAGTTATGCATGTCTTGTTTGATGCATATTGACGGCATTGATCAGCACAGATGCTTTCCAGATCTAACAATGTACCGTGTATGAAATGAATGCAAACAGAAGGAAACTGACCAGAAATGAATATAATTTATTAGTGGGAAAATGAGCAAAGAAAATGGGATTCCATGGGGATTCCAACCCAAGACCTCTGGATTGCTAGCCCGGTGCTCTACCGACTGAGCTATAGAAAGCCCTAGTTCAGCGTTCGTCCCAGAAACCCTACGTTCTCAATGCTCGGATGGTCAGAAGCTATAGCAGTGTGTTTGTGTGTGACACACATACACACACACACTTAAACCTGGCATAAACCCGAAGGATAATTCAACTTCGGGATAAATGTTAGGGATCACCAATGGAATCCCATTTTTTCCACTAATAAAGTATATGAAATAAGGATGATTCATTGTACGTTCAGTATAAAACAGTACTAACATCCAGCCAAAGAATGGTATTTAGCAATCTGCCTTCCTCATATTAGCCACCATGATCACTTGAATCCACATCATATGAAAGCAACTGTAACTGTTAATTTTGTTGTTGTTGTTGTAATTATATGTTTTTAATAATTACTGAAACATGATGTTTTTAAGCTGAGTGTTCAGTTTGAGAGTTTAGATGACAAGATATCCCTTTCCCATGAAACCTAATAGCATGCAATGTGAATGGATAGATGAACTTATGTTGGTGTAAAACGTGCCTCAGAGATTTAATAGAATTCCCTATGAACTGAAATTTATTTTCTTGCCACAATGCTGTCCAAAGCTGTTTAATTTGTTTTCTTTTGTTTTTGTGATTTATTCATCACGAATAGTGCAGAAGGCATTCTGCAGGGCGCAATATTAGGGCCACTACACATTATTGTTGGGCCACCAAATTTCAAAAAAAGGCTATATTTTGGTGGCCCAATTGGGCACTTAAGATTTGAAATGGATTGTCATGTTTCTGTTTGTTTCGGGCCACTACATTTCTTTCTCGGGCCACCAAAATTTCAGATTAAGATTTTAGTAGCCCAAATTGTGTCGAGCTCTGCATTACGTATGTTGATTTCTTTCCATCTATCTGTGATTTGCTAACTTGCCCATTCTCATATGTGACCTTGCCTGTTCTTCTTGATATCAAGTACCAGAAATGTCATCTGACCCATGAATTATAATCACATGAGCAGATCTCAAGTAGACCCTGCCACTGCTAACCTGCTTGGTTGAGGCTCTTTTCTTTCATTTTTTCTTTTTTTGCTTGCTGCTGTCAGTGCTAACAGCAGCCTGAGGTTTTTTTTTGAAAATGCCAAGTGTAATTGGCAATTTATAGACTCTCCTGAAGGGGAAATTAGGATGAAAGTCTAGGGAGTCAAAAGTCCATTTCAATTCCCATGGTCTGTGTGTTTCCAAAATAGCTTAGAGACTTGAGCCATTTGTGTCAAATATCAGATTCTATAGGAATGGGAGAGTACCTCTTTCACTTCCCAAGACAACCATGTGGATGAACAACATATTGATCAAACAAGGCAAAACCAGAGATATAAAGATATGTAATAGTGCTACGATTTTCCCAACAACCAAAATGTACATTGTAATACATCACATGGATATCACGAGTAGGAAAAAAAGATCAGTATGTCTACATTTTACATAAAATGATTGAGCGGTGTGGCTCACCAATTATGATTCTGTAAGATCTTTTTGATGTGTCCAATCATGAAATTTTTGATATGAACTTTGTCATTAGAGTGGAAACGATGTGCCCCTCTTGCCTGAATGATGCTTATGAAGCAATGGAGAGCATTCTTTCCATCTTTTTTTACACCGACATTTAAAACAATTTTATGTTTAATTGTTGTTATTTTTTATGCTTCAATTATTCCTAAAATGAATGATCTTCATTTTCATGTACAGTGTACTTCATGTTTCTCTTTACTCTGAAGTAAATGCTGTAGATGAGGCACCAAACAAGCTGTTGGACCAAGGCCCAATGAACTTAAGTTTATTCAGAGATCCCCTTGGTGATCCCTAATACATGGATATTATCTTTGACGAGGTTGAAAATTGTAAAGTGTATGACATGATTTGAAGATGTTATTGATGCTTGTATATTTAACCTTGTATATTTTATGTTTAGAGATAGATGCAATATTCTGCAGTTTGCTGCATAGCACAGTGTAGATTGTGTATTCAATGTGATTCATTCTTTGAGATGATGTTTTTATGATGTTTTATTGTTTTTCTGCACTGCACTTGGATGAAGCACAGAGGCAGGTGCCATGAGTACCCTTTTCATTCTTCCATTTGGTCTGGGCTTTGATTATGCAAATGATTTGATTCATTTCAATATAAGTGTCACTTCAATTTGAAGTGATTTTGAATATTAAGACATATCTATTTTGAAAGTACTTTTAAAGGGCCTGTGCTGTACATGAGCACAGGAACTGTCATGAGCTCTTTACTAAGCGTAATTGGAAAACAATGTATGCTACATGTACGACAAAACTGTGACACGTATGGAAAGCAGTGACACATGTGGAAATATGAGTCATGTACAAATCCTTGTTGATTATTAAAGAGGTTATTTCCTCAACTCATGTGTTTCAGATTAAATGTTGATTAAAATTTGACCTATTATGTGTAGCCCAAATACTGCCCTTGTTTGTGTCACAAGTATGACATCTTTGGTCGTTATGTGCAGCAAACATGAAATCTGTGTGATAGCAAAGTGGTATTCGTGCTATGCGCTGTCAAGTGAGTTTAAATCTGAATACCCAAAAGAGCCCAGGTTTAGGTGAAATGTAGACGACAAATATGGATGTTTTCATGCTGCAGTGAACACAGGGCTAGACAGAACCAGGGCTCAACCTCCTCCTCCTCCCATTTCGGTACAGCCTGAACTCATGCCACAGTGGACAGGTGTCCATCGGAGTACCTAAAGACTTGGTAGCTTCGGGAGAGATGGTTGCCGCGATTAAATCAATCTTTATTTGCTGCCCGCTGGGGCACATTTGAAAACTACTACCAGCACATTGTGCTGGAACAGAATTGCCATCAGCGAATATGTGCATCGAAGCATACGCTCATTTGTAACATTTGACTCCAGTTGAGGTTCTTCTGCTGTGTGTGTACTTACATAGAGATCAGTAATAAAACTGTACACAATTCACTATGAGGATTCTCAAATTACGTGTACAGTACTCTCCGCATAATTGGGTGGGCTCGGGCAGAGCGTTTCTTACCCGATTAACAGGAGAACATGTCTCATTCACATTTGACACACACAATGTGCATGTACATGCATTGTACACTGCACCAAACACCTACACTGCATGCTCAGGCATGCTTGCATTGCACATTATACATACCTTACACTTGCTCAGTCATGGGCAATAATTTACACTCTTTTTATGGACAAATATGTCTTCAGAAAAGTTTGTTTTATAACTGTACCTGTTTGAACAACAAAGAAAAAAAGATGACATTCATGATTTCTTAAAGTGATATATCTGCGATAAGATGTGGGCAAAATTAGATTAAAAGAAAATTGTTCACCCGTTTATGCGGATAGGCAACCCGATTATCAGGTAATCATAATGTGCATATGAAGTGATTTTGACATTACTACCCAACTAAACGGATTACCCGTTTAAGCGATACCCGATTATGCGGAGATTACTGTATATCAGAGTCAGGCCAGTCTTCCTATTGCATGAATCTCCACCCTACAAGCCAAGCCCTTACAGAGCATAGTCTACCAAGCCCAGACCAAGTGTAAACTTAAAATGAGTGCAAAAAGAGCTTCAGCTTGGACAGTTCACCTGGCTGCTATGTGATACTGTGTTTGCGTAATATTTTGTGTACATCACTGTAATAGTTTTGTATCTATGTACTTCTAGACACTTCAGAGATTATCAGATACCGTTTTTTTAATGTGCAAAAGAAGGAAAGAAAAAAGGCCATAGTCCAGGCCTGTGTATTGAAATTTGTTTGTTGGTTTAACACAGGTGAAATAGGCTTGGCTGAGCTGTTATTGACAGCAAATTAAGTACTAGTATTATGAGTAATACCTTTAACGTTGTGGTACTGTTTTGATGCTAATGTCTTCTGTTTCTATGTGCACCTCATGACATCTTTTTCTTCTTTTTTTCCCCCCTTTTTTTACTTAGCATCACTTGTTTATTGTATGCAAGAGTGTCATACTGCAAAGAGACTGATGTGATGAGAAAAACCAACAGTTGGGGTTTGCATTCGTATATTCAGTCATGCCAGAGTTATGTCGTGCTTACATTTTAATTGCTGAAGCAGAATTCATACCAATACCAAAAAAAAAAAATACTTTAAAACCTTGCCAAGATTGTTAGCAAAAGGAAATGAGCACCAGAAATCATGCATTGATGAGAAATCCCAATGCTTTTTGATATTTGCGACTGCCTGCTTCATTGAACAATCTTTTGCACCTGCTTGTATTGCTTCAGTTTCGCATCTCGTGATTGCAGGGTATTGATTCACTCAGATGCAAAATTTATTGTGTATCAGATGTGGCAGTTTTTTTGTTTCTTGTTTTAAACTATCGACTGCTTAGGAGATTGTACTTATAAAGTCCAGCTTGTGTCATGTTTACAGGCACCTCCATATTGCATGTGGTCAATGGACCTTGATTTGGGCAGGACATACACAATTTGCCCCTTCACACACACTGAAAAAAACACAATTCAAATCATGCTTCTCTGGGTTTTTTTGTGCACTCAGTGGATCAGACATACACAGACAAAAAAAAATTGTAATCCAAATTGCACTGGTTTGCAAAGAAAAATTGTGACCCAAATCACACTGGTTGAGCAAGACCAAACTGCACATACGTGAGTCAT